>NC_141693.1:1224310454-1224750044 GCF_964263255.1 Lissotriton vulgaris
CTCCCTGGTTCCGAGTGTCACAGATTGGTGCGTCCATGATGTGGACACTGGAGACAGCTTACCGGTGAAGCACAAGGCTTACCGGGTAACTGACAGGGTCCGGGCCTGCATCAAGGAGGAGGTCTCCAAGATGCTTGCCCTCGGGGTGGTTGAGTCTTCCAGCAGTCCTTGGTCCAGCCCCGTGGTCTTGGTTCCGAAGGCTGCTGCGCCGGGAGCCACACCCGAACTACGGTTCTGTGTGGACTACAGAGGACTCAATTCAGTCACGAAGACTGACGCGCACCCCATCCCCAGAGCTGACGAGCTCATTGATCGGCTAGGGGCTGCCCGGTTTCTCAGCACGTTTGATTTGACGTCTGGGTACTGGCAGATCGCCTTGACCGATGGGGCAAAGGAGAGGTCGGCATTCTCTACACCAGATGGGCATTTCCAGTTCCGGGTTATGCCATTTGGAATGAAGAATGCCCCTGCCACCTTCCAGAGATTGGTCAACCAGGTGTTGGCGGGACTGGACGAGTTCAGTGCCGCCTACCTGGATGACATCGCGGTGTTCAGCGGCACCTGGCCCGAACACCTGCGACACCTCTGGGAAGTGTTGATGGCCCTGCGCAGAGCAGGCCTCACAATCAAGGCAAGCAAGTGCCAGATTGGGCAGGGTTCAGTGGTGTACTTGGGACACCAAGTTGGGAGTGGCAAGGTAGCCCCCTTGCAGCCCAAAATCGAAACCATCCTGGCTTGGGAACCCCCCAAGACCCAGACTGCAGTGAGAGCCTTCCTGGGGCTCACTGGGTATTACAGGAGGTTTGTCAAGGGCTATGGCACGATTGTGACCCCCTTGACAGAGCTGACTTCGAAAAAGCAGCCCAGGAATGTGATTTGGACTGACACCTGTCAGAAGGCTTTCGACACCCTGAAGACTGCCATGTGCACGGCGCCCGTGCTCCTGGCCCCAGATTTCTCCAAGGAGTTCATTGTGCAAACAGACGCTTCAGAGCATGGTGTAGGGGCTGTTCTTTCACAGATGACTGAGGAGGGCTTTGACCAACCCGTAGCCTTCATAAGTCGGAGGTTACTTCCACGGGAAAGTAGGTGGAGTGCAATAGAGCGTGAAGCATTTGCTGTGGTCTGGGCGCTGAAGAAGCTAAGACCCTACTTGTTTGGGTCTCACTTCCGAGTTCAGACGGACCACAGGCCCCTCAGATGGTTGATGCAAATGAGGGGTGAGAACCCGAAACTGTTGAGGTGGTCCATTTCTCTACAGAGTATGGACTTTACGGTGGAACACCGCCCTGGCACCGATCACGCCAACGCTGACGGTCTGTCCAGATTTTTCCGCCTTAGTGATGTGGAACTCCCTGGGGAAGGGTAGTTCCCCCCACATTTCAGCTGGAGGGGACACATGTTAGACCTGGCACCTTGGCGTGAGTCTCCCTTCCACTTTTTGCTGATGTGCCTCCGATGTTTTGCTGGTTTTCCGATACTCAGGGCACTGCGCCACGGCTGATCCGTGCCGCAGTGCAAGTGCTCCCTACTGTAAACTGTACATACGATTGGTATCCATGATTGGTGCATTGGATTTACTGTTAGTCCCTAGTAAAGCGCACGAGAGAGTGCCGGGGCTTGTAGATGCCAATACTGCTGGTGGGCCTGCAGCGCTGGTTGCGCCACCCACCGAAGCAGCCGTAAAGATGTGTCTGGGAACTGCGACCGCAGAACCCGCGTGTGGTCTCGTACTGTCACGTTAGCTGGGCAAGTGTCCCCACTTGCCAGCACCGACCCTTCCCTTGACTACATATTAGTCACCCCTATGGTAGGCCTGCGGGCAGGGTGCGTTGTAGGTGCAAGGTAGGACAAGCCCTGATGTGCGTGGCATGTCCTAGTAGTGACTTACAACGAAGACCGTATTTCACTACTGAAGGCTACCGGCTCCATTAGGCCAGACTGAGCTGCGAGGGCTATTACACCCTATAATCCCCGCAGGCTCAAGGAGCATGGTAGTGAGTCATGTTTAGTATGCCTGAACTCGGGATAATGAGATATTTCTTGTAGTCAAGTTTATTTCAGTATCCTGGGTTTGCAAATGCTACTTTTAGAAAGTTAGCATTTGCTTGCTTAACCATTTCAGCCGCCTCTGCTGGTGTGTATCTGACTGTCTGGGGTGTGTGAGTGACAGGGCTGGAGGGATGACAGGTGGTGAATGCGCAGATTACACCTTAGTGGGAGGTAGGAGTGCCTCTTGACTCGAGCTGTCACTGTGCTCGACCTCCACAATGCTGGCTCCACCCTCCTGGGGAGCGGCGGATGACTCTGCCGGCACCTGGCCCAAGAAGGGCGAAGCCCCCATCAACAAGGTACTCTGGCCACTCCTGTCCGGACAATGCTGGCTCCACCTCCTGTGGGGCGTCTGATGCGCCTGCCCCTCACACTGAAAGCAGAAGCCGGAGTACACCCGCGGGGGTACTCCAGAACTGAGAGTGGCTATGCAAAGGCCCCCCTGGCCTGCGAGAACAAAAGAATTGGCCTATAAAAGACGGAGCCCTGCTCCTTGAAATTTAGATCCGGTTTGGGCCACAGAAAGACTCTGCCCTACGAGAAGGACCGTGAGAGACAAGGAAGGGTGCTGACTCTTGCCTGTGTCTGGTGCCTTGCTGCTGAAGGAGAGGAAGACAATAAGACTACGAAAAGACTGTTGTGCTACTTGTGCCAAACTCTGCAAAGAGATCTCCAAGGGCTTGCAACTGAACTTGCCCCCTGACCAGCGTCCCAGGACCAGTGGACGCTACCCCCTTGGAAAGCGACTGCGGGTGCTGACCATCGCCGCAGCACTGACGGAGGAATCTCCTCTGAGGCATCAACCTCCTCCCGACCACCGTGACCGGGGCCCAAAGCAACAGCGGAAGCAAAGTGAGGACCAGCCGCCGCTGGCCCGAACACCGTGACCGCGACTGCACCGGGAGCCCGAGAGCAAAGCAAAGGAGGACCCGTCCGGTCCGAGCTATCGAAGTGACGGCATAGCGAGCCATCACTCACCTGCAAAGACGGACAACTGCCCTACGAGAATCCACAAGGTCGGTAAGCCTGCCCGACAGCCCAGCTGTGAGCCCACAGCTGCACCGACATTTGGCTGGGTACGTCCTGCACTTGGGGACCGTACTGCCACTTGTCACCACCGCACAGCCGCCGCCTCCAGGGTCGGAGCGGACGACGAGGAAAGGACCCTGCCGCCACAGAACACCGCTGCCCCGGACGACCAGTGACCTGCTCGGCCGAAGAGCCGCAACGATCAGCGACCCCGGGAAGGCAACGCGACGTGGGACAGATCCCTTGGAAGCCGCCGGCTCCACAAGAACATTGAGTAACCCCGGCCTACGGGCCTCAAGAGAACTTCCATAAGAACTGTGGTAACCCGAATTAAGTAACCTGCAACCGTCTTCATAAAGTTATGGACTGTATTCATAAGCCTGCTTAAAATCTATATAAAGATATATATTTTTACAAGAATACAGTCTGGTCTCGTTGTGTGGTGGGTTGGTTGTAAAGGTGTACTGTTGCAGGTGTTTAACCCTATGTGCCCCAAAGATTAGCCTACGACTGCTTAAGCCACACTACCTAGAGGGTAAGCAGAGGTTGTCTGGAAGGTAACCCTCAGCCCTGACGAGGAAGAGAGAGTCCCTGCTTGTCGCTAGTGCTACACTGCGCCAACTAGAGCCTCCCCCTTCCTACAAGCAGGCACTCTTATTTAAAGCACATGAAGGCACACTGAAATAATGTCAAGGGCTAGACAATCAATGCAGTCAGTGGCAGAGGTCGCTCTCATGGTAAACCTGCGGGTAGGGTGGTTGGAGACCTTGAGGACCAGCTTGTCCAAATCTCCCTAGAAGAGAGAAAGTTTGAACTTGAGGAGTGGAGACTAGCCCTAGAAGAGATGAGGGTTAATCTGGGCCTAGAGCCCAAAGATGCTAGCAGCAAAGTTAATAGGGTCAGGGAGGAATCTCGCGACTCTAAAAATCCAAAGGGTATAGTTCCCAGTTAAAAAGATGGAGATGACATTTCAAAATGACTTGCCGCTTTTGAGATAGCCTGAACCATGAGACGAGTAGGTTACCAACACTGGGGCTCAATACTGTGGGAATTACTTCCAGTTAAGGGCAGAGATAGACTTCTGACCCTAGATGAACTGGTAGCTGAGTCCTATCATCATATGAAGGACACCCTCATGGAACGGTTTGGACTCACTACAGAAGAGTACAGAATCAGATTTAGGGTAACCCATAAAGGACAAAACAAAACTTGGGTAGATTTTGTTGACTCCTCAGTCAAGGCACTGGAAGGCTGAATTAAAGGTAATGAAAGATATGAAGGACTGTATAATCCATTGATGAAAGAGCACATTCTAACATTGTTCCACAGAAAAATTACGACTGCATCGGGTAGATTCTGCGTTATCTTCTCTAGAGAGCTGGGAAAGATTGCAGATATATGGGTAAGATCCAGGCTTACCCAGAACAAGACCCAAAGTGGAGGTGTCTCCAAGAAGGGTGCTCAAACTTCCCAACAGGGGAAGTAGGCGAGACTGACAAAAGACACGTCCGGCCTCAAAAGACTTCCAAGAAGGTTGGGCCCAGAGACTCTTCCTAGTCCAAAGGAAAGGGGTATCAGGGTATAACCTGGGATCCCAAAAAGGCTGGGATATGATTTTCAGTAGTCAGGGCACAATAGGGGTGATGGAATATGCACCAAGAAGTCCCCCACTGTGGGAAAATCCAAGGATATTGTTAGTGTTGGGCTGGGAGTAGAAGGGTGCTCTAGAGAGTCCAGAGAAAACACTTAGGCGACTTTGGTTTCCATCGGAGGGTTGGACATTGAAGCCTTGGCAGTCTTACCTCCAAACCTGGAGAAGCACAGACAAAGGCTAAGAATCAATGGGACTGAAGTAGAGGCTCTGATGGATACAGGTGCCAGTGCTACCATGGTAGCAGCTAGACTGGTTTCCCCAGACCAAATGATCCCTGATGTCAGTCACTAAATTACCAATGCTGGTAATGAGACTAAGCTTCATCCAATGACATTGGTGAACTTAGAGTGGGGAGGAGTTACTAGCCAGAAGACGGTGGTTGTGTCTCCTGCCATGCCAGTACAGTGTTTGTTAGACAATGATCTGGAGACTTTCACATGGGCAGACGTAGAAGGGAGGGCTCGTGCCGAAATGCTGACTCTCCCTGAGTAGGTGTGTGTGACATTTAGGGCACAGGCTGCACATCAAGGTAAAGGTAAAGAGATGGAACTGAAACTATGGCCAGGCACTTTAAGTGGAAGGGCAAGAAGACTGCTAACCCAGCTTCTAACGATACACAGGATCAGGGGAGAACTCTTCCCTGGAGGAGGTCTTGATGCCTTAGGAGAGAACTGCAACTGAGGAAGCCTGGCCTGACCTGGCAGAGCTTTTCAGTGCAAGCTGACTCTCCAGAAAGGAACTTTGCCAGGAGTAAAGGATATGCTCAACCCTTGAGAACCTCAAGCAGTAAGCTGCCAGGCAAGGGCAGGCAAGGGAAGAGAGATCTCAATGGTTTATTGGGAGGATGGATTGCTGTATGCTGGGGCCGGGAACCCCAAACCAGGGATAGCCAGGAGAGGGGAGGTTCCCCAAGCATAAAGAGAATTGATTCTAACTTTAGCCCATGACAACCCCATGGCTGGAAATCTTGGTCAGTCAAGGACTTGGGACCGATAAGTGGCCCATTTCTATTGGCCCCAAATGTCTGAGAAAGTGAAGGAGTTGTGTCACTCATGTATAACCTGTCAGGCCAGTGGCAAGACAGGTGCTCCACCAAAGGCTTCTTTATTGCCACTACACTAACTGCGGTTGGGACTCCCTTTGAGAGAGTAGGTTTCAACATGGTTGATCCACTTGGCCCACCTATTGCATCTTGACACAGATGTATTCTAGTAGTAGTGTACCCTGCTACTAGGTACCTAGAAGCAATCCCTGCTAGGAATGCACCTGCTCATGCAGTAGCAAAGGCCCTCCTTGGCATCTTCACCAGGGTTGGGTTTCCTAAAGAAGTGGTCTCTGATAGGGCAACCAATTTTATGTCTGCATACCTAAAATCTATGTGGGATGAATGTGATGTGAGTTACACATTCACAACCCCCTATTATCCTCAGACTAATGGGTTGGTGGGGAGATGCAACAACACCGTTAAGGGCATGATCATAGGACTCCCAGAGAAACTTAGAAGAAGATGGAATGTCTTACTGCCATGCCTCCTATTTGTATACAGGGAAGTTCACCAATAGGAGGTTGGATTCAGCCCCTTTGAACTTCTGTGTGGACACCCTGTAAGGGGTGCTCTGAGTCTGGTGAGGGAAGGTTGGGAGAAACCTCACAAGCAACCCAAACAAGACACAGTAGACTATGTGTTTGGCCTATGCTCATGCATGTCTGAGTACATTAAGAAAGCAAACAAGAAACGTCAGTCAAGCTAGGATCTTGTGAAGCACTGATATGACCAGAAACTGCCTTGGTTGAGTACCAACCAGGACAGTTGGTGTGGGTGTTGGAGCCTGCGGCTCCCAGGCCTCTCCAGGACAAGTGGACGGGGTCCTATCCAGTTGTGGAAAAGAAAGGAGAATTAACCTACTTGGTTGACTTAGGCACCCCTAGAAGTCCTCGCAGAGCACTATATATAAATCACCTGAAACCACACCAGGACAGAGCTGATATGACCATGCTCATGGTAACTGATGTAGATCAGGAGGACGAGAGTGAACCTCAGCCTGATGTATTGTCCACAAAGCCACAACATAGTACAGTTGAGGGTGCTGCACTTCCTGGCACCTTAAATGTTCAGCAGCAGGCTGACTGTAGAGTAGTTCTCCGCCAGTTTGCGAGCTCTTTTTCTTGACCCATGGTCAGACAACCCATGATGTGGATACTGGTGACAGCCTCCCTGTCAAGAACTAGATTTACAGACTGGCTGATAAAGTCATGGCAAGCTTTAAGACTGAAGTCAGTACGATGTTGGGGGTTGGGGTAAATAAACCTTCTGACCAACCCTGGGCTATAGCCCAGCTTTACTGGCCCCCAAACCTCACTCAAAGGGTGACACGGTCAAGATAAGAATTTGTGAGGACTACAGGGGGTTGAATGCAGTGACCAAGACTAATGCACACCTCATTCTAAGAGTAGATGAGCTTATTGATAAACATTGGGTGGCCAAGTTTCTCAGTACCTTTGATTTACCATGAGGGTACTGGCAGATTGGACTGACTCTGGGAGCCAAGGAGAGATTTACATTTTCCACCCCAGAGAGCCACTTTCAGTTCAAAGTGATCCCTTTTGGGTTAAAGAATGCACCTGCTACTTTTCAAAGGATGGCAAATAGAGTTATTTCCGGTCTGAATGACTTCAGTGCAGCAGATCTGGACGATATAGCTGTCTTTAGCTTCACCTGGGCGGATCACCTGGTTCACCTGAGAGAAGTTTTTGCAGGCCCTGCAAAAGGCAGGCTTCACTATCAAGAACAGTAAGTGCCAGGTAGGTCAGAGTTCTGTTGTGTTCTTGGGCTACCTAGTAGGTGGAGACCATATTAGACCTCTCCTACCCAAGATCCAGACCATTCTGGACCGGTAGCCTTCCAAGACACAGATTCAGGTCAGTGCATTCCTTGGCCTGACTGGATACTACAGGAGGTTTGTGAGGGGATATGATACCATTGTGGCCCCTCTCAGCGAGTTAACCTTAAAGAAGCAACCCAAGAAGGTCATTTAAACCACAGGCTGTCAAAATGCCTTTGATACCCTGAAAACAGCCATATGCTCAGCACCGGTTGTGAAAGAACCAGACTATGGGAAACAGTTGATTGTTCAAACAGACGATTTGGAACATCGGATTGGGGCAGTCTTAGCACAAACCAACAATGAAAGCCAAGATCAGACAGAAGCCTACATTATCAGGTGACTTCTCCCCAGAGAGCAGCTTTGGAGTGCCATTGAGTGGGAAGCATTTTCTGTGGTACGGTCCCTAAAGAAGCTGAGGCCCTACTTGTTTGGGACTCACCTTCTGGTTCTAACTGACCTCAGGTCTCTCAGGTGGTGGATGGAGATGAGAGGAGAGAACCCCAAATTGTTGAGGTGGTCCATTTCCCTACAGGGAATAGACTTTCTAGTGGAACTCAGACCATGTTCTGACCTTGCTAATGCAGATGGCATTTCCAGGTTCTTCTACTTAGACAATGAGAACTACCCAGAGGGAGGCCAGTGCTCATCAGAGAGTAGGCACCTGGACACCTAACTTGCTACTTGCCTGTGGCCTCCAGTTCCTGCTTGTTCCAGACTGATCTAGTGACCCACAGCTGCCTGGGTTTTCCCACTGAGGTTTTCCAGACCGTGTTTTCCACTCACCCTTTTCCCACCAACAGAAGCCCCGCCCACCCCAGGCACACTAAAGGCAAGCCCATCTGTGCCCGTCTGTGCCTGGACTGTGCCTAGCGCCATGCCCCTTGCCCTGTCTACCCTCCAAAAGATACTCCACCGCTTAGCTCTACCCCCCCAAACCTGGATGCCGCAACTACAGTGCCACCGCACCGACTGACAGTAGAATCTTTCACCTGCACACACTGCCACTTCACCTGCCACTGCACACACTCCAGCCCACTGACCAGCACCACCCCTAACACACCACAGACACAACCTGAATAAAACGCCAACTCACATGCGCCCTTCTCAACACACACTCACTATGAAAGCATTCCACTGAATTATGGGACCTCATCACCATCCTCAAACCCGACATTGTCTTCCTCACTGAGACCTGGCTCAACCCCACATCCACCCTAGACATTGCCACAGGGATCTCTGACAGATATAAAATCTCTCACCAAGACGACCAACAAACCGGGAGGAGGAAAAGCAAGGATCCTAACAGAGACCATACAGTGTACCACTACCACTGACAACACCAACATCTCCATGGAACATCTCAACTCCACAATGATAACAAGACAATCATCAGAGGCACCCTCTCATACTGACCCCAAGGCCAATGATCCAGCTGCTGTCACCATTGCAGACTTTGTTGCACCCCTACCCTTAGGCTCCAAGGACTACATTTTCCTCTGTGACCTAAATTTCCACCACGACAACCCCAACAACAAAAACCCAACACACCTCCTCAACAGTATGAATAGCCTCGGATTGACCCAGATCATCCACGATCCTACACACACCACAGGACACATGCTGGACCCAATTTTCATCTCCAGCAACCGCGTAAAATGCTGCCATGTCACAGAACTCACATGGACCGATCAGTCCATTTTCCACTTCAGCATCTCCAGTACCCGCACCGCCACCCGTAAGATCCCCAATGCCCCTCCACCAGAAGTGGAACAGAATCTCAGAGACCAGCTTGGAGAATGCCCTCCAACCTCCAACCCTGCAATCGCCATCAACCTTGAACAGAGAGTGAAAAACGTCAACACATGGATCACCAATTGCGCATACAGCATTGTCCCCATCAAGAGCAACATACAGAGAAAATCCTCTAAAAAGGCCAGTTGGTACAACCAAGAACTTAGTACAGCGAAACGAGACAGCAAACTGTTGGAGAGGAGATGTCGTACCAGAAGGACACCTCTGACAGGGCAGTCTTTAAGACCTCCCTCAACCTCTGCCACTGCCTGCTGAGGGCAACAAAGAAGATAGCCCTTGCTGCACGCATCAAAATCAGTGCTGACAACACCAAGGAACTTTTAGGAATTCTTCAACTTTGCTGCCAGTGAAAAAAACATCACACCCTCACAGGGGCTGTGCAACAACCTCGCCCACTCCTTCCACAACAAGATTGAAACCATATACAGAAACTTCGAACCCTAACCCACACTTACAGACTTCCTCAACTGATATACCACCAACGTAACCAAAACAAACCACACACTGACCACCTGGAGCATCCTCTCCACCCAGGACACCAGCTCCACTAGGAAATCCATCCACTTCGGAACTCCCACAGACTCATGCCCTCACCACATCTTTGACCTCGAAAACCAGAGGATCAGCCAAGAACTCACCATCCTACTCAACACCTCTATCACTACCACAACATTTCCTGATGGCTGGAAACGCACAAAAGTGAGAGAAGTACTCTGCCAACCCCAGGGAAATCAAAAATTACCAGCCAATCTCCCTGCTCCCCTTGTCAATGAAGGTACTGGAGAAGATAACAAACAATCAACTCATGACACACCTGGAGCAGAGCCAGCTACTCAACACCTCCCAATCTTGCTTTCGCAGCGTCGTGGGCGTGAGGATTTCTGTAATTAATGTGTACTACAAGCGAGAGGTAAGAGGCTTAGAGGTGGATGTTGAGCCACCTAGCGAATTCGAATATGGTTGGAGATACACACCTAATATAGGTTTCCCCCCTTTTTCTCATTTACAGTGCATGGTCCTGATGAGAACTCGACATTAAGAAAAGTTCGAAACGCGTAGACCTTATTTCTATCAATGCCATAAGAACATCAATTAATGAATGGAAATTGGTGAAATATAATAATTGGGTTCTAATCACAATCTATGTCTGTATATATAAAAAAAAGTGTTATTTTTCTAACAAATTGTGGATCAATGATTGTAAATAGCAATAGTATGAATGAATGTGTGTATAAGAGTGCTTGACTGAGATTTGAAGAGACAGTGAGTGTGATTGTGTGGAGGGGAATGTTCTATTGTACAGACTGTTTTGTATATTTTGTATATTATGTGGTGTTTTTGAAATGGAAAATCTGATTTAAAAAATGATCAAATAATCTTAATGAAGTAAAACAAAATAAAACTCAAGATTCATTCAAGAAACTAAGGTCGCCTCACTTCATGTTTTAGTCTGAGGTGAGATGTTAAATAGAGATTGAATTAAGATTGGCAACATTGGCATCTTTCTATTGTGTAATACTTCGCAGCAAGCACAGCATCTAAACCACCCTGATCACAGCCACTGGTGACATCCAAAAACAGCAGCTTTGATGCCCCTTGACCTCTCTGCAGCCTTAGACACAGTATCCCACCACACACTGATTGCAAGAAACCACCACATCAGCATCCAAGGGTATGTGCTCAGATGGATCACCTCTTTCCTCGATGGAAGAACCCAGATGATCCACCTCCCCCTCCCACCTTTCACCTCCAAAGCCACGGAGATCACTTTTGGTGTCCCCCAGGGCTCACCCCACAGCCTCACACTCTTCAACACATGTATGACCCCCCCTGGCCAACATTGTCAGAACCCATGGTCTCAACATAATTTCTTATGCAGACAACACCCAACTCATTCTCTTCTCTGTCACCGACGACTCCATTATCAAGAGAACCATCTTCCACAGATGCATGACAAATGCCGCTGACTGGATGAAGAATAACTGCCTGCAGCTGAACACAGAGAAGACAGAAGAACTGATCTTTGGCAAAAGTAGCAACATATGGAATGACTCCTCGTGGCCGTCAGACCTATGACCTACACCCACTTGCTCCAACCACACCAGAAACCTCTGAATCATCATTGACAACAGTCTCACCATGAAATCACAGATCAATGCTGTCTCCTCTGCCTCCTTCCTCACTGTGTGCACGCTACCTAAGATCTTCAAGTGGCTACCCCTACACACGCACTATGACACAAGCGGCTGGATTACAGCAACGCCCTCTACCTAGGAATCACCGCACACCTCCTACAGAGACTTCAGACCATACAGGACGCTGCAGACCAACTCATCCTTGGCTTTCTCTGACAAACCCACATCACAACGCACCACAGGAAACTCCACTGGCTCCCCATGCAGAAGAGATGACAATTGAAGCTGCTGACCCACGCACACAAGGCACTCTCCACCCAACCTGCCTACATTAACCACCGCCTGAACTTCCTCCAACCATTGAGAAGACTACGCTCCACCTTCCTTTCACTTTCCCATATCCATCGCATTTACTGAAGCAGAAGTGGAGGATGCTCCTTCTCCCACATCACAGCAAAGACCTGGAACAGCCTCCCCATGCACCTCAGGACCATCACCTCACTTCCAGAATTCCGAATGGCCCTCAAGACCTGGCTGTTCGAATATGCCTCTTGGACCTGCAAGCGCCTGAATACCCTATCGGGTAATTAGCCTTGCTTTATAAATCCTGAATGATTTATTGATCTCCTTTTGTCTGGGGGGGTCTTGTTGTAAAGTGTCCCTTTTGGATGGTTACCCACCCACTTGATGCTACTAGATGCTGTGGTAATTGATCTGAAAGTAAAAGTGTACTGGGTCATGCTAACCAGGCCCAGCACCAATCCTCTTTCCCTTAAACTGTAACTGTGAATTGGTATTTTCAATTGGCAAGGACTTTTACACCCCTGTAAGGCCCTATTATATGGTACCAGTGATACCCAGGCCAGGAATGTAAAAGGCTCGATTTTAACTCTACACACCCCATGAGTGACAGGGTCACCTTACTGCATATAGTATGTCAGTCACCCCTGAGGTATGCCTTTTATGATCCAGGAGGCAGGGTGCAGTATAATATATGTATGGGTATATATGTGCAAGCATATATTGCCTTGTGGTAGCATTGTCAATGTAATCTACGGTAAGTAGCCGACCCTCCATAGGATAACATGGACTGGACACTGTACCTACCCCAGAGGCCCAGCTCCATTATGGAACGGTCAATTCTTTTAGTGTTTGGTATCAAACACTGTGCTGTTTAACCCCTGACATGATGGTGGTGTCGAGGTTCAACCGGCATTTACTTAGGTGGTACTTTAGACAGTGCCACTTGGCAGGTTTTTCCAAGGGTTTGCCGCCAAGACAGAGATCTGACCTCATGCTGGGGAGTGTGTGCCACTCCCAGAGTTCACAGACAAAGACCTGTGTGAGCCAGAGGTGACACCTCCGCCCACACAGGATGGCTAGTGAATTGGCCATCACAGCGGTGAGCCTTAAAGGCTTCGCCAGTGCTGGTGGACAAAGGAACTTGTCCCCCAATAAAGGACAAAGGCCCCCCTGCCCCAGGCACGTTTTTCTGAGGGCAGTAAAAGTAGATATTTGGGAGGCATACACACTATGGTGTTGCAGCTGAGGTGTACAGTAGAGGATAGTTTTGCTCATCTTGAATTTAGTGTAAAAAGCAGGTTCTGACTAGTTTTAGTGACATACACCCACAAGATGTAGTCACTAAATGGGCGGATTAGCCACAGAACTAGATGCCCATTGGCTAATAGTCCTCACATCAACTAACACCTCCTAAACCTTAGGATTTAAGGGGCACCCCAGTCACCAGAACCTCAGATTCAATGTGATACCATGAAGAGACCCATTTCCACGAGTAGGCAGAAATCCACAAAGAAGAGGTACTAAGCCCAGCACCTGTAGCAGCCACGCTGCCCCTGCTGGATTTCAACTCGACCAAGGCAAGAGGCCGGTTCCAAGAACCCCTCTGCAAACTCCAGACTTCACAAGAACTCCCTTGGGCTAGGCACTAGTCCCCGGTGATTGGCACGTACAAACTGCTAAATCCATAACCTTCACAGAGCCGTCTAGCGTGGCCGCTCAAAGTCACTGGGAAGGTGGTTTCTTGGAACTGTAGTCCCAACAGTCAGCAAGGCTCGGTGTTCTACAATGTTCCGCAGGTCCTCTGGAAGAAGATTTCCTCAACTGCAGTGCTTGCAGGTACCAAGGTCTGTTGGTGGTCAATCGACAACAACCTGCTTTACTCGACCCTCCAAGAGAAGGGATCCACATGCACAAATGACCAGCCACTCCTATGGCTCCATCGTGAAGATCCTGCATCTGTTTTCACTCTCTCTTGGCATGCCTGCCAGCACAAGTTGCCGTGGATCCTGTTCAGTACCACGGATAGCCAGAATCACCTCCTTACCTGAGTCCTTCAAGCCAGGTACACTGGATCTGCTTGGACACTCCTGGTCCAAGGCAAGCTAGCTTATATTCCAAATGGTTTTTCTCAACTCGGCCCGTAAGTTCCTTTCTGCTAAGGTAGCCATTTAATGACCATGAGCCTGAATGACTGCCCATATGACAGCTAAAGTGCACCTCTACACCACGCTCTTCTGAGCCGGGTAAAATTGTGCTAGCTGTTGTGAACTGGTCTAAAGACTTAGGAGACCTTAAATTCAAGAGTGTTCTGTTAAAATCACTCTCTAAGTTACTGTTTGCATATATGTTTTTTTTCCATTGACCGCAACCTTAAATGCTTTTCATTGCAAAGTACTGATTTATTTAATGCTTGAAAATTGACAACTCTGGTTATCCTGCATGTGTCGACTTTGTTTTAGTGTCTAAAAATATATTCAAATCATAGCTATTTTTATAAATTGGTGCTGGATCTCTAGGGTCATGTCAATTATTTTTATCCATGTTGGAGATATGAAAAGCTTAACACATGTTCCTCTAAGTAGCCTGTCTGCTCTTTGCCCACTTTGCCAAGGCTGAGAGAAGGTGTAGAAGAGAGCTCCAGAGGTCCATTTTTGTGTATTGTGCTAGTATTACATGATAAGGCACCCCTGCCATATCACATATTACTTTCACCATGCAACAACTGCCAAGTAAGAAAGCATTTGACTATGTAGGAAAAGAACATTTCACCACACATAATCCATCACTGGAGAGCTCTAAGTGTTACTTGATCATCATGTCAAACACAGGAGAAAAGTCAGAACACCTAGCATTGGAGGATTTTCACTCCTACTAAGTCTGGTATCTCTTTTTTCGTGGATTCTATAAATCACAGTGGAGCGCTCTAGCTGTTATGTACTCAGTTTATATGACAGTGGTACACTGTTAGTATATCTCACAGCTTATGACCCTCTCTATGATTCATATATCCATGTTGTACCTTACCCCCTTTCATTCTTTTTTACAGGTTTCATTCTTTTTTACTAGGGTCCTCAATCTGCTGCAGGTGATAAAATACACATTATAAAGGCGGGAGCCTCTTCCGATGGCACCCCAGATCTCTTCATACCAGGTAAGTAACATAAGTGATAGTCAGAAGCTTGACTTAAATGGAGTCACTTGTAATTACTCTGGTCCTCATATCATATGTAATTCAGGCTTGGTCCTACTTAAAATTGAACAGTCCGGCCTAAATTGCTGGGCCATGTCACCTCTAAATGGAAACACAAGAAACCCTTTACCTCTTTTGGTCTTCTGTGGCCTCAGATGTGATGTTCTGCTTGATCCTAGGCACATTAAGCCAAGAGTCTCACGTCTGGCATAGCCGTCACATTTAAGGTGTTTCAATAAGAAAAACAAGCATAATTAAAAGGAACATTTGAATTACTCTCAGTCACTGATAATTACTCTGCACCACACTCCAAACCATCAATGTTTGCTCATTCTGCCACTACAGACATGGAGCACCATAGTCTCAAGTGAATGGCCTATAGAGCACCTATTTCGTATCTAATGGCAGTAGCATTCAGAAACAAAGTATGACATTCAGAAATAATGAAAACAAGCACAACAGAGTTTTACACTATATAGGGAGGAGCAAGTCCCTGGCCCAGACCTTTAAGGACATTGCAGGCCGGCACCAACCTTAGAATTATAGTACCCAGTTGCGACTCCTCTGCTAAGGCGGAGGAGCATCGCCCCAATGACCAGGTCAAAAAGGAAAAAATAAAATGATAATAACTCATTGTTATTATCATTTTATTTTCCCTTGCTCAGCTGGGTTGGGGCAGGCCTGTTCTGCTCACAAATCAGGGCAGGAGTGGTTTGCACACCACAAGTGCGCATGACGCTTTGGTCGGCCACCTCGGGCCGGTCAAACAGTCATGCACACTTTGTATGTTCTCCATGTAGTCTGCATTACAGCCTGCATGGAGAACATACCCAGCCTCCCATTCTCTGGCTGAGCGCCGTTCCATAGCGCTCAGACCAATCACAGCGCTGTTTTGCACCGTTGTGATTGGCTATCGGGAGGCTGGAAGCCTGGTGCTTACTGCTTCCTGCCCTGGAAGTGGGTGAAGAAGACTGAGAAAAATAGATGGCAGCTGCGGCGGTGGCTGCGGCAGAAGATAGGTAAGTGTTTATTTAAATTTTTTTATTCCCTCAAATCCACCCACCCTCGGCGACCCGCCCCCCCAATGCAGTTGAATACCAGCCGCCACAGATTGTACCATGCAGGATGTAGAGTACCTAAAGGACGTGGAGACTCTTCCTCTTCACCTTAGGTTTAAGATTATGTCGAACTGGCTCTGGTTGGTCATCCTCATCCTAGAATGGTCTTAACCACAGACCCAATGTTTTCTGAGCGGTCGAAGTCACACTCTGTAATTGGCCCCTAAACCTTAATTCCACTTCCCTACTCACAACCTGTGAGCTTGTGGTCCAGTATGAGTCTCTGGTCCTGTGGGTCCCTCTGTAAAGTGATGAGCACAACCATACCCTGCAGTTTTGAGGTCAGTGCTTTTCAAGTTGGTGTCATGATGGACCTGCAGCGGGGAACACTGACACTAGGCACCAACAGTCCCCATTAAAACAATGATTTAAAAAAACATTTAGGAGCCCCAACTGGTTTCCCCTAAACGTCATCCTTTCCTTACTACTGACTCACTGATATAATTTGGCCCTATTACAAGGCCATCCCCATTGTAGGAAAAACTCTTGGCATCCTAAAAAGCCTAACCGTTGATTTTGATGGGGCCTATTTTCATTTTGAGTGGTGAGGTTGTGGTGTTGCTTTTTTAGATCAATAATTTTTGGAAATGTTTTTCAGATATTCAGTCACTTATGCTCAACCCAACTGAGATGCCTTGAGTTGTACCCAGGGCAGGCTAGAAAACTGGAGGGACGCAGACACATATAACAAGCACTGTAATATTCTGTCTGCCACCTTTGCCTGAATGATAGTTATTTGTAAATAGACAGTAGTAAAAGACTAGAGGCCAAAGAGTTCCAAAGTATAGCTAGAGATGCCTAATCCTTTTCCTCATAAGATAGCACTGACTACAAGGCTACCAGAGAAAATCCTAAGTCCCCCCAACTCTAAATCAGGCCCTAAATGCCATCTCATTTTCCTACACCTGCCAGGAGACCACCACATCATCCTTCTTTTTAAAAATGGCTTACATTCAAAAACATCAGCAACAGCATGTTACAGTTTTTTTCATAAGTTAATTTGTTTGTGTGACAAAAGTATTAGGCTTTTTTATGTCAGTCCAAGTCATACATGCTGAATTAATGATTGCAGTTAAAATGAATTTAATATGAGGTTCAGAAGTGTGTTTAGTAACGTGATCTAGTTCTATTCTCGGAAATTGGTTCCCACAAACTGCGGTATTTCACCTGTAAAGGTCAGTCTTGCATCCCAATATGTGAAAATACTTTGTAGTATTTCCAAGTTTGTTCTTTATGTCATTGAAATGTGCACCAGACATCAGACCACTTTTAGAAGTCAATGCTGTGGAGGAAATCAGGTGTCAGTCCTGTAATGTCTATAATGTAATCAGTGCTCTGATAGGCATGTCTATATGCTTCAATCAATCAGTAGATTTGTAGAGCGCTTCTTGTCAACCGTGAGGGTATCCATGCTTCAAATATTTTCTTAGTGTGTGTAATTCTATTGCCATAATAATTGACCCCAGGTTCCAGTCCAAACCATGGTGGTGGACTGGAGAATTTGAAGGTTTAAGAAACTAACATGAAGAGAATATGGCTAGTGGAATAATGATTAAATAAAACAATAAAGCAAGACATTTTTATCCTTATTTTACCTGAACCATTCTAGTCTTGCACGGATTACGCACAAGTGTCCCCGGCGGTTAGTATTATGTCACTGGCGGTGACCCTCCACTGGTAACTATACCCTGAGACAGAGGAAAATCCAGGCAGGAGCCTTGCGAATAGCAGAGGAAAGTTCAAGCGTCATGCAGGAGCTCAAGGTGCAGGCTGACGAGCCCCCTCTGTAATAGACATGTACAGTTTAGAAAAGAGCAGGCAGCTCCCATAGGCCACTACTCTACAATCTGTGATGTGAGGTGTTTCTTCTCCCCCATATATTGTGTCCCTCAGACTCTTGTTAATCTTTTCCTTTCAGTAAAGAGAGCAGAAGAAGATCCTGTCCCAAAACTCCAGGCGGCACAGAATGATGATGGCTCTTGGACACTGAATGCTTCTTTGCCTTTTACCCTCGAGACCACTGAGGAGGCGCTCAAGGCAAGGTCTTCAGAACGTTATCTCTGTCCCCCTGTTGTCTCCCACTGTGTCTCACTTCATCTTTCTTAATTGCTGTACCCAGCTCTGCTATGCTTGGCGCCCATTTATGATACCCTGGCTGCACTTTCTATTCCTCTGGTCATTGTCTCTGGCTCTTCTGCTCATGATATTTCAGTCCAGCTCTGCCAGTCGTGTGCTCAGCCCATTCCCTGTCTTCTGTTACCATTCTATCAACAATTTGGTATCCTTGCCAACCATTTTGTACCCTGCATCTTTATCTCTGCTTTGATATTTCTTTGTCTCTGACTCTCTCTCCTCTGTAGCCGGCCTCTTCGATCAAAAATTACCTGCTCTGACATCCTACCTTTTAAACTCTCCCATCCTCTATCTGAAGCTTCCCTCCCTTCAGCCATCTGCACGTCCTCCAAATGTCACTGGTTCCTCTGCACTAAGTCTTCAGTTCTTCCAATTTTAGACCCTCATTACAAGTATCAGAGATTCTGGCTGTTATTCTTTTACATATTTCCATGCATTACAAACTATTTTCGCCAGCATTGGCAATAAAACATTGACCCAGGAATACAGGATCCAATTCAACATCTTTAGTTCCTCCTCCTCAGGACATAAGGGGCCTAAATAAGAACACCTTTACCACCTGCTTAGGGCAGGATGTAAATGTGTGTGGAGGCTGTTTTCAGGCCTATGCTGGGAGTGTCTGGGGGGCAAGTCGCAGGTTGGAGGGCAGAGGAGGTGAGACAAAGCCTATCTCAATGGCTAGGTCTGGTGTCTCCGGCCAAGAATTATAGGGCCAGATGTAGGTAAATGGCATTTACCGATTGGTAAATACCGAATTTTACCGATTCGGTATTTACAAATCAGTAAATGCTATGTAGGTATTTTTACCGATTATTTACCGAATCTGTAGAATTCGGTAATTACCAAATCGGTATTTACCGATTCGGTAATTGCCATTGATTCCTATGGGCCTTGAGGCCCATAGTAACCAATGGCAATTACTGAATCGGTAAATACCGATTCGGTAAAAATTACCGAATTAACAAGGGGGACAGGGTGTCACTGTGACACCCTGTTGCACCCCTGATTCAGGCTTGTGTGCCATGTGACACACAGACATGCCCTGTGCATGTACACAGGAATTCGTTATTTACCATGCAATAGTATTACATGGTAAATAACGAATTCTTAGGGGCCTGTGGCACTGTTTGCAGTGCCACCTACATATAGATTTACTGATTCGGTAAATTTACCGAATCTGTATTTTACAGAATCTGTAAATTTACCGAATCGGTAAATTTACCGATTCTGTAAAGTTTTGTCCCCCTCCATCTCAATCACCAAATACCGGTCGGTAACTGCCGAAATCGGCCGTTACCGACCGGTATTTGGTGACCTACATCTGGCCCTCAGTGCCCAAGGTTTGAGGGCGCAATAATTCCAGGCTCTGAGACACCGGAAAGATAGAATAGCCTAAAGTAGAATCCTTCAGGGGATGCCTCTCTGAGCCACTTGCAATTACGGTTTTAGCCTTCTCCTCTGCTACTCCATGTTTCTTGCTTCTTATTTTAGATTGGGTTTCCTAATTTCATAACCTGACAAAGTCTGATTCTGTCTCTCTTGTTCTCGGTTTTTGGCTTAACCATACTATCATAATTAATGGCTTCCATATCTTCTATGCTTGGCTCTTCCATTCTCTTTTCAAAGCAGGTCTGTTACATTCCTCCTCTTGCTAAAATTACCATTTTCCTGCTACAAGACCACTCATCTAAGAAGATCCTAGGTAGGACATGCCTCATCCACAGTCAGACACCTCGCACATACCGGGGTGTGATACGGGTGGTAGCCCATTGCCCTACCACACAAGATTCACCATTCCCACATCCTATTACTATAATATCCTCACTCTTTGTTGTACCATGCCTATTGCTTTTCTGTAAACGTTCCCACTCACAGCCAGTGCATGCGCGTGAATGGTGTTCCATGTTTCCCACCAGTCACGCATTCAGCAGTGGCGTAACGAAAGTTGATGGGGCCCCCCTGCAAAGCATATTTAGGGGGTCCCCTCTGGACCCACTCAGGGGCGGACAGGCCACGGTACTGTGCTGAGAGGGCCCCGTGGGGCTCAGGTGCCTCCACGCACTGCGGGGCCTGCGGATGCCTTTGTTACGCCACTGCTACATGCAGCGCATCAAACCACCCAATCTTTTAGGACAGATACAAAGAGTCCAAAGACAGATGCCAGACAAGTCTAGCACAACCGTTCTTGTTATCAAAAAGTGGCAGGCTTTGTTGTGACGTGGTACATTAGGACACAAATTCAACATATTTAGAACACAATGAGTTTTTAAAAAGGAGGTTGATTACTGTATCTTGCAGTTAAAGTGCCAGTACACTTGAGACATAGGCTCCCTATGTTTAGGTTTTACCAGTATGGACTACATGAGCAAATGGTGTACCCAATCGCTCTAAACAGACTATTAAAGTGCCAGGTTTTATTTTGTATCCCAGGTACCGGTATCCCAATCATTTGGCAGACAGCTCAGTACTGGACATTTGGGCTCAAGATTTCTGGAGCTGTGAGCCTTGTTCAGAAGTATGGCCAACAAGCTAAATTTAAAGAGCTATATATCCTAGCTGTAAACTTTAGCTAAGGGTTCCCTACTCGGGACAAAAGAGGAAGAAGAGATAGTTCCTAGGGAATAGTGTTCCAAGTGTAATAAACAGGCTACTCTTCCTAAACGCTATTGAGGGATGAGAAGCACAGGCCAGACACTTGCTATTCTGTGTTATCTGTATATTTTTGGATTTTTCTTGTCCACTGGACCAGCTTCTCCATCGTGGATAGAATGGTCCTTACAAAGGCATCACAAGTCTCTTGGTCAGGACAATGACCTGTGGGTTGATGCCAAAGTTCTCTAAGAGCTCAGGCAACTTGTGGTGCCATAATCAGCCAAACCACAGGCACTGAAATCAGGTCAAAGCCCAACTGTTGTATGTGGCTGGAAACGGACATCACAACACTCTACATTCATGTGAAGTGAATTGCTCTACATAAGAGTGGACTAAAGGGATGAGAATTCATTTAAGTACCTGCTCGCAGGTCCAGCTACAATCAACAAAAAACCTTAATTAAAAATTCAAGTGGCAAGTCAACCAGCAAAGGGCGTTTTGCAAGAATTCAAGCATGCAAACAGGTGAACCTGATGTGAGAGGGAGTTCATATGCTCCTCAAGTGAAACATCTATTAAAGAGATTCCATTCGACAACATCTGGCTCAAAAGATGCAGTTTACAGTGACAACACTACATCTTCTAGTAGGGGAAAGAGACATATACTCACAGCTTTATCCCACACACCTGGATAATAAAGGGTGGCACTATAGAAGAACGTTAGTCATTCTTGTAGCCTTGTGTTTATTTCAGAAATAAAATCAATCCAACCAGTATAATTGCATACATAAGATTCACAACAGCGCTCAAAAAAACATTCAACTCTTGAACAAAAAAGTCTCTTGTTCAAAAACAACCACGAAGACACCCTTACAGGTATTTGCACACGTTATAACAGTTAAGTCAAGCAGCTGTAATTTCAGTTGCACACTGCCATCCGGACTAAAGAGCCCCTTAGGCACAGTTCCCTCTAATATACAGGGATTTAAAAAAATAACTTGCAGGAACTTAAAGTGTGAATGGTGTGGAGCACAGGATAAAGAGCAAAACTGTATACTGTATACAGTATAATTATGAAAGTGCAGTTACATCCCTAAGCAGATAAACCTACATGAACAACCTCACAGGAGGGCAATATCACAGCCCACTCCAGCCAGAAGAGAAGGTATGCACAGGTTTCTTGCTGGAAAATATGTTTCTAAGGTAATAAATATCAACCTTCTATAACCCCAGAAATTCTTTACTGCTTAACCTCCAGATCGCCAGCAGATTTAAAATGCCAAAAATCATATTATCATGTTCTGTACAATGCCACATACCATTTCTGTGATCCTATTCCATAATCCTTAAAAAAAAATTTTGAAAACCATCTATACCAACAAATCTTGTAAGTTCTGAAAGCGTGTGGAGGGTGAAGAGAAAAACTGAACTCACTTTTATTTCCAACTGCTTATTTTGATCAGGTCGAATTATACCATGAACCTTTGCAAAGAGGGAATACCAGGACCAAATATAAACAAGATGCTAATGCTCAGTGAGCCAATCCACACAGGGTTCAAATACCCTCGGCACTTTGTTCAAGTAAGCTGCTTCAAGAACTATTAATATTTCGGCTTGATTAACTGATTTTAACAAGTGGCCAAAAATCTTTTTATATTAGTGTTATTATAAGTATACTTTCAGGTTCTATTCCAATGGAGTTTAGACTGATGCCCTAAAAAGCATAAGCTGCAATGTATTACAGACAGGAATGACATAGATCCGGCTTACAGTTCATATCAATAAGCTCCCCGATTATTCGATTCACCCACAGTTACAACCAGATGAGAACTGACTGGAAAGCTGCTTTTTAGTCAATAGACCTGACTCCCAACTAGTTGCTCAGAGGTAGTAGAGGAATTTACTGAGCTAAACTACAGATACATTGCAAACATTAATTCGACTACTGGAAGACGTTTTACTTTAAATGATCCACCATACAATGGCACGGATTTCTTTTTTTTTATGCTCGACAGATGATCAGAGAGCATGACACCCAAACAGCACCACACAAATACATAGAAACAGTAGTGGTCAGCGTCAACTATTACAACATTGGTGAAGGCTTTGACAACACACAAAGCAAATGTTGAACCTTGTCTCTCACTTTTGAAATAGGATTTATTTATTTTAACAGACGGTGTAGCTAGTAGACCCAACACGTAGTCACTACTAATGCAGCAATCGTCTGCTTGTCACAATCGGTAGGTTATTCAATGGCGATGAAAAGAATGGACTATTCGGATGCTTTTCAGGCACACCGTCAACAACTCTGCCTATCAGAACTCCATTCTTTCACTGCATATAACCAGGAGATCTCTGGTGGTAAGGCAAACAAAATAACATGGAACATGGAACATTGGGAGGGGGGTGGAGGCTGGAACAGAAACAAACATGTTGACTGTTGCATTTACAATTAACCCAACACAGGAACTTTAGAGAAAAAAAATAAGGCAGGCAATTTAACAAGGCCTAGTTTGTTAATCCACTCTTCCTAAATCCCAGATCAAAATTTCTCTATGGGCAATTCTGGAAATCAATCTAAGTTGGCATTAAGTAATCTGCTGCAAAGGCACTTGAACGCTCGGAGAACAGTACCAAAAACCCAACACTGAGAGAAACAAGAAATATAAGGCTACATGACAAGGGGAAAAACACAGCGAGGTAAGAAACATTCTTAACTCTCCCAGACCAAAGTGAATAGTGCAACACAAAGATAATGGAAGCACCTAAAACTCAGACAAACTCGGACTCACCTGAAGAGTTGAGGCCTGGCCTTCAACTTCAGAGGCAGGCACGAGACAGGGCAAGGCTAGACAGGCAGGGAGGGGCTCTAGTAATAATTTAAATTATGGCCCATGAGTGACGGACGGTCCTTCTCAGTCTCTGTCGTGGCTGAGTCCTGAGATGCCCCACCTCACAAGTCACGCGCACTTTAATTGCATGACAAATTCAATGGAATTGGTCACCAGCCCCACCCTGGACTTGCGTAAACGAAGAGACAACTGCGCACAGCACACCCACCCACCATCATAGCTGCCAAGGTTCTCTATTGATTGACATGTTCATAACTTTAGTGTCATTATGAGTGACATTACAACGACTGAGTGACACTTTGACACAAGCAAAATTAAGCAATAAAGACCAGGGCAACACATAAATCTCAGAAAATACACCCAACTGAGTAATAAGAAACACTAAGAAGAACTTGGAACTTCTGAAAAGCACTTGAAATGGAAGGGCAGGAAAGGGACGCTCACAGCCTAGGGGTCACAACCTGGCCGCAGGCGGGAATTTATTTTACAAAAGACACTCAAATAAAAAAGTAAGTTGCACAGCCTTACTAGTCCTATAAGCAATTATCACATAATTTGTGGCACAAACAATGTTTACTTAGTTTAATTAGGATAAAATCAAAATACACTTTACCTGCGCTCACTCTCTCAGGCACTTGTAATGCAGCATGCAGACTCCTCCTCACAGTAGCTGCTGAGGCAGCGCCGCGGGCAGTGGGATGGGGTTAGGTGACATTTGGTTCCCCCTGCTCGAATGTGCAGTTACACTGTCTGATGTGACCTATATTTGCTGCACTTACTGACTATAGTAACAATGGTCTGCCTTCATACTGAGTCACTCTTGACGGCGCTGGTGGGCCTGCGATTGACTTTACGCATTATTTACAACTTATCGGCAACTTATTACCTGCTGGTGCGGCAGTGAGCAGCTGGCAGGCTGTACTTTCATGACGCCCAGCATGCAGGGCCTGGCGGGCAGTGATCTTTTAGGTCAAAGAATGAGAAACACCTTTAAAGAGGTAGATGACTGACAGTGAGGGGCGGCTGAAATGATGTGTCCAGGTAGCATCTCCCCGGCAGGAGTACAGGGCGGGGAGAGGGGTGGCTAACAGAGACCAGGCCTCCAGTCACTAGCCCACATGAAGCTTTAGCTGCCTCTGTCAGACGATCATTTCCCGTCATTTCCACAACGCAGGGAAAATCCATATATGTTAATTTTACATGCCAAAAGAAAAGATGTTTTAGGAGAACCGAGTTTTACGAGAAATCCGGCCGAGACTAGCACGTAAAGTCAGTGTAGAAAACTCTTGCACACCCTCCTCCAGATTGTGAGGCATGACACTGCGCCACACTATGACTACATTACTGAAAACTAAGGTGCTTCTATGCACATTTTCATATTTTTCCATTTAAGGGGACTGGTATAGAAGGAAAATAGATAGTCAGGTGACCTGACCTGACCTTGTCAGAGCCGGTCGCTCCACCCGCCGCGTGGCTCCTCCTGAGTGCGCCGGTTCCCCCTGCTGCTGTCGCCTGTTCGCCGCTGCCCCCTGGGCTTAGGTGCCCCTTGGTTGTGTTTCTCTGCTTTTGTGCCATTTTTGTGTTTATTGTTTGACCGTTGTGCCCCTGTATTTGCCCGATTTTTTGTTCCTCTCTGCCGCCTGTTTCCCACTGTTTTTCCCCGCTCCCCGCTCCCTGCCGCTGCTCCCCCGCGGCCCAGCCCCCGTTCTTTGTTCTGTACCCTCTACCCCTCCTATTCGCCACCCCACTCCCTCCTCCCAGCTGCTCCTCCCTCCCACTGGCTACTTAGGTGGAGGACACGCGACTGGGAGCTGGTACCTGACCTGACCTTGTCAGAGCCGGTCGCTCCACCCGCCGCGATGCTCCTCCTGAGTGCGCCGGTTCCCCCTGCTGCTGACGCCTGTTCGCCGCTGCCCCCTGGGCTTAGGTGCCCCTTGGTTGTGTTTCTCTGCTTTTGGCCATTTTTGTGTTTATTGTTTGACCGTTGTGCCCCTGTATTTGCCCAATTTTTTGTGCCTCTCTGCCGCCTGTTTCCCGCAGTTTTCCCCGCTCCCCGCTCCCTGCCGCTGCTCACCCGCGGCCCAGCCCCCTTTCTTTGTTCTGAACCCTCGACCCCTCCTATTCGCCATCCCACTCCCGCCTCCCAGCTGCTCTTCCCTCCCTCCTCCCTCCCACTCTCCATTTATGGCAGAGTCCGCACTCACGCGCAGCGGTTGCGCCGATTGCGCGCCGAAGGCGCTCCAAAGCAAACCCGTCTACGTCCGTCCGCGCCTGGTCCGTGCCCAGTGCCAGGAACCCTGGATCTCGACGATGCCAACACACCCGACGAACCTACAACGCCACCACCCTCCACGCACTCAACACCGGCCGGAACCCAGCCTGCTACCTGGCCACCCCAAAACGCACCTATGGACTCTTCTCCTGCCAAGAGTGCATATTCACCTGCACCCGTCCCGGACCAACACCCGCCAAGCCTACCACCAGCAAGAATCACCTCAAGTGCATCCTGCTCAACACCCGCTCCGTCCACAGGCACGCAGTCGAACTCTGGAACCTCCTAGACACAGCAGCACGGGACGTCGCCTTCCTCACGGAAACCTGGATGAATGCCTCCTCAGCCCCCGACATCGTCATAGCCATGCCGGACGGCTACAAGATCACCCGGAAGGACCGCACCAACCAAACCGGAGGAGGCATCGCCATCGTCCACAGAAACACCATCCGAATCACAACCAACTCGGAAGACACCCTCACAGCCGCCGAACACCTGCACTTCCAGATTCACACTGACCCCAGGACTACCCTCAGAGGCACCCTAATCTACAGACCCCCCAGGACCACGCACTCAATTCAGCGAAGCCATCGCAGACTTCGTAAGCCAGCACGCCCTTACCTCCCCAGACTACATCCTCCTAGGAGACCTCAACTTCCACCTGGAGAACAACAAAGACAGCAACACTACCACCCTGCTGGACAACCTCGCCAACCTCGGACTCAAGCAGTTAGTGAACACCCCCACCCACTACGCCGGCCACACGCTTGACCCTGTCTTCTCCTCCAGCAAGCACATCTCCTTCAGCCACTCCACCGGACTCCACAGGACAGACCACAGCTCCGTCCACTTCTCCTTCAACAAAACCACGACCCACCACCACCCGCAGCAGGCCCCCCACAGAAACTGGAGCAAGATCACCGCCGACCAGCTCACTACCTCCCTCATCCAGAACCCTCCCGCCATCACGCCGGACCCCAACGAAGCAGCCCGCAACCTCGTACAATGGATCACCGACTGCGCCGACGAACTCGCACCACTGAAGAAACCACCCAGCAGACCCCACAGCAAGAAAGCCTCGTGGTTCACGGATGACCTCATAAACTCAAAGAAAACCTGCCACTCCCTGGAAAAAACCTGGCTCCAGGACCAGACAACAGAAAACATGACAGCCCTCACGAACGCCACCCGCAAGCACCACCAACTGATCCGAACCACCGATAGAACTACTTACAAACAGCGCCTGGACAACAACACCCACAACAGCAAGGAACTCTTCAGCATCGTCAAAGAGCTCTCCAACCCCAGCGCCTGCAACAAAGACATCACACCCTCGCAAGACCTCTGCGACTCCCTCGCCTCGTTCCTTCACCGCAAGATCGCCAACATACACAACAGCTTCGTCACACACACCAACCACCCAACCACCGAACCAGCGCACCCAACTGCCACCCTCTGCACCTGGAACACGGTCAACACCGAAGACACAACCCGCACCATGAGCACCATCCACTCCGGCTCCCCCACCGACCCATGCCCACATCACATCTTTAACAAAGCCGACTCCATCATCGCACCCCAACTCCACGACGTCATCAACAGCTCCTTCGCATCAGCCACCTTCCCAGAGAGCTGGAAGCATGCCGAACTCAGCGCCCTCCTGAAAAAAAACACCGCGGACCCCACAGACCTCAAGAACTTTCAACCCATCTCGCTCCTCCCGTTTCCGGCCAAAGTCATCAAGGAGACAGTCAACAAACAACTCTCCGCCTTCCTCAAGATAAACGGATCCCTCGACCCGTCACAGTCCGGTTTCCGAGCTAACCACAGCACCGAGACCGCCCTCATCGCAGCTACCGACGACATCAGGTCTATGCTCGACAACGGGGAAACCACCTCACTCATCCTCCTGGACCTCTCAGCAGCCTTCGACACGGTATGCCACCGCACCCTGATACAGCGCCTCAGCAACACCGGCATCCAAGGCCCGGCCTTAGATTGGATCATCTCGTTCCTCGCCGGTAGAACCCAGAGAGTCCGCCTCCCCCCATTCCAGTCCGCGGCTACCGAAGTCATCTCCGGCATCCCACACGGCTCCTCGCTTAGCCCCACCCTCTTCAACATCTACATGAGCCCCCTCGCAGCCATTGCACGCAAGCACAACCTCAACATCATTTCCTACGCCCATGACACACAGCTGATCCTCTCCCTCACCAATGACCCCGCCACCGCCAGAACCAGCCTCCAGGAAGGAATGAAGGACGTCGCGGAATGGATGAAGCTCAGCAGGCTGAAGCTGAACTCAGACAAGACGGAAGTCCTCATCCTGGGTCCCTCCCCTTCGGCCTGGAACAACTCCTGGTGGCCACCTGCCCTGGGCACCGCCCCCAAACCCACAGACCATGCACGCAACCTGGGCTTCATCCTGGACTCCTCCCTCACGATGACCAAGCAAGTCAACGCTGTCTCCTCGTCCTGTTTCAACACCCTGCGCATGCTCCGAAAAATCATCAGATGGATCTCCACCACAACCAGGAAGACGGTCACCCAGGCCCTCGTCACCAGCCGCCTAGACTACGGAAACACCCTCTACGCCGGAACCACAGCCAAACTCCAGAAAATACTACAGCGCATTCAGAACGCCTCGGCTAGACTCATCCTGGACATCCCCCGCCACAGCCACATCTCTGCCCATCTGAGGAACCTGCACTGGCTCCCCGTCAACAAGAGAATCACATTCCGACTCCTCACCCACGCACACAAGGCTCTCCACGGCGAGGGCCCCGTGTACCTCAACAGCCACTTCTCATTCTACACAACAACCCGCCAGCTCCGCTCCGCCAGCCTGCCATTTGCCACCATTCCACGCATCCGCAAAGCCACCGCCAGCGGAAGATCCTTCTCCTACCTGGCAGCCAAGACATGGAACTCCCTCCCCACCCACCTCCGGCTGACACAGGACCACCTTGCCTTCAGGAAGCAACTCAAGACCTGGCTGTTCGAGCAGTAGCGACTCCCCCCCCAGCGCCTTGAGACCCTAACGGGTGAGTAGCGCGCTCTACAAATTCCTTGATTGATTGGTTGATTGATCCTCAGAGCACGCATGCGGGTCAGTGGAGAGCCGGGATTCTGGGCTAATCACTTAATCTCTGACTTCCCGTACCTGAATGTGTAAGTAACTGCGTTGTATAAATATGCAAAAAACATAAGCGCGCGCTTTTTGGACTTCCTTACTTCAGTGGTGTTGATAGTTCCACCATACTTGTCCTCGTGCTGTGAGCCCGATGCCGGTGTCTGTAGGTTTAAATAATGCATGTGACGTCCTCGTGCCACGTGTATGATGAGTGTAACAAGAGAAAGGCTCTGCAAAATTCTCACTCGGGACTGTTTGTGAACCAGGAAGGGGTCTTCACTTAAATTGAGATGAAACCGAAACCATCCGCACCTACCCTCCCTCCACCCCCCACCTTCCTCCAAGCTTCAGTGCGACTCTTCGTGGTCTCCATGTAGTTAATCAGGGGCTGTCATTAAATGAAGAGCTCTGCCACAGAGGCTCGGGCATGCTCAGCACACAAATATCCTCTGAGGCCCGGCCGGGGCCCCTGGAGTGCGGGGGCTGCGTGGTCCTGTGTACCGCCCCTGGCATCCAGTATTCCACATGCGCCGGAATGGCATTGTTGTCTCTATTATATTCTCCTTTGAAATGTGCATCAGCATGCATATGCCTTTGTCTGCACGCGGATGCATTTTGCCTTTCAAAGTTAACTGTGCTTTATAGATACAAGTATCCAGGACAGTTATGTCAGTTTCTGCCTGGCTGTTGTGCTTATCAGATCTGCTGCTGTGGGCTCCTTATTACTCTGATCTTAAAATAAATACTTTTCGGATTTTTATCTGCTGACTTACTTTCTTTATCTTTCCTTTTTGTCAGGATCTCTGTACCACATTTTGGCGACGATTACAAAAACACGCTTTGGGTAACCCCTCAGATCTTCTTCAGTAGCACTCTTCTTTGGCAAAGTGCTACACATATGTGGTGTCACTGAATCAAGGCACGCAGAAGGTTTTTCACCTCATTTCTTCAAGCTGCTGTCACTGCATCGACAAGCAGAAGGTTCACACCTCATTGTTCAGGGTATTGTGGTTTTGCCTCTGCATGTTAAAGTTTCTTCACAACATATTTTATTGTGTGGATTACTGTGCTTCGCTGAAAAAGTGTCAGGTACCTATTTTAAGGATTCAAATTACCTGTTATCACACAGGAGTCTTCCCTGTCTACAACTGTGACAGGCACACCTTGTGAGTACTCTGATTTTATTTACTACTCTTATCTTTACAAATAATTATGGCAGCTGCTAATTCTGTGCCCAACTCTTTGGCACAGTTAGCTTTGATTCTTGAGCGCCCTGGCAAATCTACTGTGAAGTGGATGCTATGGGTCAGAGCTTTTGAGAACTATTTAATTGCTGTTGGTGCTGATGAGTATGTTCCCAAACATAAAACAGCTATTCTCTTTAGCTTTTTGGGTCGTGAAGGCCAATAAGTATTTGACAATTTACCCAGAATTCCAGCACCCACTAATGAGGAAGATAAATGGGATGTTTTTCTGGAAGCAAAAGCTAGCCTTCAAAAGAAATTCAGTGATGAGCCTAGCATTTTACTAGAACGCTTCAATTTTGTGAAAAGAAGACAAACCTAAGATGAGTCCATGGAGGATTATTTGTCCTTTTTGAGACACCTGGCAACTAACTGCAACTTTGGTTCTTCATTGGATATTTACTTACATGACCAGTTCGTGTATGGCTGTTCATCCAAGAATATACAAGAGAAGTTGCTATGTTTCAGAGATCCATCTCTTAGTGAAGTTTTGACTGTTGCCTAAGGCAGGAACGCTCCATTGAGTCTTCTAAAGTTATGGGTCAGGAAATGGTTGCATGTTGTTGATAATGAGGTGGATGTCAATGTTGTAAAACCTAAAGGCAAAGTTACTAAGTACATTAACAAAACTGTGACCTTGTGTTGCAGGTGTGGGACAAGATCTCATAAAGGTAACTCACCTCATCGTCCAGCTGTTGGGAAACGTTGTGTTAAATGCAAAATGTGGGTAATTTTCATACTGTATGTAGGATGGAAAAAATCAGACTAGAGTTAATAGTGTGGAAACATCTTTGGACACTGAGACTCTTGATCTTTTCAATTTATTACTTAGTCTTGATCTGTTGAAGGTTTCAGATAAATAAATTAAGGATCCCATTTATCAGGTAACTGTAGCTGGGATCCTCACTCTGAACATGATGTGTAAATCTGGTGCTCCGATCACAACTATTACTGATTGTGTTATTTATTCTAACTTGGGTGATGGTGCACATCTGCATCTCTCAGATGTATGTCCCAAAGCCTATGGGGAACAGGAAATTGATATGGCTGGATTTTTCTAGGATCTCATTACTTGTCTAGGTAGGACCTTAAAAACTATGATTTATGTTGCAAAGAAGTGGAAAGCCATTGTCGGGTGGAAGCATCTCGCCAAATTGGGTATTTATTTAGTTCCCTGTAGTGATCCTCCAGTCAGGGTTCATGAATTTCCGATTGACCCAGTTTACTCCATTGAGGAGTTTGGTATGTCAATATGGAAAAAGAAATTTCCTGCGGTATTTAATGACTCTTTAGGTTGTGTGAAAAACTATTTGCATAATATTGTGTTGAAGAAAAACTCTACTCCAGTTACTCACAAAGTTTGTCCTGTTTCATTGAACATTAGAGATGAGCTCAAGTCTTTGCTTGATGACATGTCATCTGAAGGTGTGATTGTTAAGGCAGAAGCATCTGAATGGGTCAGTCCCATAGTTAATGTATGCAAGAAAGATAGGAGTATTTGATTATGTGCAGACTTGCCCAGCCTTAACAAATGCATTGTCATTGAGTCACCCTTTACCTAAAATTCAGCAGTTGGCCAAAATTGGTGGTGCACAGCACTTTTCCTTGCTGGATTTAAAGTCTGTGTATCATCAAATTCCTCTTCATCCGGACTCTCAGATATTCACCACATTTGTTACGCCTTTTGGGGCCTACAAGTTTACCAGACTTTCTTTCGGACTGTCGTCTGCCGCTAGTGTTTTTTAGAGATTGATGGACACCATTCTGGAGGGCATCACTGGCATGCAGGCCTACCAGGATGATGTTCTTATCTTTGCCAAAACCAGGGATGCACATGATTCTGTACTGACCCATGTCCTTGGTAAATTCACTGAGTTTGGTATTACATTAAGATTGGACAAATGCCAGTTTAATGTACAAGAGGTAGATTATCCGGGTCATTCTGTGAGTGCAAATGGTATTTCACCAAAACTTTCACTGATCAAAGCCATTCAAGATGCTCTCATTCCCAGAGATAAGGATTTACTTCATCATTCCTGAGTTTGAGTGAATATTATTCAAGATTTGTGTATGGATATTCTTCATGGTGCAACCATTGAGGGAGTTGTTAAAGAAAGGTGTGAAGTTTATTTGGAATGATGATACACAGGTTACCTTTGAGGCAGTGGAAAAGTTAACCATTTCAGCCCCTGCACTTTCTTCTTTTCAATCTGATAAGGAGTGCATCTTTACTGTGGATGTCAGTCAGATTGGTCTTGGTGCGGTTCAATGACAAAGCATTCTGGGCAAAGAGAGTAGAGTTGACTTTGCTTCACGCTCCCTATCCACTGCTGAGTCGCGTCACAGCACCATAGAGCGTGAGGCATTAGCTTGTTTATTAGCTGTGGAAAAGTTTAAAATATTTTTTATCGGGACAGCATTTTACAATGTCCCTGATCACATACCTTTGTTACATTTGCTGAATGGGAATGGCTCTGGAAAGGCCTCTTCTCACTTGGTGAGGTTACTATCTAAATTACAAGAACACAATTTCACTTCAAAATACATACTTGGTGGGAAAAATGTAAGAGCATGCTGTCTGTCAAGACTGCTCATTCAGGATGAGTCTAAAGAGGATATGAATCATGAGGAGTGGTCACTGTGGCTGATTTTTTGAAAAAGGGTTGGTCCAAAGCAAGCAGAGTGGAGTCTTTATTGCGTCCTTTTATACAGTGGCTGATGAACTGGCAATGGTTGAAAGTGTTTTAGTGAGAAGAGGGCATTGTGTCCTGCCCTCTTCTCTCAGATCTTCCCTTATCAAGGAAGCACACGCTGGTCATTAAGGGGTTTCAAGCACTTGCAAAGCTTTGAAATAATTTTTTGGGTGGCCGTCGTTGGAGGCACAGTTGAAAAGTTTGTTGAAGATTGTCAACCTGCTTAGTGTCTGATAAGCACTGGAAGAGACATGAGACACCCCTAATGCCTGTTCCGTTGCCTGAAGAAGCTTGGAGTAAGATTGCATTAGATTATGCAGGTCCCTTTTAGCTGTTACCTTCAGGGCAACGCTTTCTTATGGTGGTCATAGATTATTTCAGCAAATGGGTTTATTTCAAATTCACATCACATCCTGACACAGATTCCGTTATCAGGTTCTAGAGGAGTGTATTTTTCTGTCAAGGCGCATCGCATAGGCGCACACTGACTGACGCTCCTAGCAACCACCAAGAATAAGGATCAACGCTAGACTATGCTTCCCGACATTCCGTGTGCAAGCGACGCCCCACATGATCAGGACCCGCAAAAGGAACCGGATATACGATGGCAGGGAGACGAGGCGCTGCAGATTATTCAGAGGATCTCCCTATTTTCCTTGTTGCAGCCCAGAAGGCGGTAAGGGCGCTCATGCACCACGCTCCTTTTTCTGGCTTCCCTGTGCATAGTGTATTTTCCCGTTCCCGGCGCTCAGCCGCTGTCTAGTCCCCTCCGTTGGCGAGACCGCATTTTCGGCGGTCTTTGCGGAGGAGAAAGTGGGGCTGGTCTATGGGAAGACTCTGCATGTGTTCCCTATTGGCGATGATCGGGGTGAATCGCAATCTCATGCAGGGAGGACACCTAACCTTAAGAAATCGTACATTATGTTTGATCTAATCTGTTGCGCGCTCTAGGATCTGTCAAGAGCATACATGGAACCCACCTCATGCTTCTGAGCTTATGTCGAACAGTGATGGTTAACATGTATTGAGTAAAATGAATTGAATAAAAGAAAAGACAGGATGAAAAGTAAAGGAGAAAAATGAAAAAATGAAAAAGCAGTTTAAAACAGATTAATTTAATTCATTGGATTCAGGCAGTGACGTGGCAGTGCTGCTTGGTGGAACCAAAGCTGGTTCCTTCGTCGTTGAGTTTTGTAAGAGCATAACGCGCAAAGTGTTTGCAGCGAAGTACCTTGGATTATGCTTTTGTATTGGTGGGTTTAACCATTCTCATGACTATTTGATGAGCCAGGAGGCGGTGGTGGATAGCCCATCTTATAATGTTGTGCTGTGATGTATATAAACAACTATGTTCTGCTCTAATTACGAAAGGAGCGCTTTATGATTTCAGAACTTCAGTGGTATTAGTGCAAGATTGCATTGTACTTAAGCACGTGGTCATCCATAGTATTTCTATTTTTCTTTACTCGTAGGAGAGCCTTTAGAGAGTGTCCAAGCAGAGATTGGCCTAGCATATCAGTCATCTCAACTCATAAATAGGGTATGTGAGAAAGGTCTCTTACGTACTCACTGGAGTCTGTTATTATCATTTTATTTTGTTTCCCTGCCGAATCTTTGTTGGTGGGGCCGGGGCAAAGGCAGGTACTGAGGGGAGTGGTTGCACACACTGCCTCCAGTGCTCATGTGGGTTTGGCCAGCTGTTTCAGGACGGTCAAACTGAGATGCACACTGAAGCTGTCTCCAACCCGATCTGCGTTGCCTGGTTGGAGACAGCAGACACAGGCTCCCAATCTTAATGGGAGCACAAATGGAGGGTGCTCAGGCCAATCCTGCCACTGCTGTCATGCTGCCAGCAGCAAGAAAGCAGTGTCAGGAATGGCCGCAGGGAAGTCTGGAAGCCTGTGCCTGCAGTGGACTGAAGCCAGAGAGGAACGGAAGACCAGCTTTGCAGTAGGTTTGTTTTTTTATTTGTCGGCCATCCCTGTTCACCCTTCCTCTCCCCCATCCCACCACTTTGCCAGGACACCGGCAATTACTGCTCCTGACACCTGTATTGCTTGACTGCAGGTCCTCTCAATTTTGACACTTATGCACACAATCTCTGCCTCTCTCTACATATGTCTCTGCTTCCATGTGTCTGCTTTTCCTGACCTCTGTCCCTCCAAATCCCGCGTTTTGGTTCTCTCAAGACTCTATGTTCCTCTAGACCTCTGCTGTACCCCATGACCTTCTCTTTTGCCTCAGCTCTCTCTTTTCTATATTTTTCCCTCCTGTCCTCTAGATAGGATTCGATTGTCCCCATCTCACTGCTCACCCATACCCTGCTTCTGACACTCTCATCTTTGGTTTTCACTCTCTCTTGCCTTTGTTTTCTGCCTCATTGACCCTTTGTCTCAGGCTCTCCAATCCTTTTGATTCTGTAGTCAAAGTCCTCTGTCCTCAGCAATCCTGTCATCTTTCTTCATTTCTCCCACATTCTGTCTACATCAGTCCTGCTCTCTATTTACATAGCCTCCTCTTCTTCCATTTGATATGTGTTCTCTTCAGTTCTCCTATGCATTATGCACCTATGAGTTTCTCCTTTTTCCATTCTCTTAGTCTTAACACAGTTTCTCCACAGGTCACTGAAGCTACAGTGTGAGCGACTGTACCGGCACTGGTCTGACAGCATGCTACCAGACAAGCTTGCTATAAAGAATGTGAAATTCTGAAGGCAGATGCAGTTAACTGGCTAAGGACAAAAGAAGGAGAGACTCTAAATAGGGCAGGGAGCAGGGGAGAAAGGAATGAGGACCCACATCAGGAGTTTTCTTTTATTCCTCCTCTCTCTCACAACATATCTCCTTTCCCGTCTTGCTCTAACTCTCGTTCATGAAAATGTATTTTATATGTTCATCTCTGTATGATACTAACCTTTATCTAAACTGTAAACATGTTTGTATGATTCTCTGTTGTATAGAGGTAGAGTTGTAGATCACAGAGCCTAGTCAAAGACAGGGCCCTTTCCTAAAGCTGCTGGCCACACAAGTGCGCTTTTACTCTTAAAAGGTGGCTAAGGCAGGGCTATTTCCTGCTCCCAGAGGAGGACACTCAGAAACCCTATTGTCACCAGAATCTAAGGTAGACTTATGTGTCACTTGTCACTCTATGAATCGTATGTTAACATTTGCTATCGCCACATGTATTTTACATTGCTCTGACATCCAATTTTTTATGAGTCCTGCATAAGTGTTCATCTTACAACTTATTGTGGTAACCTGTATTTGCTGGTGATAGTGGTTGTGGTTGTTGCGCTTGTGGGGCCTTTGGGTGTACATTCAATAGTGTGTGTATGTTGTTGGAATGCAATGCTACATGTAAAAAATGCATGACACATTACCTACATATACATTATGACACATTGATAACATATATGTTTAGTAAGATAATAATGAGTAGTACTTACCTGTCTCCATACCACCATGGCCTCACTCTGTCCGGACTTCGCTGCCAGGAAACCCACGCACAACAGTGACATCTAAATTGGCTTGGTGCAAGCCCACCGCCCTGACGGCAATGCAGCACTATTAGCCAGCAGAGAAGACTGTGGCTGGAACCTGTCTATTACTGCAACATCTAACTACAGTGGCCCAACCACCGTCAGCTTGACTGAGTACTTGGAACCACTGTCGGGGTGAACATAGAACCGCCAAAATCTAAATCAGGCTGAAATCCTCTGTGATCAGAATAGCATGTTTTTATGAGGGATAAATAACCCATTTACTTTGTATTCCTTAATTCGATCTGAGAACATCTCAATATTTGCCATCAAATGTGTGGGAAACAAGATAGCTGCATTTTGAACACAAAAAAAAAGAATCCCAGCCGTTCACAATCAGTTTAATTTGGGAATATTCGTAAAATTCAGCCAACCAAAATGTATCTTTGTGGTTTTGAATTTGCATGATGTCCTCAATCAGACTAACTGATATATCTAGAATTCTTAGATGCATGCTGGACAGTAACGTTTTAATGTTATTTTTCTCAAAAATGGCTAAACCAAAATGTGCTTAGTTGGAAAAGCCACCAAATGAGGCTGGGGTTTTTCAGAGATTATATTTCCTATTGAATTTCCCACTGTCATTACAAAACAATGTTTTTGCATACCCCACCCATCTTATAAATTGAACCCCACTTGATCAATCAGCACTAAATTTCACAGCATCAATCTGAGCCTCTGGGAGCAATTGTGAGCCTTGCAGCAAAATGTCCTGTTATGTACAGACCTCCAGCAGCCTTTTTAAATATACTTTTCGGACCTCTGCTTCATGCTGTGTTCTGAATACATCGTTTTTGAGTAACAATGCTGGGACTCTCCATGGATGTGTTCTACTGCATGGGGTTGCATATGTTTGTTTCCAGCTTTGGGACCTAAACAGCAGAGCCTGTTCTGAGGTTGTTCTGCAGGGATGGGCTGCTGGTGGTCCTGCAGAAGAGGCATCCATCAGCTAACTAGTAGTTCTGCTCACTAAGTACACTGATCGCGGAATCAAGCCCAAATTCCTCATCCTGCACTTGGTAGCAGATTTGTAATGTCTGCTCACCGCCAAGAACTAGCTGTGACAGGGGCTGCAGGTGAGCCTGTCAGAGCTCCCTCATAGGCGTAATCATGGTGCTGGTGGTTGGTTCCGGGACACGTTTGGCAGTGTTATATTTGGAGACCTGTGGACACATTATATATATGTATGTCTGCATGCTCCTTAGCAGGTTAGATGTGGAGGGGGTTCCTCTCCCTGTACTTGAATGAAAGAAATTAAGTAAATGGTTATTTATTAAGCGCACTGCTGCTCCAAGGGGAGTCCTGCTTCTGGCTGTTTGATCTCTCTAAATAATATGTCTGATCTTAAAATAAAAACTCTCCTTCAAGGAAATGAAAGCTAGCTTGGTGATGACTGCACAATAGAAATTGCGATTCTCCTTTTACCATGACTAGAGAATCTGGATTTCATTAAAGACACGGAGGCTAGCATTATGCATACAACTTTTAATGCAGAACACATAAGAAAATAAATAAATGGCATGAGCACTAGGCAGCCAGCCTCTATTAAATGCGGTGTGTAAAGGAGAAAAGGATCAATAAAATAGCAGGAACAGTCCAATAAACTTAAAGGAACAATCCGCAGACCAATGAACTTGGAGGAACAATGCAACAAACTTGAAGAAGAATTCCAAAGGCACTTTAGCTTATCTTGAAGAAGAAAGATGAATAAATCGATCCGTGGATTACAACAGAGAAGTTACGAGAGATTATCTGAAAAAAAGAGAAGATATAACAAATTTTCAAACAAAGAGGGTACATATTAAACATGAAAATAAATTTAATCATAAGTGCAAAGTAATCAAAACATGAAAAAATGCAATATACAGGGTATATAAAACATATACTGTAAGATAAAAACCAACTATCCAACCACCCAAGGGCAAGGGTGGGAGGGACAATGTTAGCCTCCGTGTCTTTAATGAAATCTAGATTCTCTAGTCATGGTAGTAGGAGAATCGCAATTTCATTACAAGACCGGAGGCTACCATTATGCATGTTGGTAGCCATGTAAAACAACATCAGACATGTGAGAAATAGGTTTGCAATAATGATGAGCAAAAGTTCTAGCGTTAGACCAATCAGCTGCTTTAAGAATATCATCTAACTTACCACCTGACCAAAAAGACTTACTAGCCATAGCGCCTCTAATAGAATGAGGTTTGAAAATATCCAAGTCGATACCAGTGAGGTTCATAACAATTTTGACACATCTAGAAATAGAGGCAGAGGTAACACCTTTATGGGGTTTAACGAAGGAAATAAGCAATTGATCTACACCAGAGGGACGAAGACCATTCATTCTTGAGTCGTATTCTTTCATACAATCCACAACACAAAGTTTCTTACAAATATCAAAGCGTGGATAGAAAATAGAATCAGACATAGTCTTGGTTCTCTTATGCAGCTCAAACTTGACACCAAAAATATCATAAGACCTATAGGAAATATCAAGAGCTTTGACATCAGAGACCCTTCGACAAGAAATCAAACAAAGAAGAGTAGCTAATTTGATTGAAAGGTTCTTTCTGTTTAGAAGTGAGTTATCAGGCCAACTACAGAAAAGGTCAAGAATCAATTTAACATCCCATAGAGATTGATATCTAGGTTTTGGAGGCCTCCTAAGTCTAATACTCTTTAGGATTCTACAAATAATAGCATTTTTACCTACCGTTTTACCGTTGATTAGGGCATGACCTGCTGAAATAGCTTATCTGTAGCAATTGATAGACCTCTAACTAAGACATCTATCGAATTGTTCCACAAGGAAATTAGCTATATCAACGATAGAAGCTTGTATGGAATCCAGGTTCCTTTCCAGGCACCAACGTAACCACATTTTCCAAATGTTGTTATACCTGTAGTGTGTTTCTGGAGCCCAAGACTCTCCTCCAAGGAGAGTTGAAGCTGTCGACGAAAGTCCTGCGAGATCATTGGATCTCCTGACACCTTCCAGGCAAGAAGGTTCAAATTCCCTGTTTGAACAAGAGGGTGAATTTGACCGCCTACGCCTGTAAGTAGGCTCTTGAGGGGAGGAATAAGGAATGGAAGATCGTGAGTCAGTCCCAGAGTAGTTGGAAACCAGGCTTGGGATGGCCAAAAGGGAGTTACCAGGACAATTGAAGCGTGTTGGTGTCTCACCTTCTGAAGGACTCTCTGGATCATTGCGAAAGGAGGAAAGGCATATGCGTTGATCCCCTCCCAAGATTGGAGAAATGCTTTCACCGCTAGAGCACCCGGGTCGGGCATCCAGCAGTAATAATTCTCTAATTGGAATGTTAGTCTGCTCGCGAATAGATCTATTTCAAATGGACCCCAAAGATTGATGAGGGAGTTGAACACAGAGGTGTTGAGTTTCCAGTCGGTGTGATCCAAGAGGAATCTTGAGTTCCAATCGCACAAAGATTAGATTTCCCAGAAAGGTATTCTGCTCTTAGAGAGATCTTGTGTTCTAGGCAGAACATCCAGAGTTTTTTGGCCAAATTTGAGAGGTCTATTGATTTGATACCTCCTAGGCAATTTATGTAAGCTACTGCGGACATGTTGTCCATTTTGAGAATAACAGATCTGCCCTGAAGGGAGTGCTTGAAGCTCATCAAAGCATAAAGACCTGCGGTAAGTTCTAAGAAATTTATGTGGTGTAAAGATTCTTCCTGAGACCAAACTCCCCCAGTCTTCTGATCTAGGAGACAGACACCCCAGCCATGAAGGCTAGCATCTGATTCTAAGATATAATCTGGTACTGAACCAATTATCGCTCTGCCGTTCCAAGCATCCAGGTTATCTAACCACCAGGTCAGTTCCACTATGGCTTCTTGGTTCAAGGAAACACGGTCCCCGTACCACAGACCTGATCTCAGAGCCTTTGCTTTTATCCTTTGAAGGGCTCGATAATGTAGGGGGCCCGGAAAGATGGCTTGGATAGAAGAAGAAAAAAGACCCAGGAGCCTGGCTAATTCCCTCAGGGAAAGATTCTGTTGTTTCAGAACATGTTTTATCTCTTTCTTGATTTTGGAAATCTTCTTTGGTGGAAGAAGAAGAAGACAATTGATGGTGTCTACAGTGAAACCTAGAAATTCCATGGACTTTGAGGGAGATAGTATTGACTTTTCTTTGTTTACGATAAATCCCAGGTTCTCCAAAAGGTCTACTACAGTTTTGAGATCTTGAAGAATTTGAGAATAATCTTGGGACATGATAAGGATGATCATACGAATAACCTTCTCTCTTAGAGAAGAGGCAACTGATCTCATTATGTTGGTGAAACACCAAGGAGCTGATGATAGGCCAAAAGGAAGAGCTTGGAATTGAAACAGTCAGTTCTTCCAAATGAACTGTAGGAAGGCTTGATGTTCCTTGGCCATAGGAATGTTAAAGTAAGCCTCTTTCAGATCTAACTACACCAGCCAGTCCCCTTCTAACAATAGGTCCCTGAGAAGATGGATGCCTTCCATCTTGAAGTGCCTGTAAACAAGGTATTTGTTGAGTTCTCTCAAATTTATAACAGGTCTCCAACCTTTGTCTTTTTTCTCTACAAGGAAGAGTCGACTTATAAATTTTATCAGATGCATCAGGACTTCTAAGATTACGCCTTTCTGAAGCATAGAGGAAATCTCCTCTATAATCTTTTCATGGGCTAAGGTAAGTGGGATTTCTCTGGGGAGCCAATTTTGTATAGGAACCTCTGTAAAGTCTATAGTAAATCCATTTACAGTATTCAGGACCCAAGGATCTTGAGTAATAAGTTTCCATTTTTGGGCAAAGAATTTTAGTCTGCCTCCTACTTTTGGGGAAGAAAGGGGAATGGAGTAAGGAATTGTAGTGCTCACTCTGAGAGTTGGAGTCATTAGTTGCTCCTCTTGCCCTGAAGCCTCTGGAAGGGAAACCTCTTCCTCTTGAAGGGATGAATTGTGCTTGATTGGAGGGTTGGAATCCTCTTCCACCGAAACCTCTGGATCTGGGAAAGGGCCTGCGATTAAAGCGGCCGGAAGATTGGCCCCTTCTTCCGGCCCTGCCAAAAAGGTAGTTGGAGTTGAAAACTCGTTTCATGTTTTGGTGGGCCTTATCAAGAGCCGTAAAGGTGGAAACGTATTTGCCCAATGTTTTGATCAGGTCTTCACCAAAGAGTAAGCCCTTTGGATTGAGAAAAGGCTCTTTATCAGCTAGGTCACTTAGTTTAGGGCTAATTTTAGTAAGCACTACTCTTCTTCTTTCTGAGTTGAGCCCAGCTTTGGCGTTCCCCAATAAAACTAAAGCCCTTTGGCTCCAGCCGCGGATAATATTAGTATTAAGTGGAGAGCCATTAATATAGCTATCCGCTGCAGCATCTATGATTTTGGCCAGGGGTCCTAAAACATCAAGGAGATGATCCTGACAAATTTTAAGGGACCTATCCATTCCCTTTCTGGGATCTCTTCCGAGTTTAAAAAGGTACTTTATAAGTTCAGGGTCAAGGTTTGGAGTATTGCAAACTTTCCCTTCAATAGATGGTCTGGAACATTCTGCTCTTAGGAGGTTTCGGGTGTCTCTTTCTAGAGGGTTCCTTAACCACTTTGTAATAAATTTAGCAACATGATGGTGAGGGACCCATTCTGAGCTGCAAGGATGTTTAATGTTAAGAGGAGAAAACATCTGTTCCCCTAAAGGATCAATAATGTTATTTTTGGAGGAGGAGGGAACAATATCGTCAAAGAGTTGTGAGTCAAATTCCTGGTTATCTTTGTCCAGGTAGAGGATGTACTCATCAGGGAATTCTGAATTAATATCCTCATGATCAATGTCATCATGAAAAAATTTGAGATCGTTGTCTTGAGCACAAGGATAATGTGTGCCGCGAGGGACACCTTTAAATGTTGTGCCGCAAGGGACACCTTTAAATGTTGGCAGCTAAGGACACTCGAAGCATCTGAGGAGTGAGGCTCTCCCATGAAGCTTGAGGTACTATGACCTGTTACACTGCTCCGCGGTGTGTAATCTATATTATTTCTCTTTTTTGCTTTTTTTTTCGACCACTTTATTCACATCTGTAGGGTTATCTTGAGATAATTCAGAGTCATCCTCCCCTGGGGAAGGAGGCCTCTTTGACGCCATAACCCTAGAAAGTGTCGAAAACATGCATGATCTCATTTCCCTGTGAATCATACTTCTAATTGTTTCATCCTCCATATTAGCATGGGGGGTATTGCCTTGATCTGAGTCCATATCGGACATGATTAGGTAAGTAAGAAGAATTAAATATATAATAAAATATAAAGAGTATTATTTATAATTGTTCTATCTCTTACTTCCTTTTTTTGTATATATTTTTAAGGCAAAACAGTTAAGATAATAATAATAACCCTCCTTTTTTGATTTTTTTTTTTAGGGAAGTTTAAGGATGCCAAAAATTGAGGGTAGAACGCTAAAACACTATGGTAGAAATGTAAATTTACCCCAAAACGATTAAAAAGTATGTTTAAATTTGGCTCGGTGAAAGAACAGCTGATCGCGATAAAAGGCTGTTAATTATGCTCGAGCGCGATGAGCTGTTGCGAAGGGAAGGCATTCTAAACCAGAGGGAAGACCCCTAGCCACCACACGACGCTGCATGTGTGTTGCCTATGTTCTTTCCTCAAATGTTGCGCTGAGCAGGCCCGGCTCAGTGAACGTGAGCACACGGGCTGAGGAGAGCACACGGGCCGAGGAGCGCGCAAGCTGGTGAGCTGCGTGAACCTAATCTCCTGCGCGAGCAAGGCTTTAAAGAAAAACAAAGGCTGAGTCTCGAAACGAAACGGGAGAGGGAGGTGAGAGTGGAAGCCGGCCTCCATAAATTGGAGGTCGGAAGCCGATAGGAAAAAAGAGGGGTGTCGGGGGGCAAGAAAAAACGAGCCCAAGCAAAAATCGGACGCAGAACCAAACAAGGCACAAAATAAATCAAGGTGACAGCAAGTCTTTGATAAGTCTAAAAAACTTTCATAAACATTTCAGATCATATGTTAAACATGAACAATAAAACAAGTAAGAGAAAAAAAATCTCAACATGATAAGAAGCCAGCAGAAATGCAGTAAATTTGCGCAATGAAGGGAGCACAGTGTAAGCAATCATAAAATATTAAAAAGATGCATTACAAAAGTCGTTAATCATAAAAGACACAATATAAAGATCATCAATAATAAACAGAGAAGAATAAAAGATGAACTTATCTGCTTGGAGCCGCATTTAAAAGAGGCTGGTTGCCTAGTGCTCATGCCATTTATTTATTTTCTTATGGTCTTGTGCCTCACAACAGTAGGTAAGCGAGCAGCTGACACTAGTTTGCTCGAACACGATGCATGTTCCACAAAAGCACACTGTGGTACGGTATAGCATAGACTTCATTTGGAACACTTTTTCATTTTTGGCACGTCTTTTTGAAAATAGCATGTCTAATTACTCAGTCATCTATTTATTTATTCTATTGTCGCATGTATTGGGTTCACTAGACTTTTAATATGCGCACAAATATCATTAACACCATCAGGAGCTTTTTGATTAATATAAGAATTTGAGCTGGTGAAATCGTTTAATGAAAATAAGGATGTACATACTTAAATGAGCATATACATTTCATTGACTGACCGTCAAATTGCTTGTTTAGACTATTGTTTATTTTGATTATTCTGCTTAATTGAAGAAGTGGAAACATAAATGGATGCAAAAGCTGGGGCAAGATGGTGGACTGCGAGTCCGAGTGAGGAGACGCTGATTTGGAGCTCTCGTGTGGCTCTGCGATACGCGCTGATCTTTTATAGAAAACGTAACGAAAATAAGCCGCTACTTGTGGGAGATTACTATTCCCTCATTGTTACTTACTTTTGCTGCTTACGGTTGGAGGTCATGCTGAAAAATACACGGTGACGGTGAGTGCATACAGCTGCTCGGTTATGCGCTTTGACCTCTGGAAGAGCTACACCCGTACTCTCCGTTCGGCGTGGCTACGCCCAACTCCTCTGCCTTCACCGCTCTCGCTCTCGTCCAGGGATACGGCGGGAGCGACTGAATCGGGTTTCTTTGAAACACGCCGACTCCAATCTCAGAAGGCCCGCTCACGGCTGCAAAAGAAACAACATGGATACACTGTGTCAGCTCCTCAGATCTCTGAGACTTCACCTGCTTCACCTGCTTTACCGGTTTCAATGGCACCGAAGAACCCAACTGGATTACAGCGGCAGCAAAAGCCGAAAACAAGAGCTGATACCGCAGCAGCACAGGAGACGACCCAGCCTGCAGGGGTAGTCTCGATGAATGACTCTTCCCATACTACTGTGAGTACGAATATTCCTTTGAATTCAACTTTAGAAGCCATACCAACTACTCTGACTTTGGCTGAGGGGCTACTGCATACTATTCCACATCCCACTCATTCTGAATCATTAATAGCAGCTCGTACTGCTGGCAGTGTTGAAGACACAAACGTGATGAATTCTGGGAGTTGTAGGCTAGGAGCCATACCGAAAAATTCCAGTTATGTTCAGAAAAAAAACGGATAACCCAGATCTCAATCAGAAGAGCTTAGACAAACAGCTAAGTACCACCGAAGGATCTGTTAAGGAGGGAGAAACCAGTGGACAAAGTTGTGATTCAATACAAAAGGCACTGGCAGCTGCTGAAACCCGAGGTGATGATACAGAGTCCTTAGATTCAGCTGGTAATTTTTACTCCATGACTGATCTTTCACAAGCGTTAGACTCTGACAGTACAGATGATTTGGTGCGGGACACAGGTTTATTGCGGGAGCATGAAAGATCTTACTCTGATCTAGGACAAGAAGAGCTCAGCAATCCTGAAGATTCAGATCCAGAGGAGTCCCCTAATAGACCTGAATGGGGGGAGGAAAAAGAGGAGGAGAACTCCAACTCTACCTTGCGGGGGCCCAATAGGTCTATCTCACCTCCAACATCCACTACCCCAGAATCTAACAATCCATCTAATGACCTACCCGAAATAACATTGGAAGTTTTATATCGTGTAAGGCTACATCATAGAGAAGAAACTAAAACTGAAAATCTCCGAACCCTGGGAGCTGTGAAAAAACTACAAAACAACTTGAGAAAAGTAATGAAAATTTCTAATGATACAATCGTCAGAGTCACTGAGACAGAAAATAGAATCTCACAAATAGAAGATTCTATGGTTCAGCAGAGCTCACAATTAAAATCAATGGAAGGTCTGAAAGAGGAGATTAATTGGAAACTCGTGGATTTAGAAAATAGATCACGCCGTAATAATATCCGAGTCTTAGGTGTGCCAGAAGGGAAGGAAGATTCAAACCCACGTCGGTTTATGATAGAGCTTTTTTCAGCTGCCTTCCCAGAGTTAACTCAATGGAAATGGGAGACTGAGATTCAAAGGGCACACAGATTTCCGTTTCAGGCACGACAAGACTCGGCCTCTAAACCACGAGCTATTTTGATTTCACTGAACAACTTTTTGGCTAGAGAAGCTCTCTACGATTTGGCAAGACCTAATAAAAAGCGTAAGGCTAAAGAGGTGGAATTCTTTGTGCGCCCGGATTACTGTCACGCTACCGTTCAATTAAGGTGGCAGCTCAGACAGCTCATCGCCTTATTCCAGGCAAAAGGAGCGCAGGCATATCTTTTAAATCCTGCCAAACTTAAAGTAATATATAAAGAACGCTCCGTTTTCTTCACCTCTGAGGTAGCAGCCAAAGAATTTCTGACGTCTATATGAGGGATAAAGGAGAATGAGGGGGAAAAAAAAAGTCTACAATCTTTCTACTCTCAGCTATTTTTTTTTCTCTCTTTTTCTATGATAACTATGAACTATAGCGGCTCTAAGTTTAAACCTGTTTTTTCTGCTTTAAGAGTGTAATAAGAAAGTAATGCAGTGCATGTTATTTTCTTTTTGGCTCCCTTTCTGTGTCTCTACAGGCTGTTAGAGATGAGGAGGAGGAGGGGGGAAAAAAATGTATTAAAAAAAAAAAAAAAAAGGGAAAGGAGGCTTAGTAAAGGGCTTAGCAAATGAATGATAAAGTCTGCTTAGATATTCTTAGATATGCTTAGATATTTTCTCCTTATCTTTCTCTTTCTGGTTTTCTTATTTTCTTTTCTTCTCTCTCGTCTTCCATTTAATATATATTGAATAATAATTTGTGACATGTTGGATCTAAAATGATTATCAGAAGGGTACAATAATCATGAAAAAGAGCCACACGATGAGAACCACTTAGCGCTCATCACATCATCAATACGAGGGACTATTAAGTCCCTCTGCCCTGATAGCTCTGGGGGGTGGGGGGGAGGGGTGGGCTCAGGGTGAGTCCGGGGTGGGTTGTGGGGAGGGTTGGGGGGAAAACGCAGGTGCAAGTAAAAACAGAAAGTCTATTATTTTGCTATGTGTGACTATTTTGTTACTTTTTGTTAAGTTTTCTGGCAGGGTGAAATATTGGGGTTCTCATCTGATTATATATACTTATTTGCTGCATTGTCTGGTACTTCATTTGCGAAGTAAGGGTGGAAAAAATGTCTTTAATATAAATGGGAAAATTACGTATCTGTTCATGGAATATATGTGGCTTGAATAATAAAAAGAAGAGGGGGATTGCGGCACAAATCTTACAGTCTATGAAACCTGACATATTGTGTATTCAGGAATCACATATAATGTGGAAGGACAGACATCTATATAAAGACTTAGGTATGAAGTTAGCTGTATGTACATCTCAAGGTTCAACAACAAAAGGAGTTGCAATTTTATTTAGGAATGGTTTGGGTACTCTGATTCGGCATAAAGCAGATAAATATGGTAGATGGGCAATATCAGAGTTTAAAATTAATAATATAGTATGGACTGTTTGTGTTGTTTATGCCCCAAATGTAGATGATCCATCTATCCTGGACCTTTTAAATTTGGAATTAGCTAACTGGTCTTCATTATTAATACTCTGTGGCGACTTTAATATCCATCTAGATTCTAATAGGGATATTTGTGACATATCTTGCTATCAAGGGGTTAAAAAAAAGTCATTTATGGCCTTACGTTCATTGGTCTTGGATCATGGATTAGCTGATCTAGTCTATGAAAAAAAACTACCATTTCCCGGGTTTACATTCTTTTCCCATCCACATAAAAAGTTTGTACGTTTGGACTATTTCTTTATTAAAAAATCATTTATTGATGACACGAAATTTGAGTTATTTCCACGCATAATTTCTGATCATAACCCTATACTGATTGAAATTAAAACTGATACATCAATGCTTCAACCGAAGCCCTGGACTTTTGATCGTAAATTATTGTTTGATTCAGAATACTTAGATATGATGGCCATATGGATAAAAGAATTTTTCGATATTAACAGAGGAACTGCCTCAGTTCAAATTGTCTGGGATACGTTCAAATCAGGGATAAGGGGTGAATCGCTCTCTTATGTTATAAAAAAACAGAAAATTATGCGTGAAAAGAACGAAAAAGTATTTGAGAAAGTATTATTTTGGGAAAAGAAATTAATAACAGCAATTGCACAAAAACAACCACTATCTGATATAGAATCGAGTCTAGCGATCAATAAAGCTATTTGTTATGAATCCTTTGCACACAAGTCAGCACAACAGATGGCAAGCTATAAATCTCGGATATATGAGATAGGTGAAAATACGGGGAAAATATTGACAAAAAGAATCAGACAAAAAGAAGCTTATAACACCATTAATATAATTCAAGATGAGATAGGTCAATTACATAATAAACCAGAAGCAATTCTGGAAGTTTTTCGCAAATTTTACCTTAAACTTTATACACAAGAGAATGACTACTATTCGTCAGAAGCATGTATAAACTTTGCCATGGAAAATGTCTTGCCATCTCTTTCTCATGATCAAATGGTTGCTCTAGATTCTGCAATCACATGGGAAGAAATTGAAAATGCATTGAATTCATTAGCAATAGGCAAAGCAACTGGACCGGACCTTATTCCATTAGAATTTTATAAGACTTTCAGAAATTATCTAAAACATGATATGCTTACTACTTTTTTGGAGCTCAGAAAGGCATACCACCAGAATCTTGGGCTCTATCAGTAATCATGACTTTCTTAAAAAAAGATAAAGATCCAATTAATCCAGCTTCTTATAGGCCAATATCCTTAATCAATGCCAATAGCAAAATATATTCTAAAATACTTGCCACACGATTGTCAAAATAATATCCTTAATTGTTTCTCGATGGCAACATGGATTTATTCCCAATAGAGATACGGCAGATCATGTACGAAGAATTATAGCCATGATGGATTGGGCAGAAGCCTCTAATACACCAATAGGGATTACCCTGTTAGATGCTGAAAAAGCATTTGATAGAGTGGCATGGCCCTATCCCTGGGATTTGTTATTTATGAAAGGTTTTGGTCCAGGATAATAAACGCACTCAAAGCACTATATAAAAACCCGGTATCAGCAATAAAAATAAGTTCTACTAAGTCTGCATTATTTCCTATTCAGCGAGGAACACGTCAGGGATGTCCATCTTCCCCTCTTCTTTTTGCCATATATATAGATATTTTTCTTAATCAATTAAATCGGGATAAGAATATATTACCGGTACAGCTAGGAGGTATTTCATACAGAGCCCTTGCCTATGCAGATGATTTGGTAGTGGTTACCAAAGATATTGAAAGAGCTTTTTTGAGGATCGAAGAACTTGCTACTGTATTTGGATCCTTTTCAGGATATAAATTAAATCTGTCCAAAACACAAATTCTTTTTATAGGTCCTAACCCACCGCCTATTAGAAACGTAGTCTCTGAAGCAGTTTATTTAGGAATTAGATTAACCACACCTATATCGAAAATACCTAGCTTAAACTATACCCCGATTCTCAAGAAAGTTAACTCAACTTTGGAAAGAATAAATCATCTACATCTATCTCTCCATGGCAGAAATAATGTATTAAAGATGCTAATACTTCCGAAATTTATTTACTTATTTAGAACAATTCCTCTGGAATTTCCGATAGGTTTTTTTCGAGAACTTGAAAAAAGTTCAGTAAGATTTTTGTGGGGTTATAGAGGCATTAGGAGAGCATATAAGAAGATGATTATACCGAAAGATAGAGGGGGCTGGGCTGTACCACACTTTTTATTTTACTACCTAGCAGCTGTACTTCAATATATTTCCCCTTTGATTGTCGGTAATAAAATCCCTACTTCTTTGGCACAATACCCAAATATATATGAACTTGCATTAGGCACTGAAGCTAATCATCATCTGTTAAAAATAATAGAACCAAGCTACTATAAAAAAACAAAATTTAAGATTATAGCAGCAGCATACAAAGTATGGCGAATCATTAAAAAATTGGTTGGTATCAGAAGAGTTACAAGATACACCCCGTTAAATTCAATCCATTGCTTTCCTCCCATATTTAGAGATCAGGTGATGAAAAAATTGAATACTAAAGGGATTTGCTATCTCTCTGATTTATATACAACTAACTCCGATTCCTTACTTTCTTTTGGCGTCCTTCAAAATAACTTTAAAATCCCTTCTCAAGATTATTTTAAATATTTACAGATCCATAGCTTCCTACATTCATTTTCTAATGTAAAGAGACAAGATCTAAAGCCAATTTTGCTTATAGACAGTTTAGCTAGTAAAAGGAAAATAGGTCATTATTATAATGTGTTAATGACCTACCTCCCTGACGACTTTCATAATTTGTGCGATAAATGGGAAGAGAAATTAGGAATAAAGGATTTATTGTTAAAAGAATCAATCAAAATGGCTACTTCTATCTTATTTTCAGGGCGAACTCGAACTCAACATTATATGATTTTGTGTGATCTTTATTATACACCCACCAAGGTCTTGAAATGGGGGACTACTGTTGGAATAAATTGTAATCGGTGTAATATGAGAGGAGCTGACACAATACATATGTTTTACTCCTGTGTAAAGCTTGCAAGTTTAATTTCTGATATTCAAAAATGTATTGAAAATATTATATGCAAAACAATGATCATATCACCTGAACTAATATTATTTGGTGTTTCTAAAGACTCAATTGACTTAGAACAATTCAATCTATTATTTATTATGATGTCTGAATTGCGCGCATGCATCACACAGGACTGGATTAGCCCGGAACCACCGTCGTTTTCAACATGGAGGGGTCGATTATTAGCCAGATACAAACTCGAACTGGCAATCTATGCAACTAAGGGAAGGAAAAGGAAGCAACTAGGCATAAAAATCTGGACTCCAATTCAAAAATGGGTTGATGGGGTAATGACTCAATAAGATCTTTTTTCTTTATGTTTCCATTTTTCATCGTCTTTTGCTTTTTGAATGTTTTCAGCAAAATGCATATGTATATTTTGTATATTTAAAGGATATGTCATAATCTGTTTAAACTTGCAACAAAAACTTCAATAAAAAAAATTTAAAAAAAGGAAACATAAATGGTTATAATTTTCACAGTGTTCCCCTGATGAAGGTGTACGCACCGAAATGCATTGGGAAGCACCGAAATGCATTGGGAAGTGTTGGACGCATTACTGAAGGAGCGAATATTGAAATATTGAAAATTTCTCAAAAATTTCTTATTGATAAACTTGTATATACAGATCGAATTTTTTGGTCTTTTCTGTGTTCCTTTCATCCATTTTCCTCATGTTGATATTTGCAGATATTCAAGCATAATATGATAATGATGATATTTCACGATTAATTATTTATATAGCGGATGAGTAGACAAATGATGTAATTTGTTGATCAGATCGTATTGATTGAGACATCAGTTGTACTTGTAACTTTAACTTACAGCACCACTTTTTGGGCATTTATAAACAGTGCACCCAGGAAGTTAAAAACAGTGTGTTAAAAAAATTCTTTGTCATAAAGCAAATGTGAGAAAGTGGCCTTTTGTTCATACCAGAACTTCATCGCCTCCTGGCTGGCTTCCAGGCTCTCATTGGCCTTCTACTAGAAGTGCTGCATCAGAGTACTGGGAGTTAAAATGTAGATAACATATTCCTGGGGTGGAGGGGGGAGCTTTTTGGGAGTCTGCTCCAACCCCTCCGTCACAAGACTAATAGGTCCCCTAAAAGGGTAGCCACACGGGAGCTCAAAGGGACTGAACCCAAATCATTTCTGTGTCACCTCCCTGTAGTTCAAAAGAAGGCATGGTAAGAGGTTGTTCCACTTCCGTCTCCAGGGCTCTGACAGCCTGTAATCATGCATTTAAATGTCTTGCTGAACCTCTCAACAAGACCATTGTTCTGGGTGGTAGGGGGTGATGAACTTATAAATTACTCCACACTCATCTCTCATTGACTTCATGTAGGCAGACATGAAGTTTGCGTGCCCTGTCAGACACTATTCCTTTGGGGAACCTCGCCTGGGTAAAAGTCACTGTCAGGTCCCAGACCACTTCAGGTATGGTCACAGTCCTGAGAGGTATAGCCTGTGGGTAGCTTGTTGCATGGTATGCATGGTCCACCAAGATCAAGATAAATGTAATAAGGGTAAATAAGTCCATGTAGCCGAGGTGTACATCAATGAAGCAGGTGTATTGTAGATCTTAAGGTGAGCCCCACCAGGAGCGACTCTCTTGCTGCTCAGCCCATACTCCCAACTGACACTCATCCACCAGGCATCCCCAACATTCAATTACCTCACATGCACCAGCATTCCACAACACATCCACTCTAGCTGAGCAGCAAGGCAGAGAAGCAGGAAAGATGCATAGCATTAAGAACCAGATACCACACATCTTCCCTCTTTACAAAAAAACAACGAAGAGATTGTACTGCCATCAACGTAATATAAAATAGACAGCACAAAGTATTAAATGGAAAGGAAAACAATAAATGCATACTATGAAATTGAAAGAAACATCACAATAAGGAAGGAGAAGTCAATGCAAAGATAAATCAATAATGACATGACACACATCTTCCCCTTTTTCGGAGGAAAACAAAACAAAATGCAGAATACAAACCCTGGTTTCAATAAAAGGATACAATTTTTACATATTAAAGGCTGAAATAAAAACTCTTAAAAATTGAAAATAACCCATCATTCTCACCATACGCACAGCAATACAAGCACCAGAAAACATGCAAAAACAGGAAAAAACATCCATAGTACACCAGTACACACCAGTTGGCCAGACCAGCAAGTAGAGGATAATCAGCGAACGCCAAAAATGAAAAGTAAAGTACAACAACCAAGAAAGACAAAAAGGTACTCCCAAGAAAAGAAATCAAGCAGGAATCTCCTATACAAACGGGAAAAGAAGGGTGAGAATTGCACCTGCTAGGAGTACTAACAACAACTGTAAAACTTAAAGTACTCCCAACAAAGAAACTAAAAAGGAAACACACACACACATATGAAGAAAGGTGAAAAATACACCCACCAGAAGTACCTCCAATGAAGAACTGTGAGTGGAGGACCTCAAAATGCTAGGCTATCCACACACAATACAATAGGGCAAAGGTAGAATAGAACGTGACAAAATTCGTAGAAAAATAGCAAGGATCCCACACACTGAGACCATGCCACCCACAAACTGTAAAGTAGAGTATAATGCAAGAAAAACATAGGTGACAAATAACGCACAAAGCAGAATGCGCAAAAGTCACATAGCTACAAGGCTATCGCAGAGCATACCTCAACCAGAGGAAAATACCTGTTGGACTAGGCCCTTTTTGGCAGGTTCACTCCTGAACTTTTTGCCTTAAGCTCTGACATGGTGGTAGTGATTTTAGGCCTATGCGCACTTTAGTACTGTGGCCCAGTGTAAAGTGCGTGCGCTCTCTGTGGTACATTTGGAACGTTGGCCTGCCCTCCCATAGGAATGCATGGGGATTCCCTGATCAGTGTGTGTCATTGGTAATTCCTGTTATGAAAGGAGCTGTGTGGTATGTCTGAAATCGTGTGAATAAATGCTGTGCAATAGTGTGCACAGATTTACTGTGGTTATATTAGAAATGCCACGTTTAGAAGCTGGCATTTCTGTGTGCTGTGTGTCTGCCGGCATGATGTGAATTGTATGTCTGGCTTGTGAGTGACAGGAGCTGAGAGGTGTGTGTGGCTCCAGAAGCCAGGATGAGTCTGCCCAGTGGTGAATAGGGAGATCTGCATATAGATGGGAGGGAGGAGTTGCACCTGGGACCTGAATAGGACTGTGCCTTCCCTCCACAATGCCGGCTCCGCCCCCTGTGGTGCATCTAATCCCTGAGCCCCCACCTGAAAAAGGAGAGAGGAGCTGAGCAAAACAAAGTGCTCCAAAGCTCCCCTGAACCAGTTGCATCTGGTTCCGCCATGCCCTGCACCTTTACACAAAGGGATTTCCTAATATAAATATAGGGGCTGTGACCCCAGAAAATGTTCAGTTCTTAGTTGCTGTTCCTGCTGGGGCGTGCTGCTGCTGGGGCCCAGGGGGGCTGCCATGAGGGCTTGCCTCCCTTGTCCCTGCATTGCTCTCTTGATGCCGTAAGGAATTTTTGGGACCCTTTTACTATTCAGCTTTCTATTCCAGGACCCTACCAAGACTTTGGCTGCACCTTTGCGCCCTGGGAACGCTGTGCTTTGTTTCTTTGATTTTCCCCAGGAGAGGGAGAGCCTGGGAGCTGCGCAGTGCTGAGCTGCAGCCCCCCTCTGGGAGGGAACCCTCACCAAGGAGAAGTCCCACTTGATGCCTGCAGTGGTGGGTGCCCACCGCGCATTTATTGTTGTTTCGCGGGTGCCCACCCCGCTTTTGTGCTTTTACTTCGATGTGGGTGCCCACCCCGTTTATATTTATATTTTCCACGTGGGTGCCCACTCCACATGGTCGCTTGTTAATTATCTTAAATACGGGTGCCCACCCCGCTGATTTGTGATATTTGGATGGTGCCTTGTGCTTATCCTTGATGTGGGTGCCCACCCCACTTTCTACTGCCGGGAAATGGTTCCCCCCGCCGGCGCGATCGACACTGGGGCCTAGGGCATGGACGGAGCGAGGAGAGGAAGTCCCCGCCCCGCCGCCAGAGATCCGGTCGGAGCCTCGCAGGCTCCATGAGGAAGTCCCGGGTCCCATGAGGGGGCTCGGTGAAGCCAGGAGGACAGAAGGGCTGAGGAAGGATGGCGGGGCTCCCGTGGCCGAGGGAGAGCCCCGCGTGTTGCCCAAGCGCCACTGAAGAGTCCCGTGCAGTGTTCCCAGGAAGCTGTGCGGCTGGGCACCCGTGCACATCAGTGCCCCCAAGAGCGCACTGCTGTGTGTGTGGAGCGCACACACATCTCCAAGAGCATTCGCGCCACCGAAGAAGCGCGAAAAACCGACATTTCTAACATGCAGAGGAAGAGGCATTTAGCAAGTGCTCCCTCTTTTTGTTTTTCTAGAGTGTGGCTGTGGGGCTCATTGTGTGCTTTTGTTTAAAGCATTCGTGTTAATTGCATAGTCCATCACGAGCTTCAATTAACATGAATGCTTTAAACAAAAGCACATGATATGCCCTGCAGCCACACTCTGGAGAACAAAAGAAATGCAGCACCAAACAGAGCGTGTGCTTTTAGAATCACCTAATAGCTAACGCTGTGTTTGTAGACTTGCTACATTTCTTGTCTTAATAGAGCTGGGCTGTGGGGTGTGATTCTGTGCCTTTCTTTTTTTTTAAAGTTTTCATGTTAATTGCAGCTCACGGACTCTGCCATTAACATGAAAACGTTAACCAAGGCGCACAATCACCCCACAGCTGTGCTCTTTTAAGAAAAAAAATGCAGGAAGCCTACAAACGCGGCATCTAACTGGCACAATACAATCTGTTATGAGAACACTCATCTGTGCGCGAAGTTCATGGCTCATACTGTGCCTAGCGCCAATACCATATTTAATTGGGACAACTTCTACCTACAAGCTGTACCTGCTACCATATCATGGCTGCCAGCACTTTCGTCTTTAGAGAAGTCAACAGCAAGATAGGACATTTATTGGAGCCATACGGACTCAATTAATTTTCATTATGCATCATTGTGATATTGCTTTGCGAAGTGGGGAACTTCAGCTTTCACCTTTTTGTGAGTTTTTGTTACTAGGAAAACAACTTAAGTGATATGGTTGTTCATCTTTACTTATTTTAGAGACTTACTGACACCTGCCATTAATGCAACTTCAAGAAAATGTAGACCATGTATGAGCACAATAACATTTTGTCAGTTATTCCTAGTTTAATAAACGATCCTGATGAGTTAGTATTTTAAAACACAGTCATAGCAGACGTGATAAATATTATGCCATCATTTCATGACCTCCAAGACATACTTGCAGTGTGCATGCTCAAAAACATGGGAACAACTCATCTACCTAAAACATATGCTTGAGGTGAGGATACTCTGAAAAATCCTGATGCACTTGCTCTGAAACATGGCTGCAAAATCACACACTCAAAAATTTGTAGGAAGTAAATGTGCTCATTAAGATGTCAGTAGTGCCCTACTTAAGACACAGCAGTAGCTCCAGTCCACATCACCCAAGTAGGGGGAAGTGGGGCCCTTTAGTAAAGTGTGTGTATGTGTCAATGTGTAGGTAGGGTGACCAACTGGCATGGGTGCAAATTCAGGAAAGTGAGTGTAAAAATTTAGGACAAAGGGTTAAAATTCAGGACAAAAATTCAGGACAGGAAATCAAAATTCAGGACAAAAGTTAAGTTTTACAGACACATCAGAGAAGGTTGCACAATAGTATTTAAGTAAGTAACTAAATAACTACTAAAGTACAAGTGAAAATAAGTTTATATTAGGTTGAGACAATTGCGCACTTCATGGTTTGTCAGTATGTGAGCAGCTTTAAGCAATGTGCAGGTCTTTTTGTGGTAACAAAGCCGCCCCCACCTTTCCAGCTCCCAGAGAAAACGCATGATGCATGGTTCGGCCTGTCTGGCCTTGATACCACCCTCCTATGGCGCCCCTCATCTTCACATATACCTTCTCTCATGTGTACTTAATTTCTTCTTTAGTGCTACTCATCCCAAGGATGTGGGGCAGAGTGTTGGAGTGCGTTACAACACACACATCACTCATTGAAATGTGAAAGACAATGTATAGGAAATGTTGCTTAAGATAATGGGGCTTACAATGTGTAATCATACTTTCATCCATCATTCAGTCTTTCATCATTCATTCTGTCCTTCCATCTTTGTGCCCATCCATGTCCATATTCATCCATTTACAAACGTATCCATCACATATCCTTCCATCCATCATTTCACTCATCCATCCCTCAATCCACCCTTTTACTCATCCATCGTCCATCCATCTATCCTTCCACCAATCCATTCATTCACTCATCTATCCAGCCATCCTTTCACTTACTCATTCATCCATCCAGTCACTCATCCTTCCACCCATTCAGTCATTCATTCACCCATCCCCCTTTTTCTTTCAATTCCCCTTTCACTTAGCCATCCATCCTTCCATCCACCCACCCATCCATCTACTCATCCACTCATGAATCCATCCATTGAACCTATCATTCATCCATCCCTTCACTCATCCATCCATCTTTTCTCTCATCCATCCACCCTTTCACTCTTTCACTCAATTATCCATTGTTTTGTCCATCTACCTGTCCTTTCACTCACTCATCCAGCCTTACATCCACTATTTCACTCATCTGTCCATCTATTCACTCTTTCACTTATCAATTCACCAATCCACCCTTTCACTTATCAATTCATCAATCCATCCATTATTTCACTCATCTATCCACCCATTCACTCGCCCGTCATCCACCCTTTCACATCCATCCATCATTTCACTCATCTATCCAGTCATCTATCCACCCACTCGAGAACTCCACCCTCACTGTAGTTCCTAAAGCAAGGGGTGGGCTGGGGCAGGGTTCACTAAGCCCCCGCACATAGGCAATCTGAAAAAGTGGAAGGCATGAGTCATACATCAACATGATGCTCAGTTTCTGGACGTGGGGTGACTGTTGTTTCCAGAGCTTTAAGTGGGATGTAAAAATTAGGTGGGGGTCTCTCCAAAAGGGTGCTTAATTTAAACAACAAGCCAGAACTATTGGCTTTGTCAATAGTTGTTAGTTGCACAAAAAAAAGCAGCCAGCAACCATGGCTGCTATACTATAACTAAAATCCTATCCTATGTACTTCTTTCACCGCCTTCCTTTGGTTAACTGGATTCTCACCTAGCAGCAGCATGGGCGTTTTTGCACTTCCGTGTGAAAGAATGCCCTTCCCTGCCCTGCCCTGGACTGAGGCTGGAGGAGGCCACCACATGCCATGCCAGCCCAGACTGACCCATTGTCATTCTGTATGTGGCAATCAGCCCCACACAGAATGACAATGGGCAGGTGGGGGTGCTCTTAAGCTCAGAGGAGTGCGAGGCGGCCCCCTCAGGGAGCTGAGGCCTGTCACAGGGGAACAGCTCTGTTCCCCTACTTTCCCTAAAATTACGGATAAAAGGAGTCCGTAAAAAGGATCCTCACGGACAACGGACGTAAGGACCAATTTACGGACTGTCCGTGAAATTTACCGACGGTTGGTCACCCTATGTGTAGGGCACATTTGTAACAAATCATTGCATGGCTGAGTGTAACAGAAATCTGTATAAGAAGAGAGCACCTTGAGTGTGGCAGTGTGCAATTTGGTTTATGGAAGTTGTGTACTATTGTTGTGTCCCTGAAATCTTTCTACAGCTAGTAGTGTAAAATTGCAAAATGTGCAGGTGAGTGGCAGTCACCAGTGTTTGTGGGCAGTTGGCTTATGCATGTCTTACTGTTACATGTGTGAGCAGGTTGTTTCACAATATTTTGTGTGTATGTGCCCACAGACAATTTGTGGATGGCTATATGCCACTACATTCCACTTTACTTCACTCTATTCTATAATACACTATTCCATTACTCAATGCCACTCCATTCCGACACTCAATGCCACTCTGCTCTGTGACACTATGCCACTCCAATTGATGCTACTCAACTCTACTCCACTCCACTCTATGACAATCCACTCAGCTCTACCCCACGTTACTCTACAACGGATGTACCATGTTACAACGCATACTATTACAACTACCTACCGTTACAACGCGACCATTACAACGCATACCATTACAACGCATAGCGCTTTGAGGTGCTGGATAGTGGTAAGTATAATTTACTATTCTAACTCCAGTCCCCGTGGACCCTAGGGAAGGTGTTGGATAGTAAATTATACTTATTCCCTATCCTAGAGCGCCCCCCAGCGCAATGCGTTGTAATGGTATGCGTTGTAAAAGTCGCGTTGTAATGGTAGTGCGGAGTAAAAGATGCGTTGTAACGGGTGTATACCCTCTAGAACACTCTACTCCACTCTACCCAACACCCTCTATGCCACTCTGCCACTCCACTCTGTTGTACACCATTCCACAACATACTATGCCACTCCACTCAACTCTGACAGTCTACTCTACTTGACGCCACTCAACTCTACGTCCTTCCACTCTACGACACTCTATTCCCTCCACAACACTGTATGCTATATGATGACACTCCACTTCATCCTTCTCCACTCAACTCTAATGCACGCCACTCCAGAACACTCAACTCTACTCCAGTTTGCGACACGCCATGCCACTGTCCCATACCCCACTATCTTTGACCAATTCTGATCAGACCCACTCAGACTTGCTCCTGGGGTATGTTTCTCTTGTTGGCCTTTTCGACTGGATTTTTGTTTGCCTGCAGTCCCGCCATTTTGTGGCGAGGTATTTGGGGTCCATGTCCTGGATCCTCCATTTTGCGGTTGTTGAAACCCTCCCAGACTGATTTCACCCCGCTGGTCAGCACCTTGTACTGCCGGATTTACATTGCCCTAAATCTTAATCAACCTCCTCTTGAGTCACCTTTCAGCCTTTGTGGTGGGTCCCTCCGTCCCAGCAAAATCAGTAGAGCTTAGGGTCTGGGCCTCTCTGACGTTATGTGAGTTACCTGCCAACAGGGAAACAATGTCAGAGAGGTGCCAACAACATGAACCACTCAGTTAGTTACACACATTACAGGGTGCCAGTTGAGCCACCTTTGTCACCTTTTGAGCATTAACACTAGGAGGCAACGCAGGCTTCAGCTGCCTGATCGCGCTCTGCCACTTACAGGCTAGATACTTTAATTTAATTAGGCCGCAGATGGGAGACTGCGGAGGTGGTGCCGCTCCATTGGAGGCAGTGATGGAGACTCTGCCAAGGCTGGCCAGGAGGCTGGAGGTACTAGCAGACTCAGGCCTGAGCCACTGCAGCCGCAGCAATTCAGGTTTATTGCCGGTCCCCAGCCCTTCCCCAGTGTCATCGAGGATGGACAGTGAGTCCCACAACTCACAGGCAGTCATAACCATGCCGCGATCTCCAGATCATTAGCCATATCACACTGTGCAATTAGCGGAACAAACTGCAGTAGCAACATGCCTGTTTTGCCATATTTGCACACAAGCTTGAATACACACCTCCTGCCAGCACCCAATGAGCACCATAATACAAGCCAGCAGACTGACATGCGCCTGAGGTAAGAAAGGGGGGCACACAAACAAAAGGAGAATGTCAGGGGGACGAAGGGGGACATCAGGCAAACATGTGTGATGTACCTCAGACAGCAGGTTCTTCGATCCTTCTCCCATGACTCTGCAGTTTTCGGTCTCCAGTGCAGCTCCTGAATGTAATGCAGGACTGTATAGGCGACGGGAGATGAGCACTGCCGATGACGTGGCACGTAGCAGGGCTAAAGGGCTGCTTAGCGGTGGGGCTGTTGAGGCTGCCACTGCACCAGTGTCTCTCACTCCTCTCGGTCTTCCTTGGCTGCGGCAATGAATAATTGAATTCGACCGGGAGCTGGCAGTACACAGTCTGTGGCTCGGCTGGTGTGAGCTGCAGTAGGCAGCGCGATGCCTAGATCACCATGCTTGAATTTTATCGCCGCCTGCATAGTTTTCGACAAACTCAACTCCTGCTGGCAGCAGGATGTGACATCCTCCCTGCGGCGCCAAGACACAGTATAATGAATTATTTCTGCTACATTGTAGCAGTGAGTGTTAGCCTTCAGGCGAGCTCCAAGCCTGCCTGCGCTCACCGCGGTAGACGCGCTGCGAGCTGCTACAATTTTAGGCAGCCTTCAGTACAGTGACAGATGCAGACACGCTGACTATGCATATGCCTGATAATTCATTTCAGTGCGGTAATGTGGAGCACCAGGCTGAAATGCGTTACTCTAACGCCTGATGCATGGTACTTGGCAGGACTAAAACCATTTGTCTCTGAGCCATGCAGTTTCTGTCATCAGCACTTCTCCCTTTTTCCACAAGAGCAGTTAAACATGAATGACAAAATATCCTAGTTTGCAAATGTTTTCTATATAATTCTCGTTCTGCAATATGTACAGCATAATGCATCATCTGCTGCAGAATTTGACGGATGTATGATGTTACAACGCATGCCTTTACGAAGCAAGTTTTACAACTCAAGTCATTGCGACTTGCGTTGGGGGGCGCTGGATAGTGAATAGTTTAATTTACTATTCCAACTCCAGTCCCCGTGGATAGTAGGGAAGGTGTTGGAAACTATTCCCTATCCTAGAGCGCCCCCCAGCGCAAGACGTTGTAAAAGTTGCGTTGTAATGGTTACGTTGTAATGGTACTTCGTTGTAAAAGTTGCGTTGTAAAGGATGTTCCCCGATTTGACGATTTTAACTAATAAATCGTTTGTAGCTCAAACGGATCAAATGTTACTAAAAAATGTGACTTGTGTTTCTGCAAAGTGGACGGCCCTTTGCATAGGTTGACTGATCACCTTTGTCACTGGTGGATTTGTATGTTACACTTGTACTACTACTAATAAGGCAACATTTTTCCAGAGACTGTTAACGTCGGTAAAAATGTAAAAATAATAAAGTATCAGAAAATATACTTGATTACATTCCAGCCTCTTTTTTGCTGTATAATTTAGTCAACACTGCGGCATAATTTTGTCCTCCATTGGTGCATAATTCCAGTGGCCCCAAAGCAGGCAGCACTTCTTAAAAGTGCTTGTGCATGAAGCAGGGAGACTGTGAAGATTGTGAACTTAGTTTGGTGTGCTTGCAAATCATGCATTGTCGAACCCTGGTGAGTTACAGCTACTACTGCTGAAACAAGGCCAACGGAGGTACCAATGGGTGAGGCGGACTGGGCTCAAGGGCAATGGTGGCATGAGCGCTGGTGGATCCCTGTGCAACAATGTTTGTTGGTGCCCTCTCAATGGCTCCCTCCGCCACTGATTCCCTCACTACCACCCTTTAACAGTGCCCCTCAAGTCTCCATAACCATACTCTCGCTCAGATGAATTTAAGTTGATTTACAATGCCGCTCATACCAGTGTAGGGTGGAAGAGAACTTTACAACACACTTCTTACATGGAGACAATTACTCATATGTGTGTAAATCTTTGTATAGGAAATGTTACATAAGACAAAGGACTACAAGGTGTAGGAGTGACATGACATCCATACTAGTACGCAGTATAGTTTAATAGTGATTGCTTTGGAGAAACACACTGAAATTAGAATGTAATATCATGATTGGGGGTTCTCTTTAATAACCAGAATTGATTTCTATTCAAATGAACCCTTTTTGCAACAATAGGGTAATCAGACTGGGGAAAACATGGAAGTTAATAGCTCACTGCTCTATTTTAGGATTTTTTACTTATAAACTGCAAGTATCAAAAGGATCTCACTGACAAAAGCAGTAACCCACTGACCCATTTACATTATGTGCACTTTGTGATCTGAATGGGACATGTTATTTGCAGCAGGCAAATTAGCCTTCTGCACTACCTTTCCATGAGTCAAAACTTCCACTTGACAAAACTCCATCTATCTCTAGGAAGAACATTAATCACCGGAGTTAATATGACATTTTTATTGTTGCCTAAAATTGCTAGCGGCCAGACCTGCTTAGCGCTGTTCATGAATATTCTATCTCTGACGCATAGCATTTTAAATTTGAAGACGCAGTTGCATGCTCATATATGTTATACAATTTTAGCATACTGGTGCTGCCTCATTGGCAGTATACCTCAATTGCAGTATTGTCAGAGGGGTGCTAGAATACGGGACTAATGCATTTTAATGCTGTGATGTGGACACTAGCATTAAAATGTGTTAGTCGAAAGCCTGATGCGGCCCTACCCTAACCCAGCCCTGAAACTGCATTTGTTAAAGTTTTCATGTTAATCGCGGCGCCCATCATGAGCTGAAATTAACATGAAAACTTGAACAAATGCACACAATCAACCCACAGCCCAGCTCTATTAAGAAAAGAAATGCAGCAACATAGCTGCCAAGGTTTCCAATGGTACAAAGGGAAGGGGTCCCAGACACAAGACAAATGATTCAAAAATATTTCATGATATACAATTAATTCAAAGAGCAAAATTGTTGGATGCAAAAAAGTTTAATTCAGATTTGCATGTACATCCTTTCAGTGGTTGGAACTCATATTACATTTGTTATAAGCATGGCAAATTGCATTAAATGTGTGTGCCCACATTCACGACGGGAAGGGGTGAAGTGAGGGGAGTGTCAAGGATAGGATAGGGTAAGGGATAGTCTGATTCATTCAGTGGCAAGTCTTAGTCACAATTTTAAGGCAGAGTACATGTGGTCCCTTTAGCCAAAGGCCACAACATTAAGGCTCATAAAGAGTCCAAAATATAACTGATAAACAAAACCAAACTCCGCTTGCGCCGTTAAGGTCCTGCTTGGGGTAGGAGTTGGTCGTGGTCGTGTAGTCTACGTTTCGACCCGATTGGTTAGTAGGAGAATGATCCTTACAAAGTGGGTCTTCTTCAGGACAAAGAAGTTGTGGGTGGGCAACCTCCTAGGGGGGCAGTTAAAAAGAAATCAATTAGCACACACCCATCCTGTTAATTATTACAAGGAGGGCGGATTTCAGGAGAACAGTGTATCAGTTAAAAACGTGTTGTCAAATTGTGTCGAAAACACAATATACATAGTGTGATTGAGACTACATAAGATCTGTTAATAGCTCACCTAGCACGACAGGCGGAAGGGGCTGGGTCAAGAGAGGATAGATTCTCCCGGACAAAATTATAGGTTTAGGAACTGTAAATATTAAGGAGAAAGATAATTGGCATACAAAAAAATATATATATTATTTCAACTTCGAGTTTATATGAAAACACATATTAGGATTAGCAAATGCCCTATCGGGTCATTTATCTTACTCATCAGGGGTAAGAGGTAGTGACTAATTTACATACCACCTACGAATCCTGTTTTTTCTCATGCGTGGAATCTATCCTATTTGTTATTGAAATGACTTATAGCGGTAAGCTTTATGTAACACTATCCTTTAGTTTTTGAGATATTATATAACATGCCTTAATGATAAACGCTGTCTCCCTATTCTAGGTGACTGAATCAACAATCCCTTAAGAACAATTCACTCCTTTGGCAAGACGCCTTGCGAACCTTCAGAGTTAAGGGGTACGCCTTTCACTGAGTTCAGGAGTCAGTAATTATACTAGTTTTCCTTATGGAATCAACCACCTCCCATGAGTATCCTAGAATTAATTTTTTTATCATAAAATCCTACCCCATACTGGGGAGCGTATACATGCAATTAGCTGTGTATTATGTATCCAATCTTAGATAAAGTGCCATTATACTGGGTGACTTTACTTTCCCGTTATCAATGAGAAAAAACAGGATTCGTAGGTGGTATGTCATTTAGTCACTACCTCTTACCCCTGATAAGTAAGATAAATGACCCGATAGGGCATTTGCTAATCCTAATATGTGTTTTCATATAAACTCGAAGTTGAAATAATATATATATTTTTTTGTATGCCAATTATCTTTCTCCTTAATATTTACAGTTCCTACACCTACAATTTGGTCCGGGAGAATCTATCCTCTCTTGACCCAGCCCCTTCCGCCTGTCGCGCTAGGTGAGCTATTAACAGATCTTATGTAGTCTCAATCACACTATGTATATTGTGTTTTCGACACAATTTGACAACACGATTTTAACTGATACACTGTTCTCCTGAAATCCGCCCTCCTTGTAATAATTAACAGGATGGGTGTGTGCTAATTGATTTCTTTTTAACTGCCCCCCTAGGAGGTTGCCCACCCACAACTTCTTTGTCCTGAAGAAGACCCACTTTGTAAGGATAATTCTCCTACTAACCAATCGGGTCGAAACGTAGACTACACGACCACGACCAACTCCTACCCCAAGCAGGACCTTAACGGCGCAAGCGGAGTTTGGTTTTGTTTATCAGTTATATTTTGGACTCTTTATGAGCCTTAATGTTGTGGCCTTTGGCTAAAGGGACCACATGTACTCTGTCTTAAAATTGTGAATAAGACTTGCCACTGAATGAATCAGACTATCCCTTACCCTATCCTACCCTTGACACTCCCCTCACTTCACCCCTTCCCGTTGTGAATGTGGGCACACACATTTAATGCAATTTGCCATGCTTATAACAAATGTAATATGAGTTCCAACCACTGAAAGGATGTACATGCAAATCTGAATTAAACTTTTTTGCATCCAACAATTTTGCTCTTTGAATTAATTGTATATCATGAAATAATTTTGAATCATTTGTCTTGTGTCTGGGACCCCTTCCCTTTGTACCGATAACTACCCAGGTCCCTTTGACTCTAGTGGGTTTAACCCTGTTTTCTATAACATAATCTGTACAGGCGCTTGCCTGTGAGGTTACGCTACCTCCTTCTTGGAGGTCCATACGTGTTGTCATACATATTTTTGAATTCCTTTTAAATCATCTATGATTTATAAATATGGTAGATAAGGAAATACTCACATATACAGAAGACTACATAGATCAATTATTGCATGATCCGGCCAATAATTTCCTATCAGTTGGTACACCCATTATCGATATTACCCTCAATGATACAATCTCCCAGTTAGAGAGATTAGAGAAAAAATTGATTCGCACAAAATTACATGGTCATTTTCTCGCACAGTGTCTTCAAAATAACATCATACCTTCAGGCCTACAAGTCAGAGTTGAACCTGCCATCTTTGTAGACATTCCTAAATTCCGTGAAGGGTTCAGTTTTGTTGCAAACAATTGTTCCCGACACTGGATGGTGTTGGGAATAGAGACCGCGGCAGAACAAGTCCTGGCCCTGAATAAACAGATAGCTGAATTGAAGGCAAGCATCACAGGTGACAGTACCCTTACCAATTCCAAAGAGGCACTAACGAAACTTGTCGCTACCCTCCAAGACTTTGAAACCACAACCATCAAGAAGAAGCTTGACAAACTAGCCAGAGACCTTAAGTTCTATGATAAAAAGAAAACGTATCCCTACCTATCCGACGACTATTTCCGACAGGACCAACAGGGACGTTTCACAAATCGTGGCTACAGAGGCGGCAGATCGAGAGGATGTTTTACAACATTTTCAGACTCTTCCTACAGTTCAGGAGAAGACTCTGAACAAGCGAGCACTAGCAACTCCTACGACTACCAGGATACATACCGCCCCCAATATCAATCTAATTCTTTTTTAGAGCAGGGTACATGGCGACCACCCCGGGGACGAGGCAACAACTGGAACCGAGGGACAGGACGGGGCCAACAAGGCCCCCCGATGCAGTGGGACAACGATGGCGGCAAAGGTCGCGGAACGAAACAGGTTCGATTCCAACCGGAGGAACACGGGGAACGCTCAACCAGGCGCAAGAACTACAGGTGGTAAAAACAACTGACTCACCGATTATCAATCTGTCATCTCAACAACTTAATGACGATGAGCTCAGGGTTCCTAGTAGGGGCTTGTCATTTGTCCCAACAACTCCTCCAAACTACTTCAATACACTAACGGAACTTTCAAAATTCTTCCGGAAAATCAGATTGCGATTCTTCTTCAAGAACAGACCGCCACCTAAGAATAGATCTGTGACCGGATTTAGGGTACCATCTACATTTGTACCTTCAACTAATACTATGAGCCACCGAATACTGGCTTATGAAAGCATTATCACAGAAGAAGTCAAGAAGATCTTGAGCGAGAAGAGCTATGTGAAATATAATATTCGGAAGACTGAAAAAACAGCCCTGGAAACTCTAAAATCCAATCACGGTGTCATGGTGAAGCCAGCCGACAAGCGTGGGGCCATCATAATCCAGGATGTGGCGAAATATAAAGAAGAGATCTGGCTCCAACTAAATGATAGTGTTAGCTATAAAAGACTGACATCCGACCCTACAAAGGATTTGGCGGCGGAGATTCAGAGGGTGACGCAGGAAGGAGTCCAACAAGGGTTCCTGTCAGATCACGAATATCAGTATCTTAATCAGAGTCATCCTCGCATCCCAACTATATATACCTTACCCAAGGTACATACAGACTTACACAATCCCCCGGGACGACCTATCGTCTCCGGGTGTGGATCCATCGTTGAGCCACTATGCCGGTAAGTGGACTTCTTTCTAAAACCTCTAGCAGAGGCCACTTCCACCTATTTGAGAGATACAACACACACCATTACTAGATGGGAAACTATTCAATCCTGATGAGGAACTACTAGTAACCTGCGACATCGGGTCGCTTTATACAAGTATCCCACAGGAGGAGGCCTTAATGGTAGCCACTCTAGCTCTTGAAAGTCGGGAAGCCCCGGTACAAGTACCCACTTCATTTGTAATTCTCCTATTGAAGATTGCCATGATGAGAAATGTCTTTATGTTTCAAAATGTATTTTATTTACAGACAAAGGGCGTGGCAATGGGGGCAGCTTTTGCCCCGGACCTGGCGATTCTATTCATGGCTTTCTGATGAGAAGACTTTTGTCATCTGTGATCACAACCCATTTCGGCACCAAGTACTACTTTGGGTGCGCTATATTGATGATGTGCTGATGATCTGGAAGGGTAATAACAGCGAACTTAAACACTTCCATTCCTGGTTGAACCTACAATCTTCTGACATCCAATTCACGATGCAAGCCCGCAACAAGGAGATCGATTTCTTGGACATCACAATTAAAGTAGACGAAGGCACACTGTACACCACTCTATTCAGAAAGCCAGCGGAACAAAACTCATTATTGCAATATTCAAGCCACCACCCACGGAGTCTTCGTGACAATTTGCCCTATGGTCAGTTTCTCCGTGTTCGAAGGAACTGCAGTAAAAAAGAAGATTACATGCAACAATCAGACATTTTGATGGAACGACTGATAGAGAGAGGCTACCCCGAACGGTTAATTAAACGCTCCAGGAAGAGGGCTTGGTTCTGTCACCGCGAAACACTTTTAGAACCTTCCTTGCGGATTGGTCAATCAGAAGAACGCATGACCTGCGTTACCACCTTCTCAACCAAAAGTAATTCCATAAAAAAGACAATTAACAAACACTGGGGTCTTATTGCAGATGATTTGGGGATTACCAACCTACCCATGCATGCCTTTAAAAAGGCAAGGAATGTGAAAGACTATGTAGTTCTGTGACGCACTATTTCTCGCGAGAAAAGTGTCTCCCCAGAGCACTCGCTGACAAATGTTCAATAAAGATTCAAAATCGTGTCAATACTTTCAAAAAATCTTCTTTACTTATTCATTTCGATTCCATTTCATGATTCGTCTCATGATTTATACATGTTCAACCGGACTCCAACTAAGATACGCTGAAATCATTCTACCCGATTTATTCAGAGACGAGTGCGGGGAACTATACGTCAATACAGAATTGTACAGGGCCCCCGAAGAAGGGCTTAGCCCGAAATGCATTGGGCCAATGAGTTGAACATGTATAAATCATGAGACGAATCATGAAATGGAATCAAAATGAATAAGTAAAGAAGATTTTTTGAAAGTATTGACACGCTTTTGAATCTTTATTGAACATTTGTCAGCGAGTGCTCTGGGGAGACACTTTTCTCGCGAGAAATAGTGCGTCACAGATCTTCTTCAACCCAAGTACAGAGGGTTCAACCCCACGGGCACCACCCACCTAAGAAGAACCTTTTAAGCACACTCAAATTAATCCAGGAGTGCGTATCCCAACTACCAGTTATGGAATTGCAAAGACTATGTAGTCTCATCGTTCTTAGAGTGCCCACCGGAACCAACTTTGGCCACATGCTGGAAACAACCACCTATAGTTGGACATTTCAGATGCGGGAACTGCAAGGTCTGCCCCTCTACCATCCAATCCAAAGACTTTGTTTTAAAAAATCATCATCATACACACAAAAGCCACACGAATTGCAACACCAGAAATGTGATCTATGGCATAATTTGCCCATGTGATCTCATTTATGTAGGCCAGACTCAGCAGCATGTGAAAACATGATTCCTCTCACATTGTAGTCGAATTAGATGTAGAGTACCTGGGGCACCCCTTGTCGAACATTGCACCAAACAAAACCACATGCCGGAAACATTGAAATGGGTGGTTTTGGAGCATGTAATACTGGGCCCTAGAGGTGGAGACTTATCCAGCATTCTGAATATCAGGGAGTTGAAGTGGATCCATATCTTCAATTCTGTAGTAGAGAGTTTAAATGAATCAGAAAGCAGTTTCGTACAACTGACTAATCTTTGATTTCTGTCTTCTAGATAACATGTTTGACAATCAAAGTTTACCCAAATGAATCCTTAAACTGTAATCTGGCCTCTGACCTATTTTTCCCAATAAGGCGATGGGTATAACAATTTGTATGATTTATCAGTGGAAATTGTGTTACCCCTGTTTTTACAATGACACTGTGAACATAAGCTGCCGGAGTTTACACTATCCTACGAGATAAGTGCACTCTACTATTATGATTTGACAGACTCCTGGGATGTAAAACTTAGAAAATTCCTAGATGTATGATCCCAAAGGGGAAATGACAATTTTGGCTATTTAATTTAACTTTTCTGAAACTAGAATAGGAGGAGTTACACTATCCTGTGAGATAAGTGCACTCTATGCTTTAGATACGACATGTATTTGCTAAGACTGAACTACAAATGTCTAGATGGCTAATACCACGATTTGTTTTATGTTTATTGCCTAGGTATTTGATATGGGTACAACAATACCGCTTTACATCATATGGGCATAATAATACCATCTTTGCCGTAAATATGCTGATTTTGGTAACTTGGCGTCTATGATTGATGTAGCAATTATACGTAAATGTATTTATTTTTGTTGAAGTTTAAATGTATTTAGAATTGTAACCAATTGCCATATGAGTTGATTCACCCAAAAATCCCCCGCAGTGCATAGGTAACTTATATTTACTAACTAAAAACAATATAAAAAAACAGATGCATAAATAATATAATCCCGTTTTTAAACAATTTATAATTAGATTAGGAATCCTCCCGGAGCAACATGTACTGAATAAGTTAAGTCTGTTTTCCACCTCGCTTACGAAGCTGGGTCTTTTTGCCCCGCCTCTTAAAAACAACCAGGAAGTAAACGCGGTAACCCGGTTTATCGCAGAGCGCGAATGACTTCAAACTCGGGGGAGAATAATACGGCATACACGTTAACTAAACAAGGTAAATTGTTGTTTCCGTCCTTCAGTGGTAATAATTAGGATAACGCGGTCAAAATGGGCCCCTTATTATTTTACAGGGAGCTGTGTCATTTACTGGGGATCCAGCCTTCCTCAAGATAATTTGTTGCCTTGGAAGGTAAGCTTCCTAAACTATAGCGCATTGACCCCTATGGAATGACCTAACATACAACAAGGCTTCAATATCCTAAAAATGCCTTTTTCTTTATTCTTAAAGGTACACAATGCAAATCAACATTTTTACTGGTAGATGCGCTTAGAACCTTTCGAACATCAGAGGTATGTCCGTTTTTTAAAAAAAACTCCTTGAATAAAAAACTCCTCCTAAACTGGTTCTTCGGACCATTGGCACTCATAATCCAATATGTTTCCATTCTTGTAATCCCGATGCACAGGCACAATCAATCATTTTCTTGACCATTTAGAACCTGGTAGTAGGATCCACAGAAGCACTTGAAAGTGTGGTGATTCATAGAACCACTTGAAAATGTGTTATATGCGTGGAATCTATCCTATTTGTTATTGAAATGAATTATAGCGGTAAGCTTTATGTAACACTATCCTTTAGTTTTTGAGATATTATATAACATGCCTTAATGATAAACGCCGTCTCCCTATTCAAGGTGACTGAATCAACAATCCCTTAAGAACAATTCACTCCTTTGGCAAGACGCCTTGCGAACCTTCAGAGTTAAGAGGTACGCCTTTCACTGAGTTCAGGAGTCAGTAATTATACTAGTTTTTCCTTATGGAATCAACCACCTCCCATGAGTATCCTAGAATTAATTTTTTTATCATAAAATCCTACCCCATACTGGGGAGCGTATACATGCAATTAGCTGTGTATTATGTATCCAATCTTAGATAAAGTGCCATTATACTGGGTGACTTTACTTTCCCGTTATCAATGAGAAAAAACAGGATTTGTAGGTGGTATGTAATTTAGTCACTACCTCTTACCCCTGATAAGTAAGATAAATGACTCGATAGGGCATTTGCTAATCCTAATATCTGTTTTCATATAAACTCGAAGTTGAAATAATATATATATTTTTTTGTATGCCAATTATCTTTCTCCTTAATATTTACAGTAGCTAAACCTATAATTTTGTCCGGGAGAATCTATCCTCTCTTGACCCAGCCCCTTCCGCCTGTCGCGCTAGGTGAGCTATTAACAGATCTTATGTAGTCTCAATCACACTATGTATATTGTGTTTTCGACACAATTTGACAACACGTTTTTAACTGATACACTGTTCTCCTGAAATCCGCCCTCCTTGTAATAATTAACAGGATGGGTGTGTGCTAATTGATTTCTTTTTAACTGCCCCCCTAGGAGGTTGCCCACCCACAACAGACCCGAGAGCAGAGGATGGCCCGGGACCAGGGTTCGATTCCCGGCGCGGCAGGTTTCTGGACCAGGGTCAGCGGACTCGATAATTCTCTCGCCTCGGTGCCCACTCTGATCAGCGATCACACTCGGCAACTCTGGGCATTAGCTTGCCTCATCTTCACTAACGGCCCCACCAGACCGCTGGGGATGCCTGGTCTCACCCTGGAGATACCCATTAAGGGACCATCTCTCAGGGAAGCCAGGAAGGGTTTCACAGCGGTCGAAGCGCCTTGGGACCCTACGGGTAAGTAGTGCGCTATATAAATGCCTATACATTACTTTGTAAGGATCATTCTCCTACTAACCAATCGGGTCGAAACGTAGACTACACGACCACGACCAACTCCTACCCCAAGCAGGACCTTAACGGCGCAAGCGGAGTTTGGTTTTGTTTATCAGTTATATTTTTGACTCTTTATGAGCCTTAATGTTGTGGCCTTTGGCTAAAGGGACCACATGTACTCTGTCTTAAAATTGTGAATAAGACTTGCCACTGAATGAATCAGACTATCCCTTACCCTATCCTATCCTTGACACTCCCCTCACTTCACCCCTTCCCGTTGTGAATGTGGGCACACACATTTAATGCAATTTGCCATGCTTATAACAAATGTAATATGAGTTCCAACCACTGAAAGGATGTACATGCAAATCTGAATTAAACTTTTTTGCATCCAACAATTTTGCTCTTTGAATTAATTGTATATCATGAAATAATTTTGAATCATTTGTCTTGTGTCTGGGACCCCTTCCCTTTGTACCGATAACTACCCAGGTCCCTTTGACTTGTTTTCTATAACACAAGGTTTCAAATGGACATGTGGGACGGTTTCAAACCTGCCTTAACAACCTTCACTTGGATCTGTTCGTGAGAAAATGCACGGTCTTTTCACTTTTGGAGTGATATTTGGCGCTGCACCCACACGCGCGGTCTGGTTACTGGTGCACATAGCCTTGGTTGCAGCGCACATAGACCTTACACTGCCGCACACAGAGGAAAAATATTAGAGGGAACTTTGGTCCCGGGTCCCAGGAGGAGGCCCAGGTGAAGAGGGTGAAGAGCGGAGACTGGAGCAGAAGGGAGCCGAGAGGTCCTGCCCTACCGAGCCGGTGAGTAATGGCTCTTTGCTGTTTGGTGCCCGTCCGAGACACAGTCTGAGCGGTCCCGCCAGGAGAATGGGCCGTTCCCACATCGGTTGCCCTGATTAGTTTTCGAGCCTGAGTGGCTCCAACAAAGGGGGCATATTTGTAAGAAGGCCCAGAGGGGCCCATGCCCCTGCTAGTGTGACCAGTTCCTACAGCTGCCCCATTTGGTTAGAGGGCGCTGGCTGCAACATTGGGCGCATTTATTCTAAGGGCACATTGAGAGCCCAAGCCTCATTTTACTATTCCCAGCTGCCCAGCAAGTAGTGGGCAGATGCAACGTTTAGGTCTTTCTTCAGGGGCATGTTGTGAGTAAGGAGTGCATGCACTCCTTTGCCCCATACATTTACAGCTGCCCGGCAAGTAGTGGGCAGCTGCAACATTTAGGTTTGCGCAGGGTGCACCATTGACTTTCTCTACATAGGCAGCAGCCCCGACTTTTCGACATAGGGCATTTGAGCCCCTTAGAGATGGCCAGTTGGCCAGGGGGACTATTAGGTTTGTAGGGCGCAAGGCCCTAATGTGATTATAGGATGCAAGGAAATGTAATGTATGTAGCATCTTCAGCATCGTTAAAGAGATCTCCAACCCCAGCGCCTGCAACAACGACATCACACCCTCGCAAGACCTCTGCGACTCACTCGCCTCGTTCCTCCACCGCAAGATCGCCAACATACACAACAGCTTCGGCGCACAGACCATGCACCCAACCACTGAACCAGGGCCCCACCACCACCCTCTGCACCTGGACCTCGGTCAGCACCGAAGACACCACCCGCATGATGAACACCATCCACTCCGGCTCCCCAACCGACCCCTGACCATACCACATCTTTAACAAAGCTGACTCCATCATCGCACCCCAACTCTGGGACATCATTAACAGCTCCTTCACATCAGCCACCTTCCCAGAGAGCTGGAAACATGCCGAGCTCCGTGCCCTCCTGAAGAAACCCACTGCGGACCCCACAGACCTCAAGAACTTCCGCCCCATCTCGCTCCTCCCTTTTCCTGCTAAAGTCATCGAGAAGACCATCAACAAACAACTCTCCGCCTGCCTCGGGACAAACAGATCCCTCGACCCCTCGCAGTCCAGTTTCCGAGCAAACCACAGCACCGAGACCGCCCTCATCGCAGCTACTGACGACATCAGGTCCCTGCTTGACAACGGGGAAACAGCGCCCTCATCCTCCCGGACCTCTCAGCAGCCTTCGACACCGTATGCCACTGCGCACTAATACAGCGCCTCAGCAACACCAGAATCCAATGGATGGCCCTGGAATGGATCATCTCATTCCTCTCCGGAAGAACCCAGAGAGTCCACCTCCTCCCCTTCCAATCCACGCCCACCGAAGTCATTTGTGGCGTTTCTCAAGGATCCTCGCTCAGCCCCACTCTCTTCAACGTCTACATGAGCCCCCTCGCAGCCATCGCACGCCAACACAACCTAAACATCATCTCCTACGCTGACGCACCCAGCTGACCCTCTCCCTCACCAACGACCCGCCAGAGCCAGCCTCCAGGAAGGAATGAAAGATGTCGCGGAATGGATGAAGCGCAGCCGTCTGAAACTGAACTCAGACAAGACGGAAGTCCTCATCCTGGGACCATCCCCCTCTGGTTGGGACGACTCTTGGTGGCCCCCTGCACTGGGCACCTCCCCAAGCCCTCGGACCATGCACGCAACCTGGGCTTCATCCTGGACTCCTCCCTCACAATGACCAAGCCAGTAAACGCCGTCTCGTCATCCTGTTTCAACACCCTGCGCATGCTCCAAAAGATCTTCCGGTGGATCCCAACCGAAACCAGGAAGACGGTCACCCAGGCCCTCGTCACCAGCCGACTGGACTACGGGAACACCCTCTATGCTGGAACCACAGCCAAACTCCAGAAAAGACTCCAGCGCATACAGAACGCTTCTGCACGACTCATCCTGGACATCCCCCGTCACAGCCACATCTCTGCCCATCTGAGAGACCTGCACTGGCTCCCCGTCAGCAAGAGGATCACGTTCAGACTCCTCACCCACGCACACCAGGCTCTCCACGACATGGGCCCCAAATACCTCAACTGCCGCCTCACATTCTACACCCACCCGCCAGCTCCGATCCGCCAGCCTTGCCCTCGCCACCGTCCCACGAATTTGCAGAGCCACCGCCGGAGGAAGATCCTTCTCCTACCTGGCAGCCAAGACATGGAACTCCCTCCCCACCCACCTACGGATGACCCAGGCCCATCTCTCCTTCAGGAAACAACTCAAGACCTGGCTGTTCGAGCAGTAGTGGCTCCCCCTCCTCCCAGCGCCTTGAGACCCTAGCGGGTGAGTAGCGTGCTCTACAAATATGATTGATTGATTGATTAATAGTATGATTTAGGCACCTTGAGTTATGCCTCTAAATGTGTTTTTATGATTATGAGGTTATGCATACCGTGTTTATGTTTGAGGTATTCTCTACTGTGGTTTAGGTGTGAGTTATTCCCTATTGTGGTTTATGTTAGTAAGTTTATTTCCTAATGGGAGTTATGTTTAGGAGGTTATTGTCTACTATGTTTAGGCTTATGAGGTTGGCGCAGAATATATTTCTCGCCTGAGATGATACTGTACATGATATAGTTTATGTTGCAGGATGTTGCTGAGTATAGTGTAGCAGTAATTACTGGTTGTGTTCTAAGTTCATGATATGTCTTAATTTTACTATTTTTACCAAGTGATGATTCTGACAGTGGCCCACGTGGCCCTGTCATGTGTAAATAATCCCCCGTAAATATTGCCCAGTGCCAGATGGCATAGTGTGTGATGGAGCAAGGTAAAGAACAAGATTTTGTTCAAACCTGTGAAATTGATTTCCTATAATGATAATTAAATTAATAAGCATGTGGTGAAATTATTAATCAACTTAGTTTAAGAATACATTCATCATTACATGGGGGAAAAACTAATGTGCTTTTTGTTGCAAAGGTAAAGAAAATATTAAATTAACCTTGTCTATTGTCTTTGTCAGTATTAAATGTGGCAGTTAAACTAATGGCATGTGCTTATTTTATGTGCTTATGTTATGTCTTTTTGTGATAAAAGCTCATGGAGTTCCTGCGGTTCGAAAAGGAGAAGTAATTATAATGCTGCCTATTTGTGCTTTTGCTAGGTAACATAATTAACAGGATTAATTAGTAAAGGCTGAGGGTAACAGAATGGGTCTCAATTCTTTAATTAATTGATGTATTGTGTTTGTTTAATAATAGTTTCCAAAGTGAGGCCTAAAGATGGTTCAGAAAATATGGCTGACAGAGCTGCAGACGAGAAACCTTGTCCAGAGTGGAGCAATTGTACATGCGCAGCAGTGAAGATTTTTACTGCATTGACACTGTGAAGTGAAAAGCAGTTCTTTGGTCGCGTTGAACGTGCTCATGGAAAGATAGCTCAAGGACAGGAACTTGATGTGTCTGCCAAGGTTAGGAAGTAAATGTTGGAAGCTTGAAGAAAAAAGTATCATTTTTGAGGAAGCCGAAATCGTGGAAATGAAAGACAATAGGGCTTATATGAAGCCTGGACTTGATCAAGAGTCGGAGGTGACATAACAATTGTTAATCATGGACTGACACTGGACAGCCAATAAGAAGCTTGGAATTGTCAAAAAGAATGTAAAATGTAGAAAGTTTAGCTAGAGAGAAAGGTATAAAGTCTGACACTATGAGCAAGGAAAAAACTCTTATTCTCCGATTCCTGAGTGTCGTGACATGCTGATGGACCTTTTACGCATGTAAGGACAGCATACTTTGAATGATTTTTCCTTTATAGGTGAAGCAAGAAATAGACAGGGAAATAGATTTAGGGAATGGGAACTGTTATTTTGCTAATATTTCATGATTCTGAGCTTACTTTTAAATGTCAGTTTTTAATTCATTTCCTTATTAAAATGCTGCTTTCTTAATTGCTTATGAAATAAAGATTCTAAACGTTAAATGCTTTTTTCTTCTTTTACAGCCCTCGCGCGAGGCAGACGCCGCTGCTTCCCCTCGGTGACGCTGAGGTGGCTGCTCGGGTGCCGCCGGGCCTGCGCTGGCTGCTGGGGAGTTGCTCGGCTTCCAAATGCTTTTTTCTTTATGAAAAAAAAAGTTAATAAAATTAGATTTGAAGAAGACAAGCTGGTCTTGTTTATTCATGGTCTAGTTACCATCAGTTCATTCAATCGCCTTAGTGGTCTGATTAATAAGTAATAAATGTCTAAAACCATGGTTGGTAAGAATGATAAACTGCAGTTGTATATAATAGTGTAAATAATATGTGAATAGTTTTATTAATCATACCACCTGATTCAGTTTCTCAAAAAATGTCTCATTGGTTTATGGGCCTTTATATGTGTTTTATGATTAATGGTGAGTATTGAGGTGTTAGGTAGAGTTTGTGAGACAGTTTTTCAATAGGAGCGCTGGATCAATTACTTAGTAACAGAGGTACGGTTTCTATGGTAACTAGCATGTTACATGGTAATACATCGGATTGATGTCTAAAACATGTTAAGTTGGTTTATTTGTTATATGAAGTCGAAAGGTTTTTTCCAGCAGTGTGAAATTCCTGTTTTGTGCCGGCATGAGAAGTGTGACAGGTGAAGTTACACAGTGCATTTCTTCTGTTTCAAAATAGTGGTATCGTCGTAAGTCACTAGTGTTGTGGTCGTACAGCACAAGTTAGGGATTTTAGGTGTGTAAGGAAGAATGTATAGTGAGCATTGTCTATGAAATCGTAACTTTCGAGTACAGGGACTTCTGTCCTGTTTTAAAACTCACTGTGAAAAGAGTAGTAGAATTTATCTAAGCTTGAGTAAAGGGTAAGGAAGCGTTGTCTATCTTACTGGCGAGTGAGGATTTCTATTGGTGGGTTAAAGTCCTACTGAAGATTTAGGTATGTATAACTAGGGATTTTTCCGTATGAATGTGTGTAAATGAATTTGTAATTTACGATCGAGTGAAACTCTAAATTGTCTCTAAGGAGGTATAAAATATCTCTGTATGTGTATTTAGAGAGAAACAAGTTCATTATTACCTGCTAGAAGGGTACTTTATCGACGAATCTATAAATTCTGTGAAAATAGCGTTGTCTATTTCACGTGAAAAGAATACTTGAATGTATGGCAACACTATCACTTTATTTTAGCGAAACAGACAAATGGCTTGTTTTTGTGGAGTTATTAACTGGATTCAATTGAAAGTTTTGTAAATATGGCGTTGTAAAAAAAAATTTGTAAAGGAGTGGTCAGTTTAAGGAGTGAGTTGAGAGACAGAAAGGCTGCAGCGGTAGCATACGTCACTAGTGTCGCGCTGTGATTGGTTAACATACGTCACAGTATTCGCGCAGCTGATTGGCTCATCCTGAAAAACTGTAATTCTATTGGTTGAGCAAAATAGTGACAAAGCTTAACCTGATTGGTTTATTGGTGAGTTTCGCGCACGGATTGGTTGGTGCTACGGAATAACAAGAAAGTTGTTACAATCTTTTCCGAAGTAAGGGAAAGAGTTTAAAAACATGGATTACTATTTTATGAAAGAGAAAAAGAAGCTTTCATGGTTTCAAAAGTTAAAAAATAAAATTAAACCTGATAAAGAAATTTCAACGCGAGGCGAAAGATTAATTCATAAGTACAAAACACCTGCAGCTTATATGTTGGGTGAATATGGTTATCATACTTGTCTTTGGATTGAGAATTGGAAGAAGTATACTGAAAATGATGGTGTGTTAGCATGGCCAAAAGACGGATCATTTAACATTGCAGTTTTGAAAAACTTAAGAGAAAGAATGATGAAACTTGTACCAAGGCCTAGACCTACTCAATTTGAAGCCTTAGTTGAATGGGAAGATGAAATGCATGAATTAGAACGAGAGTGCAGGGGAGTATCAAGAGGAACAATATTAGGTCTTGATAGAGAAACACATCAGGATAGAATGCGTCGATGGAGAAGCGCAGACATGTGTGATGGCTTGTATCCAGTGAGACTAATTGATGAGGTAACTGGGCAAAAGAGTACCCATAAGAAAAATAGAATTAGTGAAGAAAGGGATTCAGAAGATGCGGTATTAGAAGAAATTTATACTAAAAAAACGCCACCTTATCAACCAGTTTGTTCATGAACTTCTCCAAGTGCTCCACAAAGAGAAATTATTGATGAGACATCCCCTGAAACAAATCCGAATAATAGAAAAACACCTGAAAGAGTAGAAACAGGACGTACTTCAAATATATCAGGAGAAAATAGTAATTTTATTGAAACTCCAGTTCAAAGAAATGAAACCCCAGAAGTGGAATTAGAGTAGAAAGGTATGAGGAATTACCATTACCAGATACTTCAGAATATATTTGTTCTGCAAATGAATTAATACAGCAATTAACTAAAAGCATGGAAGCAGTAACAATACCTGTAACGATTGGACCTGTTCTTCCAGTATTTGATCAAAAAGAAATTAGACATTCAGCTTTAACTGTTCCATTAAATTCAGAAATACAGAAAGTGACAGAAAATTTTTATTCGGACTTGACTGAAATACATCGAGAGAAAATGAGGATGCCTGACTTAACTTTTAATCAAAGTTTGTCATGTAAAAGTCCAACTGGTGCAGATTCTGACTCTGGATTGCCAGAAAAGAGTTTGAGTAAAATAGATTTAACGCAAACCCCAGAATGTAAATTACTTGATGTTGGAAAATTGAAAGCAGATTTAGAGGAATTAATAATTGGTACAATTGGAACTGACAGTTTGAAGGCATAGCAGGATGATGAATTAATATTTATTTGCAAAAGCATAACATGGAAAATGAAAAACAAATATGACAAATTAGAAGATATGGCTTCTGAATTAGAAGTGGATTTAAGTAAGCAGAAAAATTTACAGAAAAATTATTGGGTGGATTTCTCTGAAAAAGACATTGAAAATATGAATACCTCAGGAAGAATCACTCATATAAAAGATGTAATTGTGATTTTGAGAAAATGGGGTGAATTAAGTAAATGGAGAGTGAAATGGACAAAGAAAAGAGATGAAGACAGAACAAGTTTAGCCTTTCCTGTGAGAGAAAAGGAAAAAGTAGTAAATGAGTTTCCAATGAGAGAAATAGCAGGAGGAGGGTATTTACATGTTCCATGGACAAGACAGGACATTTTACTGTTCACAAATGACTTCCCTCGATTAAGAGAAAAACCTGTAGAATGGTATCGACGGGTAGAAAGATTTGTGAAAGTTTCAAAAGTTTTGTGGGTTGATCTTGATGGATTATTTGACATAGTCGTTCCATCAGATCTTTGGACAGAATGCAAAACTGCCATAGATTGGCCTAGAGAGGAATATGAACGAGATAAAGTAACAGCTGCTCCTTCACCAGAGGTAATGAGAAAGTATGAACAGGTAATTGTGTTTTTGAAAAACAAAATTCCTCCAAAAGAGATAGATTGGGTTAAAATTGACAGAACAATCCAAGAGTCAAAGGAATCAGTACATTCATTTTATGAAAGATTACTGCTGGTATTTAAACAATACAGTGGTTATGAACATTTAAGTGAGAAGGACATGAGCCATTTTATATACAGATTTGTATATGGCTTGATACCTTAAATTAGTGAAATGGTAAGAAGTGGAATAGTTGGCTGGCAATCACACACAGTAGATGATATTTTGAGAAAAGCAAAATACTGTAGTGATGAAATAGAAGCTAAACAAAAGAAGCCGAAAGAAAAAGCCATCTGGGCACAGGTAAAAGTGGCTGAACAACAAATAGCAACTTTAGGAAATAAGAATGTTGAACAGAATCAAGGGAAATTTAAAGGTAATTATAATAAACCAAAATTGATGGGAAATATAGAAGAGTTAAAACAGAAACTCCCATGTTTTAATTGCGACGAAATTGGACACTGGAACAGTGAGTTTAAGAATCCGCCCAGAATTCATTTAAAAAATACATTATTAAATCCACAGATGCAGAATGAGATAAATGAACAACAGCTACAGCGACAGGTAGTGATTCAGCAAAGTCAGTTACCACAAACGCCACTTACAAACTGTGTAAATGTGCAGCGATACAGTGCAGAAACAGGATTCAGCGGAGTTGAACAGGTAAACAGATCACCGAGAGTGAATGTGTCAAATGTGTCGCAACAATATTGGTTGAAAGAAGATGGAGGGAGTGAATCTGAAGATTACTTCTGACGGTGCCTGAGAGAGGAGGAAGAGGGTGTGCTTGGAGCCACGCTTGAGGTAGATCAAGCTGGTCCATTTGTAAATGGTAAAGTGAATGATGTAGAAATTACTTTCCTAGTGGATACAGGTGCAACCCGTTCTACTGTTAGGTCAGTGGAAATAGAAAACCTTCCTCTCTCTGGAGATAAAATCCAAGTAGTAGGTTTAGCTAAACAGCAAATAAAAACAGATTTAACCGAACCAGTGGAAGTTGAAATAGGTAAATTTAAAGACATGCATATATTTGTAGTTTGTGATAGCAGTCCTGTAAATCTATTAGGAAGGGATATTCTTTGTAAAATGAACTGTGCAATATATTGCTCACCAGATGGTATAGAGCTTCAAACTCCAGAAGAAGATGGGCGTTTACAAATTAAGAATGTCAATGGTTGAGGCAGAAGAAAGCAAATTATTACCTGTGTTTGATAAAAATAATTTACCTGAAGAATTAAAAGACACATTGAATGTAAAAATTTTGGATTTTACTGGAGATGAAATGGGCCTGATGAAAAATGTAGATCCAGTACAAATATCGGTAAAACAAGGAGCAGATTATCAAAACATTCCTCAGTATAAAATGAAAGCAGAAGTGATTGAAGGAGTAATTCCTGTAATAGATAAATTCATAAAACAAGGTGTTTTAAAAAAAAATTGAAAGTAGTCCATGTAATTCAACAATTATGGGAATCAAAAAGCCAAATGGTACTTTCAGAATTGTTCAGGACCTGAGAAAGGTTAATAAAATTGTTGTTCCATGTTGCCCAGTTGTACCAAATCCAGCGGTAATTTTATAGCAGATTCCGCATGATGCAGAATGGTATACAGTTATTGATATATGTAATGCATTCTTTACTGTTCCATTGCATCCAAAAAGCCAACAAATGTTTGCGTTCCGGTTCAAAGAGTGTATTCAAGCATGGTGTAGAATCCCTCAAGGGTACATTGAAAGTCCATCTATTTTTAATCAATTGCTAAAGAAATCATTGGAAAATCTAGATTTACCTGGAAAATCTACGTTAGTGCAGTATATTGATGACCTCCTTGTAGATGCAAAAACAAGAGATAATTGTGTAACAGATACCATTACTCTTTTAAATCATCTGACTGATGAGGGACATAAAGTATCTCCTGCGAAATGACAGTTTTGCAAACAAGAAGTGAAATATCTTGGTAACAGAATTGCAAAAGGAATCAGACAAGTGACAACAGAAAGAATACAAATTATTCAAGCAATGCAACCTCCAAAAGCACAGAGACAGGTTAGAATGTTTCTAGGAATGGAAGGTTATTGTCGCCAATGGATTAGTGAATTTTCAGTAATTGCAAAGCCACTGCACAGATTGACGAAAGCAGACATAAAAGACCCAATTAGCCCAACAGAAACTGAATTAGAAGCTTTTGAACAGTTAAGGAAAAGTGTGTGTGAAGCTCCAGCATTGTGAATAGCTGACTATGAAAAATAATTTGAGCTGTATTGCAGTGAAAGAGAAGGATGTGCATTATCAGTTCTGATTCAAAGACATGGAAGACTGAGAAAGCCAATAGCACATTTCTCAGCTGTTCTTGACCCTGTTGCAAAAGCATTACCAGGTTGCTTAAAAGCAGTAGCTGCAACAAGTGTAAGTTTGGAACAAAGTGAAGGAATATTTATGGGATTTCCAGTAAAAGTATATGTACCACACTCAGTTGAAATTCTCCTCACTAGAAGCAAAACACAGCATTTGACAAACAATAGGCTGACAAAATATGAAAAGGTTATTCTTGCATCAGACAATGTTTCAATTGCAAGATGTGTGAATTTAAATCCTTCCACATTGTTACCTGACACTACTGAAACAGAGATCAGGGATGAGGTTGATCATGAATGCCTGGATGTATTAGAATATTGCACTAAACCAATACAAGACATAAAAGATGTCCCATTATCTGAATCAGATTATGTTTTATTTGTTGATGGTTCATGCTTAAGAACAGATGAAGGTGTTCCGAGTGCAGCATATTCAGTGTGTACAGTTGCAGATGTGATTGAAGCTTCCTCTCTCAAAGGAATTCGTTCAGCTCAAGTAGCAGAATTAATTGCTTTGATTCGTGCATGTGAATTGGGAAAAGAGCACAAAATTACCATAGTGACTGATAGTCAGTATGGTTATGGTGTAGTCCATGACTATGGCCAGCTCTGGTCTCAAAGAGGTTACCTAACTTCTGCGGGATCACCAATAAGAAATGCTCAATTGATCAAAAGATTGATTGACGGGAAACCTTGCAGCAGCGCGGATTCTGTTCTGGCAAAGACCGAGGAAACGGACAGGGGTTAAAACGCTACCCGACCGGAGGATTTCTGCACTTGTGACTGTGCCTTCACTTCTCGCGTTTCCCGCTTCGCGGGAAACGCTCGCAGGAGCAAACACCAGGGCCAGAACGTGTGGGAAGGACTACGGGTCCCAGGAGGCTCAGCGGAGCAGGGACAAACACCCGCCACGCCCACCATTGATCACCAGGTGATTTAAATCACCACTGGACCCGCGCATCGCGGGAAACCTTGCAGCAGCGCGGATTCTGTTCTGGCAAAGACCGAGGAAACGGACAGGGGTTAAAACGCTACCCGACCGGAGGATTTCTGCACTTGTGACTGTGCCTTCACTTCTCGCGTTTCCCGCTTCGCGGGAAACGCTCGCAGGAGCAAACACCAGGGCCAGAACGTGTGGGAAGGACTACGGGTCCCAGGAGGCTCAGCGGAGCAGGGACAAACACCCGCCACGCCCACCATTGATCACCAGGTGATTTAAATCACCACTGGACCCGCGCATCGCGGGAAACCTTGCAGCAGCGCGGATTCTGTTCTGGCAAAGACCGAGGAAACGGACAGGGGTTAAAACGCTACCCGACCGGAGGATTTCTGCACTTGTGACTGTGCCTTCACTTCTCGCGTTTCCCGCTTTGCGGGAAACGCTCGCAGGAGCAAACACCAGGGCCAGAACGTGTGGGAAGGACTACGGGTCCCAGGAGGCTCAGCGGAGCAGGGACAAACACCCGCCACGCCCACCATTGATCACCAGGTGATTTAAATCACCACTGGACCCGCGCATCGCAGGACGCGCGCGGGCGGCCGCCGGGCTAAGCCCGGGCAAAGGGCGGGCCCTCTTAGGCCCTCAGAGGCCCGAGGAGCCTGGCCTGTGCCAGACACCCTGCCCGGTTGCGACCAGCCAAAGGACACCGAGACTGCATAACTGTAAGTTGGCTGCCACACATAATCGCACTCCAGTGGCACAGGGTTTGGTCCTGGTAATTGATAATAAGTTTTATACACCCGCTTAGTGTGTGCCATTTATTGGACCTGTCATGAATCACCCAGAGACTAGAAGTATGGCTGCAGCTGGGGCAAAGAAACTAACTGGCACCCTAGATGATTTTATAGTGCGCACGCACGCCCTTATTGATGAAGGGATCATATTGATGGATAGAAGGGTGTCCCAAGACCTAGCCATGGCAAAGCGCTCCTCTCTGGGTCATATTGCACAAGCTTGTACACCTAATAATGTATCTGTCCCAAAGTCACTCGTAACGGTACACAAAGACCAGGGTAGCGATTTACCTGCCTTACCTGCCTCACAGGAAGGCCTGGAGGCAACCCCAAATCTTTCCTTGTTACTGGAAAATGACCCTGTGGCAACAGAAAATGAAACCACAGCTAGTACCCTAATTGAAAGGGGGAGGAAGGAGGGGGCAATCCCTAAACTAAAGAGTATTAAACAAAAGTCGATTAAAACTACTACTCGCAAAGGGAAAAAAGCCCAGACTGGTAAGACTCATGACCCAATCCAGCCGGATCCCACCCTATTAAATGTATGTACAAATCCAGACGCTCATATTAATGGTGCCGCGGGTGGCCCCCGGGTAAGTGTGGGCATAACACTAAGTTTGCCAGATGAAACTGTCCTGGATAGCAGCTTGGAGGGGATTTTGGAACTAAGTGGGGTAGTTGATAATCAAGCTGGAGGGAACGAGGACAGCAGTAGCCTAAGCATGGTTAATAATATCATCTTTGCAATGCTAAAAATTCTCTTAGAACCTATTGAGGTTAGGCTACGATGTCTGGAAACAATATTGACTAATATCCATAAAGATATCAGTGCCCCTAGCTTTAATTTGAACAATAAAGTTCCTGAAAAAAAACTAACTACGAATAGACTACCCACAGCCGCTAAAAGCGATGGTAAGACCAATCTATCTTTAAAAACTACCTCCAATCCACCTCCAAAACCCACCACCAACCCACCCCCAAAATCTATACCAACACCTAAAAATCCTACCGTAACTGACAAAACAGCGCCACCCACGCAAATTCCTAAGGATAAAGTTAATGAAGAAAAGAGGGAGACACGTAGAAACATACATTTACCACCAGAAGCCTCAACATATGTTGTGGTTCTTACTGGAGTCCCCCAACCTGCGGATAAATCATATGAAAATAATGGGGGACTAGTAAATAAAACAATACATTGGCTAAATGATAACTACCCTCTCCCCCCGGCCTTCAAAAGCAATATCCTTACGGTTGAAAGGGCCCCTTGGGTGGGGTATAATAACAATAAAAAAAGTACACAAGGTGACTGCGTGGTAATAACATTCGAGAATCCCCGCACCGCAGAATTTATTACATCAAGGCCCCCAAGAAATCACGGTTTGTCTGTTGTGGCTAGGCCATTATCCTATTTTTACCCGGAGGGTGAACAACCGGATAATAGGTGGAGTTGGATCAGGGAAAATCGACGCCATGGTGGTAATACTGGTCAGTTCTCTGATAATAACTACCACAATACACTGTGGAATGGGAGGCATGATGATGGCTGGAACACTGTGAAAATCAAAGGTAGGCCTCCTTACTTTCATCCACAGGGTTATGATCCAGGATGGATAGGCAATGTACAATTTCCCCCGTTTTTCCCATGTTATAATCGGTTTGACTGCTTGGAAGCAGTGGACTGACTCCCCAAGATCAAGGAAGGTGACCGGTTACCTATTAATCCCGTAGACCTGGATTTTACAAGTTGTCTGAGGTATGAGGAAACCCCAGAAATACAGGGGGGGAATGAGCACATACAAGGGAGCCAGGTCAACAGATTAGGGGACACTGTAGATATGTCTTCTGTAGATAACGACTCCTGTACGGTATTATTTTGGAACGTGGCTGGGTTAAAACAAAAGATTACAAATCCAAGCTGGGATGAGGCCATTACCGACGTGGGAATACTAGCCCTTCAAGAAACTTGGGCCACCACGCCGATACACCTTAATGGCTACAAGACTTACTTTACCCCTGCGGTGGGCGGAGTATACGGAAGACCCAAGGGGGGGTTGACTGTATACATATCCAATCTTTTAGTATATGATAAAATTGCTTTTTCTCCTGGATCCAGTTATTACCAAAAAATTGTGATATATACAAGGAAGGGTCCGAAGATGGTTCTTTTTAATTTCTATAATAACTGTTCAGATAGCATGGTTAAGGATGTACTTGATGCACTAGCCCTAGAAATGCAAGATGAATTTGACAAGAGTAAGAGGGCAGAAGTTATGTTGTTATGGGGGGGTGATTTTAATTGTACTCTCTGCAAAAAGGGTCAAAAGGGTATTTGTGGTTTAATGTTGGAACAAGACGTCAATTTGACGCATTTTGAACATACCCTATTAGGCGACTCATTGAATGAAATGATTTTTAACTTTAATCTTGGCTTTGTAAATGAATTAGCACACCACACAACGACGTTTGTCCCAACCTTTGTCGGGCGGGGTGCTTCAACCATTATTGATTTTAGCTTATGCACACTTAGCTCTGCGAACAGATTGATTAGAGCAGACATCATGGATTTACCATTCAGTGATCATCTGCCACAGGTATTAAAAATGGAAAACCTATTTGCCGTAGCTGACATTAGAGAATGTCAGAACCAAATGGTCCAGGACGTGAGGTTGGGTGCTCAAAATGGTTACAACCTTAAATGGAGCAGATTGGTTCCAGATGATTTCCTGTATAAAATATTGACTAACTGCATGAGTAGCTTTTCCATCTGTTTAGATGAATACGCAGAGAAATGTGAAATAATAACCCATTTTAGCATTATTTCTAGTAAAATTAAGGAAGCATTGTGGGTTAATAGGAAAAATTCCCTAAAGTCCAATAGGAAATGGTTTGATAGGAAGTGCACTAGAGCTTTAACAAAGCTTAGATATGCAATCCATAATAGACCAAAGGACGTAAACCAAATTAGAATTGCAAGGAAGGACTATAACCTAGCATTGAGGGACAGGAAGACCTCGATAAAAAGGGAGGCTTGGGATAACCTATGCGATGCATCAAAATCGAAGGATCCGGCTGCTTTTTGGAGGGTTATTAACACCCCCCTCTTATATGAGCAAAAAGCACGCTTGGAAATTGCCATCTCAGAAGATGAGTGGGTGGCTCATTTTTCCTCCCTTTATATGGCCGTGGAATTAACCTCTGAAACAGGCCAGGAGATGGGGTTGCTAAATTTAGACACATCTAGAACCTTGACTGTAACCCTTCCTGAAGTTACAGCAAGCCTAAAGGCGACTAAGGGGGGCAAAGCAGCAGGACCAGACGGTATACCAGCTGACCTCTATAAGGCTAACATCGAATTATGGGGGCCACTGTTAGTTCAGCTCTTTAATGCCGTTCTGGCAAATAGCCCAATACCTACCTGGTTTACATCAGTAATAGTCCCAATATTCAAGAAAGGGGACAGGCTAAGTTGTACATGCTATAGGCCAATTTCCTTATTGGACTCTTCTATAAAAATTCTGGGAAGAGTGATTTTAGCTAAACTGCAAAGCTGGGCCGATGAAAATGGGGTGTTAAGTGACTTTCAATTTGGGTTCCAAAAGGGTCTAGGGACCATAGAGCAAGGTTTGAATCTCTTCACCTTGCAACAGAAGTATATAAAGGTCAAAAAACAACGTCTATACCTCACATTTGTTGATCTATCATCAGCCTTTGACTGTGTGTCACACATCAAGTTATGGTCAATTATGGCTGACTTGGGGGTAGACAATGCCATTATATGTTTTCTGAGAGAGCTGTATTCTGGGGCCACTGCTAGTGTCAGATATGGGAATAATGGTGAATGCAGCAGACAATTCGGGATCGGTCGGGGTGTGCGCCAAGGGTGCGTCCTAGCCCCCTTTCTATTTCTGTTGTACATAAATGGAATGGAGAAGCATCTCGTGCAGGAGGGCAGGGACATGCCCATGGTGGGAGGTAGGCCTGTCCCTGCACTGATGTACGCTGACGATGCTGTCCTAATGGCGCGCACCCCAAGGGCTTTACAAAGTTTGGTTACAGCCTTCAACACCTTTATGCTTGACTTAGATTTGAAAATCAATTGTTCTAAAACTTTATCTATGTACTGCGGGTCCAGAACAAACAAGCATGCGAAGCAAATCTTTGTAAACTCCAATCCCTTAGAAAGGACCCCCACCTTCCCTTATCTGGGGATATTGTTCCATGAAAGTGGCTCATGGACCACAGCAATTCATGCTAGATCTCTGTTATTCTCTAAGACCATTATGGCCCTAAAATGTTTTATGAAAAAATTAGGTAAAAAACCCATAAAAGAGATTTTAACTATTTATAATGCGACCTGTATATCTGTAGCCATCTACGGGGCAGGATTATGGGGTTACTCAAACATCACTTCAATCCAAATCCTGGAAAATAAGTTTTTATGTCACATTCTGTCTGTACCCCAAAGTACTGCAACAATGATATGCCATGCTGAATTGGGAATATCTTATGTCACTGACACTATCAGAATTCAGCCAGTCCTTCTTTGGCATAGGGTTTGGACAAACGAAGAATGTGTTGTCAATCGGGCTATTTTAAAGGACATCATGGTATTGGACAATATCAGGGATTACAAATGGACAGGCTATGTCAGAGACTTTCTTGAAAAAATAAGTTGCCCCCAATACTTTGAGGATCCACAATCAATGGAATACATATCCAGAAGAGATTTGAAAAATGTGTGTATGACCCACCTCAAGGAAAAGAGAAATATAGATGAGGCGAGAAAAAAGACTGTTTCTGCCCACCAGGATATCATACGTGGAGAGAATTTGCAGCCATATCTTTCATTGTATATGTCCAATCATGAACGGTACCTTCTGACCCGATTTAGATTGAATATAGTCTTTAGGACATTATCATTCCCCGTGATGAATTGTTGGTTGAAGGATTTATGTTTTTGTCCATGTGATGATGTTTCCCAACAATCGGATATACATATTTTATTTTTTTGTAAATTTTATACCTTTCCCCGAAAGAAACTTATCATCCCTATCCTTAAAGATTTAAATGTTTACAGATGTCGCCTAGCGTTCACAGAATGCCAGAAAATGGATACTGTTTTTATGGTCGCCTCAATTGCAGAATTTTTAAAATTAGTTTTTAAGTGTCGTAAATCAATTCAAATGGATTGACTACTTTTATTGTACATATGAACACAATACTGCTGATATGGATTTAATTTCGTTGTTTTTCTCTTTTGTGATTTTAAATGAAAAATACTTACTCTACCTCTTGTAAATTGCACCTTACATGCTACTTTTATGGTTATCTTGATTTTTAACCGAATAAAGTACTTTTGAATCTTGAATCTTGATTGACGGAATTCAGTTACCAGAAAAAATTGCAGTAGTTAAATGCACAGCACATAAGAAAGGAGAGGATTACATAACAAAAGGAAACTCATATGCTGACTCAATAGCAAAATTCTGTGCAAAACATAATGTATCAGTTAATCAGAAAAAAGAAAATGAACATGTTTTGGACTCACTTATGCTAATATCTGTAGTTGAGACTTGGCAGGGAGTAAAACAATTGCAAGATGAAGCAAGCGATGAGGAGAAAGACACTTGGTTAAAAGCAGGATGCAGACAAAGAGAAGAAGATGAGGTTTGGGTTTACAAAGATGACAGAGCAGTAATGCCAGACAGTATGATTTCTGACATGGCACGCACGTATCATGGTCCAGGACATATTGGAAGAGATTCTATGATCAGTTTATTTAGGCAAATATGGTACAATCCAAAATTCAGAATATTTGCAGAGTCCCTTTGTCAGAGATGTCTTATCTGCCAACAGATCAATCCAAATAGAAAAACTGCTGTGAGCATGGGAACCATAGGACGGGAGGGTGGTCCATTTACCAGAATACAGCTTGATTTCATTGACATGCCACCTCATAATAAACTCAGATATGTATTGGTGATAATCTGTTTGTTTTCAAGATGGGTAGAAGCGTTCCCAACACGTCACAATGATTCAGTTACTGTGGCAAAATTGCTTTTGAGAGAAATCATACCAAGGTATGGTTTTCCGGTGACGGTTGAAACAGATCGCGGCACACATTTTTCGTAAACAGATTGCTAAAATTGATTTGTGAAGCACTGGATATAAAACAAAAATTACATTGTGCTTACAGACCAGAAGCATCAGGTGTTGTTGAGCAAGTGAATGGTACAATAAAAAACAGAATAGAAAAGATGTGCTTAGCAACAGGAATGAAGTGGACAGATGCACTTCCACCTGTTTTGATGTCTTTGAGAAGCATTCCAGAGAGAAAAACAAGATTGAGCCCCATGAGATTTTAATAGGCAGGGTCATGAGGCAAGCATTTGTTCCAGTTGATAAACTGTTGAGCATAAATGATAGCGTCATTATGGATAACTGCAAAAATCTATCTTACATGGCGACTTCTGTGTTCCATCATGTAGGAACTGAAGTATTTTCAAAAGGGAAAGAACAAGCTCATGATCTGTTACCAGGAGAATGGGTAAGGACAAAAGTTCATCGAAGAAGAAATTGCCTAGTACCAAGGTGGCAGAAGGCAACACAGGTGATATTAGTCTTTTTTTTTTCAATTAAGCTTTATTCGATTTAAAAAATATAAATCATAAAAGCATACAGATTATGAAAAACAGTCACAATAATTACATCTCGCTAAAAATAATTGTTTACACAGTTAAAAAGAAACAGTTTTTTACAAAGTTTAACATCAAGTCAGTTAGGGGCTTACCCTGTCTAAATTAATGTATTCGGGGCAAGTAAAAATGGTTTGAAGTCGGCATTTTATAACCATATTGTACGTATACATTTCTGACCCTCTGATGATTACTCTCTACTATTGGTCTTGACGGGGTGAGATAACACGCCCTAGGATAAAAGTCATGTAATTGCCATGTGGATATAGGGCCATCTCCCAGTTGGGGCTGCCAGGATTGTAGATACGGGACGACATTTTCATTTCTAAATCTTACCAGGACAAGGTCCCCTTTAATGTCCTTAGGGAGCGGTCCCAACCAACCCACCCTTCTGACGCTTACTATCGAGCCGTCAATATTAGGTGGCAAGGGTCTATTTTTCGTTAGCCAAAAGATTACTTTGTTTCTTAAGTCGTGCTGTCTCTCAGGTATTCCTTTCTTAAGTACTGGGACACCCGAGAGAACACATACAAAAGGGGGGTATTGGGGGTAAATTTATATGGTCACTTCTGCCGGAGTTGATACCTTTGTTGTCGGCTATGACAGTGTGAGGGATTGGGCCTAATTTCGACCTTACTTTGGGGCTAAGCCTCTGGGTTGTAGTGGATCGGCTACCTGCATTTTGATTTTTCCGAGTTGTCCTATGTTCAGCCATTGTTTTAATCCCACAGTTATTGCTTTGAGTAGCTGATTCGTGCACCACAGTGACAGGTAGAACGGGTTCCTGTCTGGGTTCTGCCATGTTCTTTATTAGTGATGTACTGGGACTGATTTTCGTCTCAATTTCACTGAGCTTTTCTCCCAGACTATTTATTCTTGCTATCAGTGGGGATATAATAGAAGTAACAAGCCGTTCTATAAGGTCCAATAAAATTGCCTGGGAGGTAGGAGCAGGAAAATCTAAACTATTATGTCTCTTAGCCGCTGACGGGGTAGGTGTAGTCGTTGCTAGGGAGCTTGGACACAGTTTTCGTTGTTTGGCTTCATCCCCCAAGCGTGTAGTCCCGTGTCGCTTCCTTTTGGCGGGTGGGATATGAAGGGGCACTGCATGATTACTGTTAACTTTTACAGACGGAGATGGGGAGAGAGCATCTGATGTGTTACAGTCTATCAATAATGGCGTAGTGGACTGGGCATTTGGGGTTACTAGGGGGCTAACCAGGGCGTGGAGTGTCTCGGTTACATAGTCTGCAGCGACATACTGGGTCTTACAAAGGGCATTCAGTTCGTCAAGCAAGGTGGATCCATATACTACATCAGCCGTCTGTGCGGCAGGGAGATTGCAAAGCACGTTATCTGTGGGCAAGCGTTGCTCTAATCTGTCTAGTTCATGGGTGATAGTTGAGGTTACCCTTTCTAGATAGCAATCCATGGGCCCAGTGACCTCGCTCCTCTGCGTACCACAGCTCTTAGAAGCCACCTTAGGTGACATGGAGGTAGTAGATCGACAGAACAGTCTCAAAATGAAATAAATAGCGAGGGCTTTAGAATGAGCAAGTGACACCTTTTACCTTACAGTCGAAACCAAGGGGACAGGCCCGGTCCGGTCTCCTCTGGCCTCTGAGGGCCACAGAGCCCGGTCGCTCCCGCGCGCGACTCGCGGTGCGAGAGGTTTTCCTCACTTTTACCCGCGCCTCCGGGCACTCCGCTGGCGTTACCCGACCGCCGGGGCACCTGGGGGATGTAGTCCCTTGCCCTCGCGGCGGTCAGGATGCTGGCGCTATTGTCTCAACAGTTCAATTGTGAGCCCAAGGAAAACCAAGGACTGCTAGAGGCACTGCTAACTGGGCCAGAGGTCTTGAAAATCCTTTTCACATATATTAAATCTTTAATCCTGCTGTGTTTGTCAATCACATTTATTAGTGATATATTTACTTTAGCATTCTATTCAATACCATGAAACAAAAAATTATATGTATGTGTTATTTCACAACAGTATATTACACATATGAGATTATCTGAAAATATTCACTCATCATATTTCCAAGTCACGTATTTTTCACACTGAAAAATGTATAACTCTCATATAAAAGAATACATGAAGTCAATATCCAAAGTCCCAATGCATTTCGGGTTGCGATGTTCAACCCTTCGTCAGGGGATAAGTGAGGTGTAAATGAAGATACAAAACTTATGCAAGTGCCAGCGTCCTTAGGTTCAAGTTCAAGTTAATCGAGATCTACAAAACAACAACAAAGAAAGAAAACTGTTTCCAACTTTCACATCAGTGATACAGTATCATCGTGTACAAGGCTGGGGAGTGCCACTGGGAGGAAGTCCCAAGAGAAGAAGAACAGATGTACCAACGACAGATAACCAAAATTCCCTTATTTTTGTGGAGAAAATAGGTGAAACGGTTTGTGAATAAGGATAAAGAGAAACCCAGTGTGATAGGAAAGATAATGTGCTAAAGTGAAATAAGTGTTTCAGTGAAAAGCAACTGTTAAAAACTAAAAACCTATGGTGGTTTTGCTGAGTTAATGGTGTCACCCTAATTCCAAATAAAAGTTACTTTACACAACATGCAAGCGTACATGTCTCTCTGTGTTACGTCCAGGTTATGCCTACTGAAGAAAGACTCCACTCTGGAAAATAATGCCTGAAGATGAGACATATCGAAATTAGTGTTAAAAGCAGACAACTCGCTGAGGAAGTCACGGTATGTGCCAAGTGTTTTTTTAGCTGCTCACCTCCTCCAAGATCATCGAACTAAAGCCGAGTCTATCCGCGTGGTCTGCAGCCACCTGCAATGATTTAACACGAGTGTCACGGAAACCTATTTCACCTAATCAAAGTGGTCAAAAAGCTTTACAGGTCGGACATAATGTCCATACACTAACCTCAAGTTGTCGACGCCGAACACTCCGGGTTAATCAGAGAACGCGAGTCCGCCCATCTGGTCACGTGGTGCGGAACTCGCTGGTATTATATGGAAAAAACATGGAAATAGAGAGAGGACCGTCCGTAGTGAGGTGAATGCCGGAGTATACCCTGGTAACCGCGAAACATAATAGCTGGACGATTTATTACGTGAAATTGCGGGAAGAAGGCTATAAAAGCCTGTTAGTCTCAATTATAATACACGCACAGCTAAGGAATGAAAATAATACCTGGAGGAGGTATATTGTAAAAAATAAAGTGATGCGATGTAGGTAAAGCAATGTATTTCAAAAACTGTAGGAGTGAGTAGAGGAGATATAGTAGTATGTGAGAAGAAAAACTGAAACACTGCTATGGGCTCAGCAGCTAACTTAAATAGGGAAAGGAAGATAGAAAGGGTTGGAGCAAGGATGAAGAGTATTAAAGCAGGCAAAGGCATGCAAACCGAGTTCATGTGAATGAAACAGTGTGGGAGGAGTCCCAGTGTGCTCCCTTACAATCTGTGTGAAAACAGTTTGACATTTAAAGAAAGCATAGCAATTCATAATGATCATTAAGACCTGCAGGAAAAACCGTTCCCAACAGTTTTATCCAGTACGTTTCTCTCCTGGCCAGGAGAGTATTGAATTCTAAACCGTGAATATGTTCAACTTTCTCTAAGACTGTGAATCTCAATTGGGGAATTGTGTGTTTTGCTTCGACCCAGTGTTTTGCTAGTGGAGAGGTAGTGTTTTGGTTTCTGATACGACTTTTATGTTCCACTATTCTGGTTTTAATTTTCCTGGTGGTCCGTCCTACATAAACCAACCCGCAAGGGCATTTAATTGCGTATACCACTCCTTCTGTGGAACAATCTGCATTGTATCTCAGTTTGATACCTTGTCCAGTATGTGGGTGCATAAACTGGTCACCAGTGATGACGTTACCACATTGACCGCAGTTATAACATTTCATCATGCCTTTTGTTTTTAATCTGCCACTTCTTTTAGAGGGTTTCAATAGTTCCCTCAAGTTCTTAGTCCTGGTGTGCGCAAAAAGTGGAGAACCTTGAAATACTGTGGAAAAATCTGGTTCATTTTCGATTAGTTCCCAGCGATTCCTGATTATGGATTTGATTTGAGAAGTTTGCACTGAATTTTTTATTACAAATAAATCCCGTTTCATAGGGGTCTTGATTCTGGGTGTTAAAAGTTCATCACGTGTTTTTCGTGATAAGATTTGGACTGCTTCGTTAAGTATCACATCCGGATAGCCACGCTCCCTATATTCTTGTGTTTGTCTGTGGATGTCTTTTGTACATTGTTCACCATCTGATGTAATCCTCTTGATGCGCATCATCTTTGATATGGGAAGGTGTTTTTTCAAGCTGTACGGATGAGCACTCGTGAAGAAGAGGGCATTATTGACATCTGTAGATTTTCTGTATACAGATGTTTCTAAACCATTGCTGGTTCTCCTTATCTCAATGTCCAAAAAGTGAATTTTGTCCTTATGTATTTCATGTGTGAATTTTATTCTGGGATTTACTCCATTCAATGTGTTGATACAGTCTTCAAGTTGATTTTTGGTACCTGTCCAGATGACCAATATATCATCAATGTACCGTAAAAAGATTGCGGCATGTGTTTGCCAAATGGGATTTGATGTGATGTACTGGTCCTCCAAGTAAGCCATGTAGGTATTCGCATAAGATGGCGCTCCTGGAAACCCCATGGCGGTCCCAGTGCGTTGGAAGTAATATTTGTTTTGCCAGCAAAAGTAGCTATTGTACAAGGAGAAATGTAGTAATTCTAGCAGGAAAGTCGCTTTCGAATGATCAATTTCAGAGTTAAGTAACCGCCATTCAACTGCCTCCAAACCTTCTTCATGTGCAATAGATGTATATAATGCAACGACATCCAGATGTCTTGTGTGAAAAGATGTTTGTATTTCTCCAATTTGTTCAAACAGTCTGTTGTGTCCTTTACATAGGTAACCCAAGATTGAACTAAGGGTTGTAAGTAAAAGTCCAAGTAGTATCCCAGTGGCTCGGGAATGGATCCACATCCTGCTACTATGGGTCTGAATGGTGGATGAGTTCTGTGCTTGTGCACTTTAGGTAACATGTATAGTGTTGGAACCTTAGGAGAAGAATTGAAAAGAAACTTTTTGGTGTTTTCATCAATGACACCTGTATCAAAGGCTCTCTGTAGGAATTCACCCAATGTTCTTAATAATTCCTGAGTAGGATCTTGTTCCATGGGGAGATAGGTGTCTATTTCCTGTACATGATCACTCACACTCTGGTTGTAAAAATCTGTGTCTAGTATCACCAAAGCTCCCCCCTTATCAGCTGGATGAAAAGTGATAGTGGGATCCTGTCTCAATTTGTTTAAGATCCGTCGTTCCTTGGAGCTGAAGTTGTGGGGTTGTAGTGTGCCATATTTTACTTGTTCAAGATCTTTCTTCACCAATGTTTCGAAATTATCCAATGTCTTATGTGAAACTGGTGAAAGAAATTTACTTTTGGGTTTGAATTTCTTCTGTTCCTCTGTCAGTTCCTCTGTGTTTGGATTGATGGTAAAAAACCACCTTAATCTCAATTTGCGCATAAATTTAAAAAGAGCTACTTCCGTTTCTAATGCATTTGAAGAGTAGGATGGAACGAAAGATGTTCCTTTGTTTAATACCTGTATTTCTTCTTTAGTGAAATGTTTGGATGAAATGTTTATCACCAGCGAATTCACTTCTTCAGGTCCCTCTTGGGCCTTCCTTGCTCCTTTGTGACCTTGGGTTTTTCCACGCCTGGTGTTTCTTCTTGGGAGGTTGTTGTTTTGTCTGGCGGAGCTTTGGATGTGGGGCCTCCCGCTAAAAAAGGTACAGTACTAGTGGAGGCAGATGCTGTGTCATCAGAAGTTGTCGTGGTGGTAAGTGTTGAAGAGGCGGGTGGCCTTTGAAGTGATAAATCTTCATCTTGGACAATACTTTCTTCAGACGACGTGGCCCCAGGTTTTTTATATACTCTCCTCTGTGCGTATTTTTCAGCCCAAGTATAAACCTCATCCAGTTTATAATCTATTGTGTCCCTTCGGAACTTGCGTGTTTTCCTTTCGTGTACTTCCTTGGCGTGTGTATCCAAATTTTTATTGATCTTTTCTAATACTTGGTTCCAATCCTCCTGTTCCATCCGTTGACTGATGTCATCTTTCAATTTGTTGATGTCAAACATTAGCTCTCCTAATTGAGACGATATCTCTTCGATAATGAGCAAAATGAGATCAAGCAAGCATTTATTAAGAATGGCATTCCAGCGTGCCATGAAAGACTTGTTAAATTTAAAAAGCATGGGGCGCAGAGCAATCCTTAAGCCGCGGGGTATACGTCTAACTTTGTGATATTCAATCAAGGTTGTAGCATGTAATCGCTGATTCACTTCCTTTTTCATTAAATATTCAAGTTGTTTTAGTTGCTGTGTTGTAGTGCCCGTAGATGTACCATACTCTCTGACCTCTTTTACTAGTGCATAAATCGTTTGTGCTTCTGCCGATGAATATACTTTCGTTTCTGCCTGGTTAGTAGTGAGATTTGGTGTGCAGATCCACCCTCCCCAAATATGACCTTTGTACTCATTGTGCCCCACTAGTGGATCAGCACCCAAAAAACAATCATGTCTTGGCAAGACATTTCAAATCTCACTACTAACAGAGTCGTCCCTGGTACATCTGCACTCCCCAGCCTTGTACACGATGATACTGTATCACTGATGTGAAAGTTGGAAACAGTTTTCTTTCTTTGTTGTTGTTTTGTAGATCTCGATTAACTTGAACTTGAACCTAAGGACGCTGGCACTTGCATAAGTTTTGTATCTTCATTTACACCTCACTTATCCCCTGACGAAGGGTTGGACATCGCAACCCGAAATGCATTGGGACTTTGGATATTGACTTCATGTATTCTTTTATATGAGAGTTATACATTTTTCAGTGTGAAAAATACGTGACTTGGAAATATGATGAGTGAATATTTTCAGATAATCTCATATGTGTAATATACTGTTGTGAAATAACACATACATATAATTTTTTGTTTCATGGTATTGAATAGAATGCTAAAGTAAATATATCACTAATAAATGTGATTGACAAACACAGCAGGATTAAAGATTTAATATATGTGAAAAGGATTTTCAAGGCCTCTGGCCCAGTTAGCAGTGCCTCTAGCAGTCCAGGGTTTTCCTTGGGCTCACAATTGAACTTCAGTTACCCCATAGGGAGTTGGGCACATTCCCTATTTACTAGAGTGCACGCAGATATAGAGCTAAGGTGACAAACAACTATTTTACAGATTTGTGTACACGTGGTGTGCAGATCCACCCTCCCCAAATATAGCTATTGTCTCAACAGCCATTCCCCTCACGGCAACAGGGTTATGCAGCAGGTCCTCCCCAGAGCGTCCACCTCACCAGTGACAACAGCTTCCCTAACAGCGCTCGGCTCTCCTCACTTTTACCCGCGCCTCCGGGCGCTCCGCTGACGTCACCCGACCGCCGGGGCACCTGGGGGATGTAGTCCCTTGCCCTCGCAGCGGTCAGGATGCTGGCGCTATTGTCTCAACAGCCGTTCCCCTCACGGCAACAGGGTTATGCAGCAGGTCCTCCCCAGAGCGTCCACCTCACCAGTGACAGCTTCCCCAACAGCGCTCGGCTCTCCTCACTTTTACCCGCGCCTCCGGGCGCTCCGCTGACGTCACCCGACCGCCGGGGGACCTGGGGGAGTAGTCCCTTGCCCTCGCGGCGGTCAGGATGCTGGCACTATTGTCTCAACAGCCGTTCCCCTCACGGCAACAGGGTTATGCAGCAGGTCCTCCCCAGAGCGTCCACCTCACCAGTGACAGCTTCCCCAACAGCGCTCAGCTCTCCTCACTTTTACCCGCGCCTCCGGGTGCTCCGCTGACGTCACCCGAACGCTGGGGCACCTGGGGGATGTAGTCCCTTGCCCTCGCGGCGGTCAGGATGCTGGCGCTATTGTCTCAACAGCGGTTCCCCTCACGGCAACAGGGTTATGCAGCAGGTCCTCCTCAGAGCGTCCACCTCACCAGTGACAGCTTCCCCAACAGCGCTCGGCTCTCCTCACTTTTACCCGCGCCTCCGGGCGCTCCGCTGACGTCACCCGTCCGCTGGGGCACCTGGGGGATGTAGTCCCTTGCCCTCGCGGTGGTCAGGATGTTGGCGCTATTGTCTCAACAGCCGTTCCCCTCACGGCAACAGGGTTATGCAGCAGGTCCTCCCCAGAGCGTCCACCTCACCAGTGACAGCTTCCCCAACAGTGCTCGGCTCTACTCACTTTTACCTGCGCCTCTGAGCGCTCCGCTGACGTCACCCGACCGCCGGGGCACCTGGGGGATGTAGTCCCTTGCCCTCGCGGCGGTCAGGATGCTGGCGCTATTTCTCAACAGCCGTTCCCCTCACGGCAACAGGGTTATGCAGCAGGTCCTCCCCAGAGTGTCCACCTCACCAGTGACAGCTTCCCCAACAGCGCTCGGCTCTCCTCACTTTTACCCGCGCCTCCGGGCGCTCCGCTGACATCACCCGACCGCCGGGGCACCTGGGGGATGTAGTCCCTTGCCCTCGCAGCGGTCAGGATGCTGGCGCTATTGTCTCAACAGCCGTTCCCCTCACGGCAACAGGGTTATGCAGCAGGTCCTCCCCAGAGCGTCCACCTCACCAGTGACAGCTTCCCCAACAGCGCTCGGCTCTCCTCACTTTTACCCGCGCCTCCGGGCGCTTCGCTGACGTCACCTGACCGCCGGGACACCTGGGGGATGTAGTCCCTTGCCCTCGCGGCGGTCAGAATGCTGGCGCTATTGTCTCAACAGCCGTTCCCCTCATGGCAACAGGGTTATGCAGCAGGTCCTCCCCAGAGCGTCCACCTCACCAGTGGCAGCTTCCCCAACAGCGCTCGGCTCTCCTCACTTTTACCCGCGCCTCCCGGCGCTCCGCTGACGTCACCCGACTGCCGGGGCACCTGGGGGATGTAGTCCCTTGCCCTCGCGGCGGTCAGGATGCTGGCGCTATTGTCTCAACAGCCGTTCCCCTCACGGCAACAGGGTTATGCAGCAGGCCCTCCCCAGAGCGTCCACCTCACCAGTGACAGCTTAGTCACAACAAATGCAGTAAAGTGTAGGGGATTGAAAAGATGAATTCATGGTAGTCATACCATATGTGTGCCAACACCTGAGAATCCCGACGAAGGTGGGACAACAGCTGATTCAGATTCAGAAGAAGAACCTGAAAGAAATCCAGATCCTGAAGATCGACAAGAAAGTCGACATCTAGAGAATTCAAATGAGACTGAGGGACTGAATAAAGAAAATGAAGAGATTGTAATACAAGACTCTGAAGAAGAAAATGACAAAAATCTGCTAGATCAAATAGCAGAAGAAGAAACTGAACAAGAAGTGATTCAAGATCAAGATTAGGAGAGTATTGAAAAGCAGATTGTAAGCTTTGGAAGAAGGAACGAAAATTCTGAAACTGGTGAATTGGAAGTAATTGAAGAAGAAGAAGAAGAAATTCCAATTACTAGCTATAAGGATGTTGTGCCTAACAAAATGAAACTGCTGAGTAAAGAAGGTCCTGAATCTGAAGAAGATTCTGACACAATAAAACTAATTATTGATGCATCAGCTGATAACACAGAAAGTGAAACAGATGGAAGTGAAGATGAATCAAAAGTGAAAAGATCAAGAAAAAGAGCTTGGAAAGTGGAATATAATTTAGCGGAACCAAAAAGGAAGCTAACAAGAAAAGGAGATAATTGGCCAAAAGAAACTGAAGGCCTAAAATTTAAATTAGTGAATAAAGCAAAAGAGCAGGTGAATGAGATCACAAGTCAAAAAGAAGAAGACTTAAATAAGAAAAAACAAGCAGGAAAGAAAATAGAAGTGATAAACAGCGGAGCAAAGAGAACAGTAAAGCCAAATCAGAAGTACAAGTCACCTGAGTGGACCTATATTATTATTCCACCAGTAGTAGAAGTAAATAGTAGTCAAGAAATTTTAGATGATGCAAGTGATAATGATTGAATTTATTCATTAGGTGACACAAGGTTGAAGAAATTGTGTTAGGAGACACAAGGTCGAAGAAATTGTGTTAGCTGGAAAACACATTGATGTATGACATAAGGTCGAAGAAAAACTGTTAGAAAATGAAGTTATCTGTTAAAAAAAAGAGGGGAGTATATTGGTAATTTTTATTTATTTTTATTTTTATTTTTCACTTTTATTTTTATTTTTAGGTTTAAAAGTAAAGATGCCTTACACTAATAATAATTCGAGATGCTCAATTCTCAAAAGATTGTCTTCAATATGTGTAATTATGATAATTTTAGTTTGGTTAATTTTAGCTGTCATTTTTCCTTTTGGAATAGATAAAGAAATGTATAAAGTTAATATGACTAGCAAAGTTGTAGTTAATCAAGAAAAGGATGTTAAGACTAATAAAATTATTGTACATAAACCAGAGATTCATCAAGATAGATCTGTAGGATATTTTTCAAGCAATACCTTTTCAAGACTTTTATCTGAATATGTTAAGGTGATGAATATAAAAGATTGCTATATTTGTGTAAAATTACCTACTTCTGTGTCTGAAGGTGTTACGAAGAATATGCTTCCACTTACTTATGGTATAACCTGTAGTGTAATAGCTAGTTTATTTTATAAAACTGGACGTTTGGAATATTATTACTCAGATTTTGATGAGATTTTTGCAAATTTAAAAGTTGAAGTTAACTTGAATAAAGTGAGACTGTTGTACATTGATTCTCCATGTAATATGCTTGTCTTTTGTCTTAGTCCTTTCTTTGTGTTTTCTTGTTCCCTGTCTACCACAATGCCTATGTGTGTTCTGACTTCTACCTGGAGAATTCCATGAGTGTCAGTTGGTGGTCTGGTCAGCTGGTGAAGATTGTACTCAGCTGTGTCCTGCATTAAATCTATTTGTAACCAACCAGAAGTATCCTGTCATCTGTCCGCATCATCTTTACAAAATTTTGGCGACGTTTAAAGCTGACCAGACCAGAGAAGAAATCATCTAACACCGCCTGAGCTACACCTCGCAGAAAAGAACCCACTGCGACCCTCCTATCTACTACCAGCAACAATCTAAGCCAGATATAAAGGTAAAAGAAGAAGAACTCAAATGAAACTAGAGAAAGAAAGGAACTGAGAGTACCCTTCTTATCGCTGGCAGTATAGCGCAGTGTTCAAAGTGGCAAGAAGTGTGGTGAGGGAAAATAAAAGCGGCAATGTAACCGAGAAGATTTGGTTGAGCAGTGAGAATAGATGAAAACAGCCGCAGCGCAGTGAGAGTTGGTGAAAACAACCGGATATTATAGCGAAAAGAATCCTGTCTAAAGTGGCGAATAGAGTTGAACTGAACTAAGTTTGAAATAACTGCAGTTTAAACCATGAGCAAAAATAGCTGAGAAATGCAAGGAAACACATAGAAAACTGCAGGAAATGGGTTCAATGAAACATCTGTAAACTAGCATCAAGCAACTGTGAGTAACAGAATAATTTCAAAACGCATTGTACCATTGTGCTATGAAGCTTGAGGTGAAGTTACATTAATCCAAAAGAGAACTTTCTGTTAAGTAAAGATGCTGTCAACTCTTTTAAATGTGACATGAGTTTTTGCCAGTTGCTGTCTGAACAAATTATTCGGAAGAAAAACAGGAAAGCTATTCCACGATTTCACTGCTTCTAGAAACGGAAATTTATAAAGAAATGAAAAAACCAGTTATGTAGGTTTTCAAGAGGAGGTCAGCCACAATCGATCTCACCAGTCAGCTGTTAGGAAGACAGTCAGCTGTTCAGTAACAAAAAACAACCTTTGCTCTAATTAATGTGCATACGGGACAAGCTCTGACTGGGACACAAACTGGAATGTGAAGGGAAACATTTTTAAAGCAGATATGAAGTGGCCGTCTAAAAGGGAAGCTATGGGCGTCTAAGATCTTCACTTTACCGTTGGTGATTCGGGAGATCCTTTCTCTGCCCTGCCATCTCCTCACTGATGACGTCTTAGATTTTCTGACTGTGTCAGCGGAGGAGCAGCGCAGCGGAGCAGCAGCGCGTTCTGTTCACGTGACGTCCGGGTTTCTTAACCTCTGACTCTAGAGGCGGTTTGTGAGCGTCACTGCGCAATAGTGCGCAACGTCGAGCAGACATTTTGTCACTGATTTTCCATGGTAACCGGAGCTCAATGCCACCGAGTCGAAACTAAGGATGACAAGAAGTCCTATCCAGCGGCTGCAACAACCCCTTATAAATGAGAAATGTAAACTGTAAGTAATTTCTTGTGACTCCCGTGTCTTTGTTTTTCATTAAGAGTGTGCTCCTAAGGCATTCCACTTGTTCGTGTCCGAAGGAAAGTGAGAAATAATAGTGTTTTTGTCGAGGTTGAACCAAAACCAATCCTCATTTGAAAGGCTGTTACAACGTTATATTTGCTACAATACTCCCATCTTGTGGATTTGGGCGTTATTACTAGTGGATAATATTGCTAATACAAGGGCAACGTCATGTCTTGGAAAAGCTCAAAAGCAACATATCTGAGGAATATACATTACAGAATTCTTTGTGTCACATGCCACCATACAGAAAGACTGTATTTAGTGAAAAGAGGTGTTATTGGATATGATGGAAAGTGACAAATAGTATTGAATTATTCACCTGGAGTCGCTTAAGGAAAAAGCTAATAACTAATGGTACACGGAGTTTTCAAAAAAACCAAAGAGAAAAGTATGCGGAAAATTCTGAAGGACGTAGGTAAAATAGAGTGTAGTGTTTCTGTACCAAGTTGGAGAGCATGGACAAAAGTATACAACGGAGATCAAAAGTCCCAAATGGGACTCAGGACAGTTAATCCACAACAGGGACAATGGTTCCTGGAGAGACTCTAGACAGTAAGTCTCAAGTGAGTCTTTGGACTGTAAGTCCGCAACGGGGGGGACAAAGGTCCCTGGAGAGACTCTAGACAGTACAGTAAGTCTCAGGTGAGCCTCTGGACAATAAATTCCGCAACGGGGAAAAGTTCCTGGGGAGACTCGGGATGGTAAGTCCCAAGTGAGTCTCTTGTTGGTAGGTCCATAACGGGGGACCAAGGTCCCAAATGAGAGACTCCGGGCAGCAAGTTGTAAGTGAGTCTCTGGACTGTAAGTCCATAACGTTGATGAAGAATCCAAGTTAGTTACAGGGAAAGGTCGATGTGTGTCTGGGGACTAAAAAGAGTCATGGTTTTCAGTGTCCAGCTGTGAGAGGACAAAGTTTACCGTCAAGTGGCCGGGACTGAAATTGTTCTGATGGTGACTTCAAAACTTAGTAAAATCTGAATTGGGACTGTGAGTCCTGAAGCATGTCTCTAAAGCAAGGTGAGGAATCCGTGTTGGAACGAATCCAAGAAGTAAATTTGAGACTGAAGGGTTTCAAGATCTTCCAGGTCTAAGGATTTGTGACAGCGAGTTATTACAGAGAGGTTCTGAGAGGAACCAGGACTATGAGCTGTTGTGTCTTGTTGTTAGGCAGCTCATTAGCTTGTATTTTGGGGGTCAATGTGGAAAGTGTGTGGCTGTTCTTTCCCATGGCGGTGTCTTTTACCCAATGGTGTACCCTTCTTTGGGGAGGGGGTGGGGCCGGTTGGTTCCCATGGTATATTCTATGTAGGGCGTGTTGGAGTATAAATGATGTGTCTTGTTGTTAGGCAGCTTGTATTTTGGGGGTCAATGTGGAAAGTGTGTGGCTGTTCTTTCCTATGGCGGTGTCTTTTACCCAATAGTGTACCCTTCATTGGTGAGAGGGTGGGGCCGGGCGGTACCCATGTTATACTCTATGTAGAGCGTGTTGGAGTGTAAATTCCAAGGTATGAACCTTGTGCAACTTGTGTTGTAGCTTGTATATTGGGGGTCAATGTGGAAAGTGTGTGGCTGTTCTTTCCCCATGGCGGTGTCTTTTACCCAATGGTGTACCCTTCTTTGGGGAGGGGGTGGGGCCAATCAGTGCCCATGTGATACTCTATGTCGGGCGTGTTAGTGTACAAATTGTCGTCACCCTGTTTTGTTGTATTGTTGGTGGTTAGGTCACTGAGTTTGTTAGTAAATGTTGCATGATTGTGATATGAGAATGCTTGAACTAGTTCAACACCAGTTATGTGATGACGGTTTCTTGGGTCTGTTTTCCTGTTGTTTTCTTTATTATGAGGTTGCACTGACACCTGGTGCCCCATTCTAGTCTGCAGGGCCATTTCCTCTGATGTACTCTATCTAGGAGGGCTTATATGTTTTTCCTGCTGTGTTTAACCTTTTGAGTGTTTTGGGGGTCAGTGTGGAAAGTGTTTTGAGAGCTGTTGTGGCTCTACTTTCCTATGGCGGTGTCTTTTACCCAATGGTGTACCCTTCTTTGGGGAGGGTGTGGGGCCAGTTTGTACCCATGGTATACCCTATGTAGGGCATGTTGGTGTATAAGTTCCAGGGTGTGAACCCTGTGCAACCTGTTGTGTGTTATTGAGGTTAGTGAGGAAAGTGTATTGAGATTTGTTGTTGTTGCACTTTCCTATGGCGGTGTTTTTAAACATTGGTGTACCCTTCTTTGGGGAGGGTGTGGGGCCTGTTGGTACCCATGGTATACCCTTTGTAGGGCATGCTGTAGGTTTGGTTTCAGGGTTTGAACTCTGTTTTGTACCCTTCTTTGGAGAGATAGCGTTGGAAGTTAGTCAATCTCCAGGTTAACCATCCTGTGCTGTCGTGCGGTGTAGCCTACTTTGGAGGGTGTGGTGTTGGTGAGTGATCAATACCTATATTAGTTCTCAGGTTGACTGGTTTAGTTTTTCTGAAATGAGTAGTAGTGTTAGTGCTGCTCTTATTAGTCATTGCCCATGTTAGTTCCCAGGTTATCTATCCTGAGATGTACCCTGTTTAAAGAAAGTTGTGTTATTTGCCAGGCTTAATTCCTTATGTTGTTCCTTATTTTGTGGTGTCATGTTTACACTGTCAATGTGTCCGTAAAAAGGGGAACTTTTGGTTTCTTTAACTTTCTTAGGGTATGTTGTGTCTCTCCCAAAGGTCTTTGTTTATGTCTACCTTTGGTTAATAGGGTTTTTACCCTATGGTGTACTCGTGTTTGGGGAGGTTGTGGGCGTGAGCATCTTTCCTTGTTGGATTGAGTTTCTCTCTTCTAAACCTTGTTTTGGTTTCTCTAAGGGAGGGGGATGGAGTGTAATGATATTGGTACTCATGTTTTGTTATTGTACAACATGGGGTAGGTGTTGTTTGATTGATAGAGTGTTTTGTTTCATCTCACTCTTCTCTTTTCATCCTGTGTCTCTGAATTCTCTTTTGTCTTTGTGGTTGTCGTTGCAGTCTCTTGTATTGTAATCTTTGTTTTCCTTTATTTCTTTTCTTTTCTATAAAGGAGGGAGATGTGTTGTACATTGATTCTTCATGTAATATGCTTGTCTTTTGTCTTAGTCCTTTCTTTGTGTTTTCTTGTTCTCTGTCTACCACAATGCCTATGTGTGTTCTGACTTCTACCTGGAGAATTCCATGAGTGTCAGTTGGTGGTCTGGTCAGCTGGCGAGGATTGTACTCAGCTGTGTCCTGCATTAAATCTATTTGTAACCAACCAGAAGTATCCTGTCATCTGTCCGCATCATCTTTACAACAGAGACCTGCTAAACAGATGAAGGAATTTTTCCTAACGACTAGTGAACTTCTTATGAGTATGCTTTTAGAAATAATTTAACATGTAAATTGAGAACAGAAGAGAAAACTTTCTTAAATATGGTGGAAGAGAGACGGGCAATTTACAAGCGAAATGAGATGTTGAAAACTACTAAGTCAAAATTTTGGCAGATTGAAGATGAAATGCTCAATGGTAGAAATGAAAATGTTGCAATTCATATAGATAAACCTGTTAGTGGAAAATGTTGTATAAGAAGAGATAATACTTTACATGATAATTATTTTGTAGGTGCAAGTCAATGTGAAGATACTTATCGTATTATAGGGGGTTGGGGATTTAAAGGAGGCAAGGATCCAATTTTTCCTGGAATTTATTTTGTTTGTGGGAATAAAGCCTATTACAATCTCCCGGACCACTGGTATGGGACGTGTTATGTAGGTTTAGTTTTTCCAAAGATTTTTCATGTAGATAGAAATGCAAAAGGTTCATTTGAGATTGGTAATCATTTGAATAGATTTAGCAGGGAAAGTTTTTCAGAACTTTTGGGAGACATATTTGGTGCACTAATACCCATGGTAGGAATAACCCTGAATGCAAGCAAAATCAGAAAAATGTCCACAATTGTTGATAGATTGTCAACAGATACTGCAAGTGGATTTCAATTAGTGAACACAGAACTTGTTGCCATGAGAACTATGGTAATGCAGAATCGTCTTGCACTAGACATTCTGCTGGCAAAAGAGGGTGGAGTCTGTGGAATTTTGTATGTTCAACATTGTTGCACTTACATACCTGATAAAAGTCAGAATATAGAGATGTACATAAAGAATATTACTGAATTACATGAAGTAGTAGAACATTTAGAAGACAAGAGTTTTTCAGAACGCTTAGGTAAAAGATTTGCAGCAATTAAACATTAGTTTCAAGAGATTGGTAGTTCAATCATAGGTAAAATAGTTTTTCCTTTAATAATCATAGCTATAGTGATACTTTTGTTAAAAATTAGTTGCATGATACACAAGAGAAGAAAACATGTAATAAAAAAGAAAATAATTTGCAAACTAAGAAAGGAAAAGGAGAAAGAGATAGAATTCGAAGAGTTTCAGAGAACTCAATATGAAAAATGCAGACAAATAGATGAATCTAAAGTTTAGAAATACTAATATTAAGAAAGTCCAAAACATGTTCAAGGGTTGAAAATTTATAAATGTTTGGGTATTATTTGGTGATTTAGAAATCACCATATGAGGGAGTTGATGGAGCAAGGTAAAGAACAAGATTTTGTTCAAACTTGTGAAATTGATTTCCTATAACGATAATTCAATTAATAAGCATGTGGTGAAATTATTAATCAACTTACTTTAAGAATACATTCATCATTACATAGGGGAAAAACTAATGTGCTTTTTGTTGCATACGCAAAGAAAAATAATAAATTAACCTTGTCTATTGTCTTTGTCAGTATTAAATGTGGCAGTTAAATTAGTGGCATGTGCTTATTTTATGTGCTTATGTTATGTCTTTTTGTGATAAAAGCTCATGGAGTTCCTGTGGTTCGAAAAGGAGAAGTAATTATAATGCTGCCTATTTGTGCTTTTGCTAGGTAACATAATTAACAGGATTTATTAGTAAAAGGGGAGGGTAACAGAATGGGTCTCAATTCTTTAATTAATTGATGTCTTGTGTTTGTTTAATAATAGTTTCCAAAGTGAGGCCTAAGGATGGTTCAGAAAATATGGCTGACAGAGCTGCAGACGTGAAACCTTGTCCAGAGTGGAGCAATTGCACATGCGCAGCAGTGAAGATTTTTACTGCATTGACACTGTGAAGTGAAAAGCAGTTCTTTGGTCGCGTTGAATGTGCTCATGGAAAGATAGCTCAAGGACAGGAACTTGATGTGTCTGCCTAGGTTAGGAAGTAAATGTTTGAAGCTTGAAGAAAAAAGTATAATTTTTGAGGAAGCCGAAATCGTGGAAATCAAAGACAATAGGGCTTATATGAAGCCTGGACTTGATCAAGAGTCGGAGGTGACATAACAATTTTTAATCATGGACTGACACTGGATAGCCAATAAGAAGCTTGGATTTGTCAAAAAGAATGTAAAATGTAGAAAGTTTAGCAAGAGAGAAAGGTATAAAGTCTGACACTATAAGCAGGGAAAAAACTCTTACTCTCCGATTCCTGAGTGTCGTGACATGCTGATGGACCTTTAGCGCATGTAAGGACAGCAGACTTTAAATAATTTTTCCTTTATAGGTGAAGCAAGAAATAGACAGGGAAATAGATTTAGGGAATGGGAACTGTTATTTTGCTAATATTTCATGATTCTGAGCTTACTTTTAAATGTCAGTTTTTAATTAATTTCCTTATTAAAATGCTGCTTTCTTAATTGCTTATGAAATAAAGATTCTAAACGTTAAATGCCTTTTTCTTTATGAAAAATAAAGTTAATAAAATTAGATTTGAAGAAGACAAGCTGGTCTTGTTTATTCATGGTCTAGTTACCATCAGTTGATTCAATCGCCTTAGTGGTCTGATTAATAAGTAATAAATGTCTAAAACCATGGTTGGTAAGAATGATAAACTGCAGTTGTATATAATAGTGTAAATAATATGTGAATAGTTTTATTAATCATACCACCTGATTCAGTTGCTCAAAAATTGTCTCGTTGGTTTATGGGCCTTTATATGTGTTTTATGATTAATGGTGAGTATTGAGGTGTTACGTAGAGTTTGTGAGACAGTTTTTCAATAGGAGCGCTGGATCATGTGTATTGCGTGATTACCATCTAATGTGTTTTATGATAATACAAAGGCTATTTTATATATAAGCTTGTGTGGAGTTCCTTTTGTTGTGTTCCTAGTATGTTGTTGCTGTGTGTTGCGCAAATGCTTTACACATCACCACCGGGATAAGGCTGACTGCTCGTGCCAAGCTACCAAGGGGGTGAGCAGGGGGTGAGCTTTGGCGTGTAACTCCCTTGACCTGACTAGAGTGGTGGTCTCTGCCTGGCTTTGGCGCAAGCCTTAGCCAACCAGAGATCCAATTTCTAACAATAATCCCCAACAATGGAAACTTGTTAGAAACAAACTGTAAAGATAATAATAATGCAGGAAATATAGGTGTCGAATACACTCCCAATAAATGACTCATAGGGGAAAGTCACATAGCCAAGGCTATCTAATCACAATCCTCAAAAAGAGAAAAGGATCCCCTTACTTAAAACTTGCAAACAAAAACCGTAATGTAAAATTTACAACAAGAAGCATGTAGGTGACAAGTGCACGCAGAATTATATAAAAGTGGCAAGTCACATAGCGAAAGGCTATAAAAAGCATACCTTAAACAGAAACAATTCTCATAATAAAACTTGTAACAAAGTACAGTAATGTAAATGTCATGCAGATAACAGTAAGTGACATGAAAAGTCATATAGCCAAAAGACTATCATCATAAAACCTCAAAAAGAAGAATTCCCAAACTGAACTTTCTAAATAAATTACTGAAACTTAAATTATCATGCAGTAGGAGACAAATCCACGCACAAATCTTAGCAAAGTGTGGAAAGTCACATAATGGCTAAGTATTAAGAAAAATAAGAAAGTATGTTGACCAGTGAAACTGAAAAGCAACAGTACAGTAAAGCATTGTACAGAAAGAGTAAGCATAGCACATTAGCAACAAAACAGTTTTAAAGAGATGATACTTCTCTCCGGTGAGCGACCTCTCACCTGAAAACGTACTGATAACCCATGAATGTGGTCCAACTATGCTACTTAAGTTTGATATTGACCAAAATACACAGAGTTTTTTAAAATCCAGCTGATCGTAGAGCTCTTGAAAAACCAGAGGACAAAAAAGGAAGAATTGTGCATGCTTCTTATACTGCGCCCAGCTGTCAAGGCAAATGTACTCTAAAAACAGAATCCAAATCTGAATGCCTGTAAAAGAAATAGTACAACACATCTTTGCCAAAAGGAAAGCTGATCCCAAGTAGGCAGACTGTGGCAAAATAACAATTTGCTCCCACGTCGGAAAGCAGACTGTGGACAGATAACAACTTGCTTCCACGTCGGAAAATGAAAACTTCTGTTTCCTCTTCTTCAAAATTAAATGCGCTCGAGTCTATTTTATAAATTAAGTTGCACATGCATGACTCACCCCTCAGTGCCTGATGAAAAAACAGTGCCTCACACCGCAGCATGTTGACACCATATTTCACAGTTCACGACGGTAAAATAAGAAAAAATGTGATTGGGAAAGCATGTATCATGTTAAGAGCTGCCCATAAGCTCAGGAAGATGCCAAACGTAAGATGGCAGAAAGAGAAATACCTGGAAATGTATCCAGGTTAACCCATTGCACTACAAATGTGTCACATAGTAGTGTACAGCCTCAGACGCAAAAGCATCAATGTCATCAATAAGTTATAATACAATAATTTCAGAGTAATCAAAAACAATATACATGGAATCCAAAACATTCACCACGTGTTCTCCGCAAACAGCAATGATTTAGGATCTGCATTTTAATTCAACATCCATGGAGATCAGATCCAAAGTAAAATGAATGATACAGCTTTGATTCAACAAACAGAAACAAGCTTCAAAAGTTCCCAATGCATTTCGGGCTAATCATGGTAGCCCTTCATCAGGGAAATCTGTAACAAACAAATCAGCAATTGTAGTGAAGAAACAAAATGATCACAGTCAAACGTTTTACATGACATAGGGCTCAAACAAGAGTGACTCTAGGGCACCAATCCCCCAAATCCATGTCAACAAATAAAAAGAAGCGACAGAACCAAAGTCGAAGATTAAGTCCCCGATTGTGCCAAGTGTGAAAGAAACAACAGACCCAACTCCAAAGATTAAGTCTCTAATGTTACCAAATATAAAAAATTTGTTGAAATGAAATAAACTCCAAGAGCAACAAAATGAGAAATGAGATAAACTCCAACAGCATAAAAATGAAATAGGTACCTGAAAGTGAAACTATCAAAACATTCTGCCACAATTGTCTGACCAGCCTTTAAACAATAGAAACTGTCAAGGTGATAAGAAATTAAAAATGAATTGAGATCATGATTCAAAAAATCAAAGTCATGGACAACTAAGACACAAACATAACAGCCGTCGACCTCTAATGCACAATGCCACTGTCGTGAAGTCAATAAAGTTCAGCAGTAAAAACACGAACTCAGTCGAAGTTACTCGACCACCTGTGAGTGAAAGTACCAGCATTAAATGTGCTGCTCAATATATGAAAAAAACGAAGTCAAGCCTAAAAGCCTGAGGCTTACCAGTAACCTCCACGAACGATGCCTGCAGTGAACTAGATGTGACATGCGCCGGCTGCAATGAGCTGGAAATAGTGCCCATGAACCTGTGAGTAAAAATGCCAGCATTAAATGCGCTTCTCAATCGTAGAAAAATAAGCGGTATCAAAACAAAAATACCAGAGGCTTACCAGTGACCTCCAAGAGCAGAGCCTATGAAGGGCACTGGCTGCGATTAAAGCACCGCGTTACTTCCCAACCTATAAGCTGGAAATAGTGCGCATAGAAAAGGACTGGTAACAACAATCGTGCAATGACCCCAAAATAAAAAACAACAACCACAACAAGAGAACGGTGTAGATAGAGCGCAAAAGCGCAGTGAAAATTAACCAAATGTGCTCAGACACGACTAAAAGCCCCAATGAGAAAAAAAAGAGAGTGAAAAGTTAAAAAGAATAAAAGTAATATAATTGAAGATAATGTAAGTGAAATAGTGTGGAAAAATGTAGAGAATTGTCAACTTGGATTTAAATTGCTCAACAGCCCAACATGGGGGGAATTTCGGTCCACAACAACCTGATCTAATACAAAATATACTATCTAGAAAATACAATGACGAGAATATATTGCCAAACTGAAATTACAAGAAACATGACAGTTCAAATTTATCATTGAGCCCCATTGGGGACAAAGTTTGCACGTACCAAATGCAGTATGATTCACGTTGAGAGAGTAACTTCGACATGTCCCTGTCTAATTGCTCATCTACTTTTTCTAACACCCCAAATCTGAGCAGTGCAATAGAATGATTTTCTCGCTGCCAGTGTTCAGCTAAGGGTGAACTCATGGTTTTGGTACAAATTCTGCTTTTGTGTTCCGTGATCCTGGTCCGCACAATCCTCTCAGTTCTACCTACATACAGCAAATCACATGGACATTTGATGACGTAAATCACATGATGACTATTGCAATTCGCATTGAAATGAAAAGGAATCTTTTTGCCTGTGCGCAGATGGCATGTACTGTTGCCAACCATAAAGTTATTGCAATGTGAGCAATTCATGTACTTAGTCATACCTTTAAATTGAACCTTGTTACTATCAAGTTGTTTATTCAAAATCTCTTTAAGGTTACGGGATCTTTTGTATGCAAATAAAAGGAGGACTAGAAAACATGCCCTTAAAATCATGTTCAGAATGGAGCAAATCCCATCTTTGTAAGATGCTTTTCCTAACACGCGCAGAGTGAGTGGAAAAAGTAGATACAAATACTTCTCTGTGGTGAGAAGGAAGCGTTGAACTTTTTTTAATAATAGTTCCTCACGACTTAGGGCAGATGCTCTCTTCTCAGCATGATCAACAACTTGGGAAAAGGGTGGATGGAGTTTCAAAGGCCAGGGGTGAAAGCTATGATAGAATAAAGCATTATTCCGATCAGTAGGCTTCTTAAAAACAGTAGTTTCAATTGAGGTACCAGATTGTTTAAGCATGACATCCAGAAAAGCTATGCTTTCTGGTTCAATCTGGAATGTAAATTGAATGCAAGGAGTGATCTTGTTGAGTTTCAGAATCTGTGTCTCCAACAAGTTGCGCGACCTTTGCCAAATGATGAGTATATCATCTATGAAACATCTGTACGTGACCAAATTCGAGGTCCAAAACTCCAAACGTCATCAGTGAGAATATTCTCAGTTTCAAATTTCATCATAAAAATGTTGGCATAGCTGGGGGCTCCCGAAAAAGCCATCGAAGTACAGTTGGCTTGAAGAAAAAAACGCTTTTGCCAATTAAAGTAACTGTGAAACAAACAAAAATGAAGGATTTCTAGAAGAAAAACCTTGTTGGCTCTCAAATTGTCTTGTTTCAACAGAGCACATTCAATGGCTTCAATGCCCTCAGTGTGGGGTATGGATGTGTACAAAGACACCACGTCTATAGTACACAACCAAATTTGTTGACTTTCAGAGACCTTGATCGTGCCCAAGATGTTCAGCAAATGGGTAGTATTCTGGAGATATGAAGGACTGGCTTGAACAATAGGCTGAAGGAACACATCCAAATAGTGCATTGTGGCTCATGTAAGGAACCGCAACCAGATACTATCAGTCTTAAGGGTGGATCCCTTAAGTTTTTGTGAATTTTTGAGAGCATATATAAACCCGGTCTCCTCAGAAAACGGGTAAACAGATACTCTCTAGTTTTGGAATTAATCCACTTCATCTCAATGGCATGTGTTAAAATGGAATCCAGTAAAGCGAGAAAAGAGTTGTTAGGATCTTCGAAAAGTGGTAAGTACGTCGAAGAATCCTGCAACATCAAGCCAATCTTCTTGTCATATTGAGAGCGATCCATTACTACCATAGTGCCACCCTTGTCTGTTTTTGTGAAATGTAATGTTTTGGTCAATTGTAGAGATCTCAAAGCGAATTGTTCTCTAGTAGAAAGATTTGGCCTCCCTCGAATAACATTGGGAACACTAGCTAGCTCTTGTTTGACTAATGACTCAAATAGGTCAATGGTCTTGTGTGATGAAGGAGGAACAAAAGTGCTCCTCGGTTTAAATTCCTGGTATTTATCTTCCTGTGAAGGAGTTGCTTCCGGAGAAATAGAAGAAAAGAAATGCCTTAACCTTAACTTTCTGGTAAATTTGTACAGAGCAATTTGGGAATCTAGGCTGTTAGTTTGATGGGTCGGAACAAATTAACTCCCCTTATTAAGTACAGACAATTGTTTCTCAGTAAGCTTTTTGGAAGAGATATTGACTACTAATGTTTCTTGCGACTTGTTCCCCCGGTTTTTGCTGAATCGGTGGCCTCTGCGGGTTTTATTGATTCGACAGCTACCTGCCTTGGAGGTTGGTTTACTGCTGGGCTTATCTCTAAAAAAGCGACCTTGGTAGTACTGGAACCAGCAGTGGCAGTGCCACTGACTACAATAGAGTTGGGTTCAGGAACAGGAGGTCTAGTTAGTTGAGTATCAGTAACAGACGAAAGACTCTCTTCTTATAATGATGTCCCCTGCTTTTGCCAGCTTCTTTTTTGAGCATAAACTTCTGCCCAAGAATAAACTTCATCCAGTTTGAATAAGATGTGTATGGAAAAGTGGTATGCGATTTTAAATAAATGTTCTTTAGATCTGATTTTATTAATTATCGAAGAACTTTCTCAAGTTTTAGTCGGTCTTGAAGCTGAAATCAAAGAATTACAATCAAGCCTGGTATCTAGAATGGAAACTGATGTTTGGACAACTACTCTTGATGATATTAACAGCAAGCTTGATGCTTATGCCAAGGAAATTCACGAGCGAAAGATTAGAAAATTTCGCCGTGATACCATAGATTATTCATTTTAAATAACATAGACTTGATGGCGAGACGTAATCCCCTAGGGATGCGGCTAGCTTTATCATATTGAATCAGAGTGGTGGCGTGGGATGGCAGCACAGACTGGTGACGCCGCGCTGGATGGCTCCCTGCATCACCGTCCACCAAGACCACTACAACAGCAAAAATCCTTGAGGGAAAGACAATTTCACAAAGGATCCACAGGAGGGAGAGCTGGGGCCAGGTAAGAAAGCACTCAGAATGAGAGAGCGCACGCAATGCACCACTCGTGCCAGTTTTAAAATAAAAGGCAGAAGCAGTTCAACTGCCATGGCGAAGACCAAAAGATGAAATGCGCAAAGTAATCACTGTAAAATGTACAAAAACACTGGCAAAGAGCGCCAAAACTATGTTTCCCTTAAGAAATTGGTATGTCACTGCGGGGAAAGCAGAGCAGGCAGGACAGTAAAGGCAGTAGGTCAGGATGGAAACAGGCAGCAATGAGAGGCAGAGACGCTTGATGAAACCAAACCCAGGCTGGATGTACACTGCAGTTCTTAAACAGTAGAAGTAGGAAACGGCACAATAGAGTTGAAGCAGAAGAAAAAAAACACTTCCAAGGTAGCAGGAAGGATAAATCCGTATTCAAGGGAAGCTGACACGTAAAGTTGAATATAGGCAGGCAGAAAGCTGACATAAGGAGCAGGAACAGGTACACAGCTGTAAGAAAGCAGGTGACTAGAAGTGCAGGAACTAGTACACAGATGACTTAAAAGAGCAGGAACTGGCACGTTAAAGTTGGTAGAGCGACTGATAGGAAAGTCACTGGTGGGGCTCAGGGTGCCATTATGCTTAAAAAAATATAGCTTAAAGTTTCAAGAGGTTCTTGTAGTTATCTTGTAGTTTCTTTACAATAAGAAATCGGTAATCCATGAAAAGGTACACGTAGATTCTTTCCAGATTGTCGACAAATGTTATAAGGGTAAACAAGTCCATGTAGCCGAAGTGTAGATCAACGAAGCAGGTTTATTATAGATCCTAAGGTGAGCCCCACCAGGAGCAACTCCCTTGCTGCTCAGCCCATACTCTCAACTGATACTCATCCACCAGGCATTCCGACATTCCATTATCTCACATGCACCAGCATTCCATAACACATCCACTAGCTGAGGAGCAAGGCAGAGAAGCAGGAAATATGCATAGCACTGAGAACCAGATACCACAATAAACATGTCCCTAAGTCAGTCTTGGGGTCCAGGGGCTCAATGTTAATGCCCACCCTTTATAATGGGGTGTCAACAGCAGGTAAGAGAACCAGGGATACTTTAAATTTTTCACTGACTTCTCACTTGCCTGGCATGTAGGGCATGACCTGCACAATTCAGTGCATCTGGGGTCAAATGTGTGAGCCCCTAGTGAAATCCTAGCTGGCTTGACATGGCAGAGCTGTTTGGTTCATATGTAGATGACAGCAAAGATAGCCATAAAAACAAACTTAGTCCATACTGTAATATAGGTAGTGTCCAATATAATAAGCAGAGAAGGTCTGGAAGAAAATTATTTTCTCTTAATTTTCTTTATTTTCTTCTCACAATCCAATTTCAAAGCACACTGGCAGCCGACACATGTTTCGTCCAAATAACTTTTTCAAGGCAAGTTGTTATATTAAGGGACACCCAGAACCTCCAGAGGCAAAGTGTTGGTGGTAATAGTGTCCATGCATCGGTTTCTATGTGCTGAAAGGACCTGAGTATCTGTGGGTAGACAACCAATTCCTAGCACCGATCATATAGCCATTCACCTTAGTTCACCATATTCTAAAAAATGGGAATGGTTCAAGGTCTACAATGGTAACAGATATGCCTATGGTCTGCTGCTGTCAAAAGGATCTATATGTGCATGCATAGGTACTCAACGTAGTAGTTGCAAATGAATAGGACGTTTTGAACAGTGACGTCAATAACAAGAAACCATATCTGTTGAACACAGTTTTATTAGAATGCTGTGTAAAATCTGGTACATACAACAAATGCCGTCAGTTCCAGATATGAAAAAGCACAGCACCGAAATTGACTCTGTGCCAAGCCTTGGTAAGCATGGAGCAACGAGGAATGGGTATACGTCCTGTGTTCTATGAAGGCACAATTGCTAATGACACACACTCTGTACACCCCCAGAAGTGGGCTGCAGCAATGGCCAGATATCAAAGACTGACCTAGACATCATAACCCTTACACCGACTGTTTCTACTGGCACAAAGCTCCCCAGATACCATGGAAGGACAGAACATCTCTCTGTGAACATCTGGAAGTGGATCGGAAGGGCAAGATGGCCGCCGACAGACCATAGGAGGTAGCAGCTCCCAAACCACTCTCCCGTAGTGATGTGCTGGGGACCTTGGATTAAGCGATAAAGAATATGCGGTTTGCTGCATCCCATATCCTGAAGCAATATCAGTTGAGCCGCGCAGTGTGATAATTGAGGACTATATTAACTGGTTTGTCCAAGTGGAGTGGCCTCCAACACAAGTGTATGCTTGCTCTGAGAAAAGGCCGAGTACTTTTTGGTGGATAGTCGGAGTAACGATAGTGGAGACACTCCTGCATTTTCAGACAGGCTGGGACACTGCAAGGCGGGTCATGGCTCCGAAAGTACTGAAGGCGATCAAGGACTTCACTGGGAGAGAGGACGAGGATGTACAAGCGAGTGATTCCGAGACTACGACTGCAAATCTCAGGGCGAAGGGCCGTCACAGAGCTCAAGCACGAAGAGAGGCTGCCAGGCTGCGGGAAGAAGCGAAATTGTCTGCGACGGAACGAAAAAAGCAGGACAGAGAGGCAGAGAAAAGAAAAAAGTAGCTACCTGGTAAAGGATCTTGTAAGAGCATGGATGTCAGCTCCGATTCTTCGAGGGAAGTCAGTCTGCGGCAGCCGACGCTGTTCGAATCATTCCCGGCGCTTAGAACGGAGAATGCGCCCGCTGATGCTACAGGGATGGCCGGGTCAGCCGGGGTTACAGAACAGATGAACCCATTGACAGATGTAAGCGAGGCTGTGTTCTTAGAGGTTGAGCCGGAGCCGGAGGCGGAGGGTGACGTCAATGGTATGAGGAGCGAGGCGAAACCCGGGGCAGCAGCTGTGATGACTCAAGGAGAAAAGTTGCACGTTCCGGAGAATGACAGCGGTGACTCACGGAGGGAGACCACAGGCAAAGCAACAGCTCTGGAGAGCGAAAGTGGGTTAGCCGCCTCAAACCTAGAGGTGGCTCGTAACAGTAATGAACAGCCAGAAGCAGCAGTTCGGGAGCAGTTAACTGGCTCAAATCAGATAAGTCCTCTGTTTGGAAGTGCGGGGGAGGAAATAGACACACAGAGAAATGCTTCAGTTGCTTTAAAGGCTGTGCCTTTACCCCCAACGTTAATATCGGCGCAGAGCATGCAGCAAGCCCAGACGGGTAAGGCGCAAGAGGGGGCTAGTTTATTGAGTGAAGGTACCTTGATAGTCGAAGTGATACAACAATTACCGGGCAATAAGGAAACATCAGGGAGATCCCTTTCAAATAACAACCCAGACAACCCAGTAGACAAAACGAGCAAGGCTAAAGATGGTAACATGGAGAATACCTGTGAAGGAGTCCCATTTAATGCTCAAGCAGTGTCTGGGGGGAAGGATAATGGGGAGGGTGATAATAGGAAAAACTATCTGCCTCCAACAGCTACTGGTTCACCTAGTGATGACTGCTTCTTTACTGGGAATGACGATGATAAGGAAGATAATGAGGATAATGAAGAGGAGGAGGAGGGTGAAGAATCAGATTTAAGTGATGACTTATCCACTAAATTAGATGACTTATCATCGTCATCTACGGAGAGCTGTTCGGAGGTCTCAGAGGTTGATACTTCAGAACTAGAATCGGAGTCAGAGCATAATACTGTACTAAAGCGAAATCCAGTGGGTAAGTCAAGCAGAGCCAGAGGAAGGACCCTCAGAAGAGCCAAGAAGCTTGGGAGCACAACGCAGACGGGGGTGGCTAAAAAACTGGACTGGGACTACGCAGCCACTTCGAAGCTATATCAGGAGGGCGCAGCTGGTGGCTCCCTACAACCAAATCAGGTTCAGGCTCAGAACCAGGCCCATGAGGGAGGTTATGCAGCTAGCTTTGAACTTCTGTTTTCAACCCTGAAGCAAATCCAGGGGGAGGCTCGGCGTGAGAGTCAGAGAGCTAAACACGCAAATAAGAAAATTCAAGGGTCCCTGCGCAAAGTCAATAAAATGTATGCGGAAGTGTCTGGCAGACTGGTGGAAGTGGAGGAGAGGACAGGCAAAGTGGAGGATGAAGTTGTAAAATTACAGGAGTATAGACACGAGCAAGAAAAGACCTCATCGGATGCTCTTTGGAAGTTAGAAGATTTTGAGAATAGACAAAGGCGCAATAATATAAGACTGCTTGGAATTGAGGAAGGGAAGGAGGGGGCTGATGTACGTGCCTTTGTTGTTGAGTTGCTGAAAGGGGCTTTCTCAGAGATGGACAAGTGGGATTGGGACAAGGAGGTACAGCGGGCGCATCGTTTTCCTCTGATACGAAGAAAACACAATGTAGGCTCCAAATCCAGGGCCATATTGGTGTATGTGGGAAATTTTCTGTTAAGGGAGGAGGTAATCAGCAAGGCAAAGCCAGTGGCCAAACAATCATACAAAGATATAATTTTTTCGCTCGTCCAGACTTCTGCCACACCACTGTGGAGAGAAGGTGGTGCATGAGGCAGTTAATAACACCCTTCCAAAATGTAGGATGTGAGGTATTTTTGATGTTTCCCTGCCGCCTCAAAGTTGGTTTTAATGGTCAGTTCAGGGTATTTTACTCTGAAATAGTGGCACAGGAGTACCTGACTTACCTAAGAGAAGGGAAGGCACAAAGAGAAGGAAAGGCGCAAAGAGACAGGGCTGCAGCTATAAGACAAACAGCCCATTTGACATAGTAAAAAGGAAAGAAGGAAGAGTAAGAAAGGGAGCAGCACGCATAAGACTCGTTATGCAGGGCTAAGAAAGGGATAGTGGGAGAGTGGGGGGGGAGAGGCTTCCTAGGGGGTTCGGCTGTCAGACATAGGTCAGCATTGACCTATTTGCAGTAAGGGGGGGGGGTAGGGGTTCGGGGAGGGGAGGGGAGGGGGGTACAGGGCACGGTACAGTAGCAAAAGGCAGAATTATTCACAGAATAAGAGGTGGGAGAGAGGGGAGAGAAGGGAGATAAGACAAGGGGTTTGGGCTTGAAGGAAGGAAGGTTCTATTTGGTGGTTGGCACAGATTTAAAAAATTAAGAAATAATAGAAAAACAAATAAGTTGAATAAATGTAGGATTATATATGGTAGCAAACTAAGAAACTAGATATGTAACATGGAACGTGTGCGGTCTAAATGATGCCCAGAAAAGGTTAAAGGTTTCAGTTGCATTAAGACAAATGAATGTTGATTTTATTTTTTTACAGGAAACACATGTCATGGCCTCGCAAGAATATTTTTTGAAACAGCTGGGTTTTCAGGTATTAGTAAACTCACGGCAAGGTGTTAAAAAGGTGTTAAAAAAGGGGAGTAGCTATATTATCTAGGAATAAAAATGTGTTAATGAGAAAAAAGGCACAGGATCAATGGGGGAGATGGGCAATGATTGAGTGCATGATAGATGGGGAATGGACTACGTTGGTAACAGTATATGGATCAACCGAGGACGACCCGGAGATCTTCCAGTTCTTGGACGTGGAATTAGCTACCTGGGCACCTAGAATTATCATGGCAGGGGACTTTAATATCAATGGCGCTGATGGCTTGGGGTTGGGTTCATATGGTAAATACCAAGGTAGGAAGAGGCGAGTATGCCAGGCCCTGCAGAGTTTAGTAGCAAATAATGCTTTATCAGATGTCTGGGGGAAAAAGTGGGCAGAGAGGAAGGGTTTTACATACTATTCTGCTCCACATCAAACCTGTGTAAGATTGGACTACTTCTTCGTTTCAAGTATAGTCCTTTCGGACTCAAGGATAGAAAGACTCCCGCGGATCCTCAGTGATCATAATCTCCTAGTGCTTACAATAACTAAGTCAACAAACATTAGACAGCAAAGAGTGTGGACTTTTGAAAGAGGGTTACTACACTAAGATAAATATGTGGATCAGATGAAAAAATGGATTAGGGAATTTTTTGAGATCAATAGAGATAGCTCTGCTACAGGGGTAGTTTGGGATGCCTTTAAGGCGCAGGTCCGGGGGAAGACGTTGAGCTTTAACTCTTTTAAGCGAAAACAGGAGCAGATGCGGAATATAGAATTAGCGGGGGCAGTACTTAAGGCTGAGGAGAAGCTGGAGGAGTGTGTTATGAATGGAATCCCATTAGATACTGTTATGACAGAACTTCTGAAAGCTAAAGGGGATGAATGGGGAGATATTGCCAGAAAAGCTGCGAAAATATATACAACAAAAAGAGAGAGATGTCACGACTTTAGTGAGACAGTAGGCAGAACGCTGGCTATACGGACAAGGCAACAAGAAGCGTCGGGTACTGTGAGGGAGATCAGGGATAATGTAGGCAGGATTCATGCAGATTCAGAGGAAATAAGAGAGGTCTTTAGAACTTTCTATGAGAAATTGTACGATGAATCAATAAGGGCAGATGCCCGGGGAATCAGAGATTACTTACAGGAGATTCCGGTAGTTAAGTTCGCGGATGAGGAGGCAGTAGGTTTGGAAGAGGTTATTCAGGGAGAAGAAATCAAAAATGCTATCTTGAACCTCCCCTCAGGGAAAGCAGCGGGCCCTGATCAAATCCCAATAGAGTTTTACAAAGTGTTCTGGGACACTTTAGAAGGTGATATAATTAGGACAATGCAACAGGCACAGATAGGCGAATCTATTCCTGGATCATGGGGGGGGCGCGGAAATTGTGATAATTTTGAAAAAAGGGAAGCCTTCGGAAGAACCTGGATCATATAGGCCCATCACCCTAATGAATACGGATACTAAGGCATTCTCTAAAGTGTTAGCAACAAGATATGCTTGGATAATAGATAAAGTTGTGAGTAAGAACCAGCATGGCTTCATACCTGGAAGGGGCACTACCCATCACACACGTAAGGTGATAACTTTATTTGATGCTACAGCAGTCTCAGGGGACCCGATTGCGGTCATGTTGCTAGACGCGGAAAAAGCATTTGATCGGGTCTCCTGGGACTACCTTAGGCATGTAATGGAAAGATCAGGTGTAAAAAAACGATTCGTTAAAGCAATCCAGGCACTATATGTAGACCCAGTAGCCTCCGTGCGGGTGAATGGGGGGTCCACAGGACAATTTCGGATAAGGAGAGGTACGAGGCAAGGATGCCCCTGATCCCCACTGCTATTCGCCATTTATATGGACCCACTGAACTTTAGAATAGAGATGTGTGAATTAAGACCGCCATTACTTACACGAACTGGCCAGTGTAAAATATTAGCATACGCCGATGACGTTGCAGTGATTACACCGACACCAACAGAGGCTATTGCCCAAGTTGAAATTGAGGCCTTGAGGTTTGGGGAGATTTCGGGCTATAAACTTAACACTGCTAAGACACAGATAATTAAAAATTGTCACACTATCTGTACAGATGGCCGAGTGATTCAGGCAGGAGCATACTTAGGGGTGACTAACTCGGCCGACCTAGATAGCTTAGTGGAAAAGAATATAACACCTCTAATTAATAAAGTGCGGAAGGACTTGGATAGATTAGATAACGTATACCTATCTATCGTGGGGCGGACGAACGTAGTAAAGATGCTGGTTTTACCTAAGTTCCTTTATTTTTTCAGAGCAATACCCCTATTATTTGAGGCCAAGCTGTTTAAGAATATCAAATATTTGATTAATAGATTCATTTGGGCAAAGGGGAAACCAGGAGGGCACTCAGGTTTATGACACTTCCACGGGAGAGGGGTGGGTGGGCACTGCCAGATTTAAAGCTATATTATTGGGCAGCAGCTTTGCAATATATGGTAGGCTTGGTGGGAGGGGCAGAGTCCGAAGGATGGAGTGAGTTTGGCTCATTGGCAATATATGGCCTGATATTGGGGTCAGAAGCTTAGAACGTACTGCTGAAATATACGGAGCCTAGTTACTTCAAAAGGACACGGTTCAAGATGCTTATTGCGGCTCATGCAGTTTGGAAAGCTTTCGCCAAAAGGTTTGGGCTGGGGAGGTATAATTTCTATACTAGATTGAAAGAAAATCCAAATCTGCCAGAGGAGGTTTTCGATGGCCCTATATTTACAGAATGGGAAAGGAAAGGAGTTAGAAGGGAAGGAGATGTGTTAGGACAGCAAGGGGTCTACCAGTTTTCTGAACTACAGGCAAAGTATGCTCTAGACAATAGACAAGTTTACAAATATTTACAAATAAGGAGTTTTTTGCACAACAAAAAGGGAGGACCATCAGGATTCAGCAAAAACCCAATTATGGAAGTGATTCAAGCAGGGGAGGATTGTACAATAAAATATTTTACGCTGAATTGATAATCTCAAAGGAGGATGATACTGAAAAATGGGCAAAAAAATGGAAAAACAGTTTGGATATTAGTGAGTAAAGTTTTTACACATCTCTAGAAAAGGGATATACACTGCTGTGCTCAGCGCCTCTCCAGGCACAACACTACAAAACTATATACCATCTTTACCACACACCTGCAAAGATAGCTCAGTGGGGAGGCACAACAGGAACTAGTTGTTTTAGGTGCGGAAGTTTAAATGCAGATCTGTTACATGTTTTTGCAGCATGCCCTCACTTGCAACTGCTCGAAAAAGGCATCGAGGGCTTTATAAATAGAATATTAGGAACTGATATTCTTTTAACCCCCTCGAGAATTCTCTTGGGAGTGAAGGAGGATGAGGGGCAACTGCAGGGTGGGGGGAACTCTTGTTTGTTGCTATGTCAGTTATGAGACTCTGCATTGCATCTGCATGGCTGGACCCTATGCAACCTTCATTTCATCACTGGTTGGCCAAATTATTAACAATATATAACTTGGAGACTGAGATTTATGCAAGGAAGGGGAAAAAGGGAAGGAAGCTTGGTAGACAGATTTGGGATCCCATTACTCGATGGAAAGAAGGGAGCATGGACTGAAATGTTAGAATTATAGCATTAGAATTATATATGTTTATTGTATACTGGACCATAAAATGCGAGTCTCGCTCCTTCGCTGTTTTTCCGTTAACCCCATTTTTAGTTCTAATTTTTTCATTTTCTGTCTGTTGGGTAATTATTATTATAAATTGGTGTGAGATACTAAAGTGAAGAGACTGTATGTACTAGAAAGATCTGAAGTATGTTGATTGATTTACATTTTCATTGTATTGTGGCTGAACAGTTAACGGAGAAGAAAAAGTGAAACAAATACTATATTTAGTTTTGATGTAACATATTGCCGTGCCCTGTACGTAAAATTGGGAAAAAAAATTCAATTAAAAAAAAAAAAGGAAGGACAGAACATCTGCCCTTGTTTCGGCAGTAGTAAACTACAGGCTAGAACAGAAAGGCAGGGTCGAAGAGGAAACGAATAAATAAAAGTATTTGCTGTTCTTGAGTGTTATGTGATTTTTGTGCCCAAGTGCAAACACATTTTGCTGCAGATGTCAGGCAAATCTTAGCCATGCCAGAGCCCTCCCAAGTCCTGGAGTGTTTCCTAATGTTGATACACCTTTCTTTTTTTGGAATGCAAGGCGTCCATAGGAAGCATCTATCGTTTATACCAGATTCTAAATCTGGTACTCACGTATATGGCATAGCAACAGTTTATAAGAATACTTGTTACCCACTGTTACTATTCTGTAAAGATCTTCCAGGCAACTTGACAGGGCTCTCTGGAAGCCTGTCAGTGCAGCACTACTTGTCTGTTTGACTAAAATAGAAAGCACAGCTGCGGGAGGAGGAATGAAGGCAAAGAAGATGTTTGGGGTTGGTTAAAGATGCAAGGTAAGGTATATTTTTTCACATTTGGGTCAGGGAGGAGAGGCCTGTTATGTATGGCTCCCCTATTATTCTACTGCCACTGCATGGCAGTTGAAAGCAGATTGTTCTGGGGGACATACTTAATATAGAATTATAGATGGGTAAAAAGTGGTTTACAGGGGATATGTTTCACTGCGGTGTTCTGAATGACATTATAGGCAACTTGAGCTTTGTTCTCATTGCCTATTTGATGGCACTCAGAACTCCTTGATGAAAAACATCCCTGTAATTCACTGATGCCCATCTATAATTCTATATTTCTCTAATCCCTGTTCTACAGCAGAAATGGCTTGGTGGCCCAAATGTCCCATATTGTTTTGGTGTGTCCCATATGAGGCGCCACACCCAACTGTTACCAGGTTGTACTGTAGTTTCCTTTGGATTAAAGCTTTTGTGATGTTTAATGTCCCTTTCCTGCAAAATCAAGTTGCAATAAAATGCTTAAAACCTCGAAAAAATACTAATGTCGAAGATTGTCGTTAAACTGCCCCAGTTGTCCATAATTAATTTCAAATCCCACAGCCTCTCCTTCGGGTAAAGCCATGCCCCTGTAACCTAGCAATACCTAATCTCCTCTGGCCCATCTTCTAACCATGAACTCACATCCCACCTGCCCTCCCATTAATGATCAGAATCAATTTAGCAACTCCTATCAATTTACCCGATCACAAAGAAACTGGACCCTAACCACACATAACCATCAATGTACCGCTAGAGGGTGGTGTTTCATTACAAATATGTCATCGGTTCCCAGGCGGCTATCGCTTCTCTTGATCACACCTTTTAAGTCAAAGTCAACTAACAACGTGGAGCTTCCGGACTCGTACCGGTGTAATATCTGGCATATGTCAGTGTCAACCACATTAGCCTGTTTAGCAGCATTATCCTGCCAGGCAATCTGCTTCTCGATTAATTTCTTTTTTTTTGTAAAGGAAGAATCTTTTAGACGCTGGCCCTGGAGAGTTGAAACTTCAGGAATACTTTTGGCTCTTCGCCTATAAATAGCGCCCTGACACCGCCAGAGCCTAAACGCAAAGGGGCGGCAGATTTACAAGCCCCTTGCGCACTTTTGCGTCACTTTTCCCATTAAAAGTGACGCAAAAGTGGCGCAAGGGGATTGTAAATCTGCCCGCAAGTCTATTGACTTGGCGCAAGTGGCTTGGTTTGTTGATATAAGCTAAATTTCGAATTCGAGGATTATGCCAATATTTGAGAGCAGGCAAGTGGGAAATTAAATATATATATATATGTATTTCTTTCCACTGACTTATTGAGTCAGAGTCTGCATGTAGTAGATCAATTGGTATTTGCGACTGCACATTCATTCATCTATTGACTGGAAATACTGGATTATGTATTACACTATTATATTTTTCACGTTGCAGCCAGGAGAATGTACCCCACATGTGTCATAGAACGCTCTTTATGGGGTACGTAGGCAAGAAAGGAGATCTGATCATGTCTGGGGAAAGCAAAAGCGTTAGCATTTTTAAAGCACCGTAAAGCTGCAGAAGAAGAGGATGTGCGCAGGACCGGAACAGGCCCCACACTGGTCACGTGCAAGGGTCCTTTACGGCTACGGACATCGAACTGTAAACTGCGCCTGCGCAGATTTCCTGGCTGCACCTGCGCATTGCTCTTCCGATTGGCTCCCGGTGATGGCGGACGGTGAAAGATCCCCGCTGCTTCCCGAGTGCAATGATGGAGGCGGGGGGTCCGGAGGCCTGCTGCCTACAGCACCGCCCTACAGCGGGGGAGGACCCGTGCGGCCTCAGGGTAAGGCCTGTCAGAAAAAGGAGGAAGTGAAGATAATTACTTATTTATAGGCATTATATATTCAAGTGTCCTGTGTCACTGGAGCAAGTGGTTTATTTGTTGTTTATGCGCAAATATGTTATCTTTCTATAGAGGGATTCAGGAAGCGCTCCGAATTTCGGCCAATCACTGGAAAGAGGCGGGGCTAAACAAAACATTCTGCTTAATGAAGTCAAGGGTGGTGATCAATAATGGGGGTGTATAAATAAAGGTAGATTGACTGAATTAACAAGGGGTGGTGGGGGTAGGTATATCCGTTGGCAGAGATAGACTGAAGAAAGGGGGTTGGATGGAGGGGAATAAACACTAAGCATCATGGAGAACGAGATGACTCATTAAAGGGGATGTGGGCTATAAATACGATGATGCTTGCACTCCTGGAGTTTTGCATCAGTAGAAGAAAACCGAGCTGTGACTGTCCTAAAATTCAGAAAGAGAAGTAAACCTCAAAGTAGGCACTTATCAGAGTGGGCGGTGGATCTGTACCGTCAAGCTTGTACTTTCTAGAAAGATGATGAAATATCTAAATGGATAGGTAATCGTGAAGGGGAGCTACCAACAAAGCGGGGGCAGGGCAGATGATAAAGATCGATGGGGCTGAGCCTTCATAGTGCGTGGGGCTTAAACATTATGGTTTTTACCTATTAAAACAAAAGTGACAGGATAGAAGAAGTTACATTATGCACTCTTTAATTCGCGATGACGTTACATGAATTGTGATACTTTCAGACTATTGAAAAACATGATCCTGAAGTAGATGGTTGCCTATTTGATTGATAACATATACTATCCATACTGCTATAATATTATCCCAGGTGTGCAGTCAAGCTATATCCGGAGCAGAGCCTTTATATGCCCAAGTACAGCTGTTATACATTCACGGTATGCCCAATTTGACTCGAATGCCCACACACACACAACCCTGCATTCTCTTTTTTTTTTTTTAAGTTTTTTATTAACAAACTGATGAGGAAGACAAATCAATGTACATATAATGAGAAAACAAATATTTACAAAGTAAATATAGCTTGTTCTCTGACGAGAACTTATTTCTTTTTCCACTTGGAGCACGTTACAGCATAGTTCATTTTGTACAAACTGAAAGCGTAACAGCAAAAATGATATAGTTATACACAAAATCAAAGTATCTATCCAACAGACAATGTTGAGTAGCCTCGAGGCCTTCATATAAAATTGCCCCAAATTTTCTCAAATTCTTTTAGTGAGCGGACTCTAAGTTTTGCTAGCCCGAGCTCCATGGAGTTAATTTCGTTGACTAGTGACCACCATTCCCAGATGTTAGGGGGGTTTAGGACAAATCCATGCACCCCCCCTCCCCCCAAAGTCTTTCAAAATTGGGCAAGAAAACAACATGTGTTCCAGATCTGCTGCGTCAGCGAAGCATTTAGGGCATTTAGTACGATCACCTTGGATATTATTGAGAGACCACTTGGAAATCCTTTCCGGTGTATAATATAACATGCAAGTTGTTCTAAACTGTTGCAACCTTAAGCTAGATGATCGTACAGAATTATTGATATTGGATAGAGAACATGTTATTTGTTTGGGTGCTATGTTTAGGCCCATTTTGCTGCTCCACTTTTCGGCTAATTTTGGACAGTCATCGGTTTTGAAGGCGCAAAAGTGTTTGTAGGCTTCACTTATCACTGACTTGTTTTTAGTAGAGTATAAAACAATTCCAAATATCACAATCTAGGATATTGTGTATTTGATCCTTCCTTATTAAAAAGTCCTGTATTTGTAAGTGTTTAAATCGCATTGTTTCCGGCAAGTCCTATAAGATTTGAAGTGTGTGAAAATCTTAAAAACCCTTGTGCGCCATATAGATCTCCCAGAACATTAATTCCCAGAGCAGACCATCTGAGGGCCATACCATCGTTGAAAATCCCAGGTAGACCCGGGTTGCCCCATAGCTGCAATTTCAGATGAAAAAAAGAAGTATTACAGTAGGCTAAAATATTGTCCCATATCCTAACAATTTCTTTGGCGGTCTTGAATTTCACCCTCTTGTAATAGTTAGGGTCGTTAGCTCGGAGTAAAAAACATGTTTGAGTCGGATTTTAGCAAAAAAGTATGAAAAAAAAAGGTATCTTCATTATGTAACTAGGACCAGAGGCGTCTGACAAATGAAGATCAAAAATACAGCTTAACATCGGGAAAGTTTAGGCCCCCCTTATCCGTACTGTTTTTAAGAAGTTTCATCGACCTTCTAGCTTTTTTGTACCCCCAAATAAAACTACTAAATATTCCATCTAGTTGCTTAATAAAGAGTTATTTAGTGTTAGTGGGATGGAGCGAAAAAGATATAAGAATTTAGGTCGTACCTTCATTTTGATGAGATTAATTCTGCCGATTTAATTCAAAGGCAATCTGTGCCGATTTTTTAACAATAAGATAGTAGATTTAATTAGTTCATTATAGTTGATATCATTTATTTCTTTTATTTTAGATGTAATTAGTTCATTATAGTTGATATCATTTATTTCTCTTATTTTAGATGTAATTTTAACACCTAGGTATGTAGCGATTTTGCAGATCTCCGGAACCCTTACCACTGGTGTATGATTAGCTATGATTTGTGTTTTGTGTATATTAAGCTTGTAACCTGATACTTTGCCAAATTTACAACCCTCTGGTAATCCTTTGTAGTGCCTTAATAATATCAGGAGAGTAGATGGCAATATCGTCGGCATATGCCGTAATTTTTAATACCTGTTCATTAGACCTGAAAGGTGCAATTTGGGGTTGCGCCTGGAGAGCATGTAAAAATGGTTCAAGTGAAAGAGCAAATAATAGGGGTGATAGGGGGCAACCTTGACGGGTGCCCCGAGAAATCATAAAATCTGAGGAGGTCTGTCCCACATAACTAATTTGAGCTGAGGAGTTATCATAAAGTGCCTGTACCCATTTTAAAAAATGTCCACTAAACCCAATTTTAGTCATAACGTGCCAGAGATAGTCCCACCCCACTCCGTCAAAAGCTTTTTCGGCATCCAACAAAATCATGCCGAGTGGGGTGGACTCAGTCTCGGCCAGATCAAACACTGTTATAGCCATATTGACGTGAGTGGTAGTATCTCTCCCAGTCACAAATCCATGTTATTGTGGATTCACTATTTTGGGCATAAGAGGAGCCAGCCTAGTTGCTAAAATATTTTTGCATCAGTGTTGATCAGAGAAATGGGTCTATATGACCCCCTCTCTTCCTTTGGTTTGCCTTTTTTTAAGAAAAAATATTATTTTAGGTCTATTCCATGAATTGGGGGCCCTTCCGGTCATCCTGATAAATTGTATGACCTGTAATAGTAAGGGTACTAGTTCCTCTAAACAGATTTTATAGATCTCGAGAGGAACGGTATCTTCCCCTGCGGCTTTTCCTGCAGGTAGGGCAGCAATAGCTTGACAAAGTTCTTGTCTAGTGATGTCTTCAGATAGTGGGTCTGTTTCTGAAATATCAACTAAGGTTATTGAAGTCTCATCTAAATAGTTCTTTATTGTAGCATCGTTCGGGGTAGAATCGGGAGTGTACAGGGTATTATAAAAATCGACCAATTGTTCCAATATATCGTGCGGTTGATCATATAGCTTGTTATCAGAACCTCGGATATTAGCGATCAAAGAGCTGGCTCTATCTTCCGCTACTTTGTAAGCCAGGATTTTGCCAATTTTATCCCCACCCTCATATTGTGCAATTTTAAATTTGTGTATATTAGCGCTATTTTTTTGAATGAACTTTGCTTTTGTTTCAGATTTTAATTGGCCTAATTTAAGACCTATTTCTACTGTTGTTGGCAAGTTTAACCGTAGCGCTAAAGCCAGCTGTACTTCCAGGGCAGTGATATTGAAGATCAGGGATTCACTTAGTTTTCGGCGTTCAGAGTTTTGACTAAACGTATTCCTGCGTGAATCCACGGATACTTGCCTTGCAAGCGTCCCAGACCACGCTACATGTGGCAGAGTTCTGGTTAATTTCTATAAACTCAGTGAGATGAGCTTTTAACTGTGAAATGTAAACAGAATCTGATGTTAAATATCTGGGGAAAGAGAATGGTCTGGGGCATGTACGAGTATGTGGAGTATCAAATATCAGCATTATGGGGTTGTGGTCTGAAGAAATTCGAGAACATACCTCCAATAGACTAATGTTCAGTAGATTAACATTAGCTAAAGCCATATCCAGCCGTGAACATAGTTTATGGGGCGCAGAATAATATGTGTAACCAGGGGTGTTTAAATGTAGATACCGCCAAGCATCTCTGATATTATGAGTGCGGCATAAATCTAAGATAGAAGCTCTGGTTTTACACATCCGGTGAAAGCTCCCGGGCCTAGTAGTATCTAATTGATAGTCCATGATTCAGTTAAAGTCCCCCATTATAATGAGCTCCCCCTCCCAGTGTAAGAGTTTTACATTTAAATGATCAAAAACCCTAGGTTCATCTTGGTTCGAGCCGTACACCACACAAAAAACGTATTTATGGTTTTCAATGTTCACCTGAGCAATAACCCATCTACCATCTTTATCGTGAGCAGATTGAAACATTTCTATCTTGAATCGTTTATCCTTAAGAATTGCGACCCCGGGGGGAGGAGCTTCGCGGGCAACCAAGATGGCCGCGTAAGCTCGGAGCTCCGCGGACCCTCCGACCCTCCGCAAATATCCTGCTGGAAATCCTGATCCACGTTGGTGGATTCCACTTGGTGGATGGTCGCAGACACGGGAACTGCTTTCCGCTTCCAAATTGGTGGCTCCTAGGCGAAGTTACGTTGAGCTGAACTCCGTGCCCGATATGCGCCATTGTCTAGTGGGTGGCTGCTGGCTCTACCGACGCTCCGCATGATTGGAATGCGAAGCGGATATTTGTGGTCCTTGCTGGCGAAGTGTTCGTAGCGGCGGAGTTGCCTACCTGGGTGACTGCTGATTTTGCCTCTGTTCTATTCCTTTGCTCTTTGTTCGGGTGGCGTAGCCCTTTGTCCTCCTTGGGTCCATCATGGCGGGCAGAGGGGACCCCGACAGGACATCGAACAGAGGTGTTCGTAAGGTGACTCAAACGCAGCTGAACAAAATTGACCGATATGCCCAGCAACGAACTTCGCCCACGGTCGTGGCCTCATCTAAAGACCTCTAAAGAGCTCGCCTGAATGCTCTGAGCCTACCCTGAGTGATGTTATGGGGGCCATCGCGGGCATTCGGTCTGAAATGCAAAAACAACATGAGGTCCTTACTCACAAGGTGGACACTTTGGCTGTGGATCTCAACCTGATCAGGCCTGACTTGGGAAAGACCAACGATCGGGTGAAATCTCTTGATCTCAAGACCTCCAGCCTGACTACCGACGTTTCAGACCTGCAAACGGAGGTCCGGACCCTAAGGCTGGCCAACGATCAATTCTCTAGGAGGCTGGAGGACTTTGAAGGCTGTGCCAGGCGGCAGAATGTCCGCATTATTGGTGTTCCCGAGGGAGCGGAGGTGGCGGCAACGGACCTTTTCGTGGAAGACCTGGTGCAGACACATCTCGCACCCTCTGGCCTGAGCCATTTCTTCTCAGTGGAGCGTGCCCATCGGGTACCGGGCGGCCCGCCGAAGTCGGGTGTGGCGCCTAGACCCATCATTGCCCGGCTCTTCAACTTTAGAGACCGGGATGTGATCCTTCAGGCGTCCAGGAGGCATGGACCGCTCAAATATCAGAACTCTGAGGTACACTTTTATCCGGATTTCACCAGGGCCGTTCAGAGGCAGCGTCAGAGCTTTGCAGGGGTGAAACGGCGCCTGAGAGACATGGACTTTAAGTATTCGATGCTTTTCCCTGCTAAACTTCGGATTGAGCACGAGGGCCGTGCCCTGTTTTTCGATGTGCCAGAAAATGCAAGCGACTGGCTGGACACTTTGCCGCAACGACGGGAAGAACATGGCGAACAGTCTGGAGGCGCAACTGGTGGTTCTGATCTCTAGGACTTGGTTCTGCTGAGCTGATTCTAGCGGTTGGTGTCCCTACTGTCTGTGACTGTTGATACCGATGCTATTCCGATTTTGATACTTCTCCTGTCGTTAACATGGAGGGTGGCGGGAGGGGTTTGTGGAGATTCCTTACTCCTCTAGGGGCTTTCTGTAGACTAGTTTATGGGGCGACAGGCACACTGCTGGTTGGGGGGGCTATTTAGTCTGCTGCAGGGGTGCAGGGTGGGGGGGTGGTGATGGGAAAGTTTGTTTGTTTGTTCCTTTTTCTCTCTTTCTGACTCTTGGGCAATGGGTTGAATGCACTGTTCAGTTTCATTTGTTTTTGTGGCTTGTTGGGGTTGGGTGGGGCTGGCGACACGATGATGGGGGGTAGGAAACTACGAATACTCAGTTGGAATGTTAACGGGTTGGGTGACCGCATCAAGAGAAGGGTGGTGATTCAACTGATTAAACGCCACATGCCTGATGTTGTTCTCCTCAGGAGACGCATCTGGTTGGGAACACGTGCAAAGCACTCAATCGCAAAGGGTATAAAATGGTGGCCCACTCGGGGTTCTCTTCGGGGTCTCGGGGGGCGGGAGTCCTTGTTCGTACGTCCCTTCCGCTTGAGGTTGACGTCACTCTGATCGATGAGAGAGGGCGGTACGCCGCAGTGGCGGGATGGTGGGAAGGGCGTGCCCTGACATTACTTTCAGTTTACGTTCCCCCGGGCTTGCAATCTAGCACTTTCCAAGACCTTGGTGGCGCCATTTTAAATTTGCCTGCTGGTTTGTTGATAGTGGGGGGTGATTTCAACTCGGTTTGCTCTGGCTTCTTGGACCGCCACCCGCCTAGAGACCTCCGAAGTTCCCAGCTGTGGTTGCCATCCTTCCTTGAGACCATGGGTCTGGTGGATAGCTGGCGGCTTTTACATCCCACGCTCCGTGGTTTTTCCTTCCACTCCGGCGCCCACGGTAGTCTTTCTAGGATAGACTATGTTCTTACACTGGCTGCACATGCGCCTGCCGTTTCCGAGGCCCGTTTTTTGGCGGGGGGCATTTCCGACCATTCTCCGCTGTGGGTCTCTTTCGACTTTGACATTGTCTTGACGGATCGGCCGGCGGCCGTTAATCCATGGTATTTCCGCAATCCCAAAACTCGCAATCTCCTGGCCAAGGCCATCGACCTCTACTTTTCTGAAAATGAGGGATCGGTTGGTTCGGCCGCGACTCTATGGGAGGCGTTTAAGACTGTCTTGAGGGGTGAGGCTTTCGCTCTTATAGCGGCGGCCCGTAGAGTCAGGGACGCGGACTTGGTGCGCATCGAGGAGGAGATCGCGGAGCTCGACTCCCAGTTGGAGACAGAACCCGATCCCGCTCTCTTGCATGATCTTTCCCTCAAGCAGTCGGAATACCGCGACCTTGCCACAAACGCTGCCCTTGCTTTAGCTAAGGAACAGCAGGGTCGGATATACGACGTCGGCGACAAGGCTGGGAAGTTGCTGGCCTGGCTGGACAGGAGAGAGAGGGCTAGCCGTGTTGTACCCGAGATAATGGGGGATGACGGAGTTGTCGTCTCTGACCCCAGTGCCATTGCTGAGTCCTTCGCTGACTACTTCCGAGGCGTCTACACCTCTGTTTCGGACCGGTCTGAGACTGACTCGGCAGCGCTTCTCTCGACCGTCGAACTCCCCTGTCTTTCGGACGAGGAGCGCGACGACTTGGAAAGGGACATCTCTGTTGATGAGATCGCCCTTGCGATCCGCTCATTGCGTTCGGGCAAGGCACCTGGCCCCAATGGCATCCCGGTTGAGTTATATAAGATCAGGCCGGACGTGGTTTCCCCACACCTGCGTTGCATGTTTCTGGAAGCGCGTGATGCCGGCCTACTTCCCCTAGACCAGAGGTTGGCCACCATTGTGGTCATCCATAAGGAAGGGAAGCCGAGAGACTTGCTCTTATCGTCCCAATTCTCTCCTTAATGCGGAGCCTAAGATTCTCGCCAAGCTGCTCGCTAATCGACTGATTGGAGTTATCGGCGACTTAGTGCACCCGGATCAGTCGGGCTTTATTCCTCACCGCAACACTGCCCTTAACTTGCGTAGACTCCATGGCGTCCTGGCTAGGGCCCACACCCTGGAGGAGCCGGCAGTCCTTGCTTCCTTGGACGCCACAATGGCTTTTGATTCTCTCGAATGGAGGTACCTTTGGGCGGTGTTGACGAAGCTCGGTTTTGGCCCGGTATTTGTGGGATGGGTGAAACTACTATACGCCGACCCACTGGCTAATGTTGCCGTTAATGGCCGCATCTCGGCATCCTTTGCCCTTCACAGAGGCACTAGACAGGGTTGCCCCTTGTCGCCTCTCTTGTTTGCGCTCGCCCTTGAGCCGCTCGCGGCCATGCTACGCATGCACCCGGATCTGCACGGCATCAGCTGGGCCCCTGGTTTCGAGGACAGAATCTCTCTCTATGCCGATGATATTCTGCTCTACCTCACTTCCCCTTGCAAGTCACTTATTGTGGCATGCGATGTACTTAGGCTTTTTGGAGGCTACTCTGGCCTGGTTATCAACTGGGCCAAGTCCTCCCTGTATGTACTGAAAGGGGACACACCGCGCCTCCCAAGAGGCTGTAACATCCAGGTGGCCAGCCAGGGCTTTAAATACTTGGGGATTTATATCTCTGGTAATGCGAAGGTGCGATACGACCATAATTTGCTTCCCCCTCTTCAGCGCCACCGGCGTGATATGGAGGGTTGGCGTAAGCTTCCACTTTCCTTACTCGGACGCGCAGCATTATTTAAGATGATGTCTTTGCCCAGGTTTCTGTACGCCCTGCAGAACACCCAGGATCCGGTCCCCGCCCGCTATTTTCGGGAGATCGAGGGCCTTCAACGTGCCTTGCTCTGGGACGGCCGTCCCCGCGTCGCTATCACGAAGCTCACGCTTCCGTGGTACGACGGGGGTATTGCATTGCCAGATGTGCGCAGATACTACTGGGCCTCCCAGTTGGCGGCTATCAATCATGGTTTCTACGGTCCGGGAAATAGCCCTGGCTATGCTATGGAGAAGTGGCTCCTGTGTGGTGGAAATTACTACAGGGCACTGTACTCGAGGTCTCTGGATAGGCGGATGACGGGTCCAACGAAAACTGCGGTCCACATTTGGCGGACGATTACCAAGGCGCAGGGCTGGCAGGGCAGGCTGACCAGATTCACCCCATTGTATAAATCCGATATTTTGGGCAGGCTATGGCACACCAAGGGATTTGATAAATGGGACCTCATAGGTATTTCCAGGGTGGACGATATGATCTCAAAAGGTGAGATTAAGACCTTCTCCCAGCTGCAGGCTGAGTACCAGCTGGGCAACTCTGAGTCCTTCCGTTATGCCCAGTGGCGACACGCGCTGCTCTCTGCTAAACCGGCAGAAGGGGCGATTCCAGAAAGCTCCCCGTTGGAGGACAGGGTGTTGGATGGCCACATGCCTGACAGTGCCATCTCACTGTCGTATAAAAAACGAATTAATGTTCGCACTGACCTCCTCCTCCTCGGTGTGCGGGATCTGTGGGTGCGTGATGGCCTGGAGATCGACGACGAGGATTGGCAGAGTGCGGTATCTTCCCCTAAGGAAGTGGCCATCTCCTCTCACCTTCGGCTGGTGCAGTTCAAAATCTTGCACAGGGTGTACGTGACTGGCCCCCGGCTTGTGCATATGGGCTACTCTACCGATGGGCTTTGTCGCCGTGGTTGCGGCGCCTCTGCTACTTTTATGCACATTCTTTGGGAATGCCCCGTCATAGCCTCCTACTGGAAACGTGTACACCGGATCATGGACGAGGTTACTGGAGTGGTGGCGACTGCGGAGGCTAGGAGGTGTCTCCTCAACATTTGGGAGCCGTCCGACCACACTGTGGCTCAGACGCAGTGGATGACCCTCGGCAACATGGTGGCCAAACGCGATATCGCGCAGAAATGGGGGGCTTCGACAGCTCCCCTGGTGGTGCAATGGAAGGCCAACATGGATTGGTGTATGTTTAGGGAAAAGACGGTCTATGTTGCCAGGGGTAGGCCTAAAAAGTGGTTGAAAGTGTGGGGGGCCTGGAACGCTTACAGGGGAGATATTTGCTTGCCCCCGGAACCTGTCTCCTTGGAAGAACATTTGTCACCTTAACCTGTGACACCAACTGTCATACGCTGCAAACCTGAATCCTGTTCCTTTTCCTTTCCCCCTCCTATCCTGATCTATTCTCCTGTGTTCGTGTGCCCACTATTCCCCCCACCCCGATGCCCACACTTCGAAGGTTTCTACTACTCCATTGCCTCTCTTTAGCGCCCTTTGGCGTTTTCTTCTTTTTTCTTGTTCTATGTTTCTTTTCTTACATAAAATAATAAAACAACCTTCACTGTACTGCGATAATTGTTTTTGCACTATTTCTCTCCTGATTACTAAGCTGCCTTGCCTCCGGGATGTTAGGCTGAATAGCTGTGTGCATTTTTTAAATAAAGGTTTTAAAAATAAAAAAAAATAAAAAGAATTGCGACCCCTCTAGTTGAAGCCCCGAAAGTAGAGCATATTACTATGTCATATCCTAGTTGACAAAGTAGTTTTTTATCCTTACCAGCTATATGCGTTTCGGATAGCAGCATGAGGTGAGGGTTATGTAATCTCAGCTCTTCCGAAACAAGGCGTCTTTTATTTTTACTGTTTAGCCCCTCTACATTCCAGGCAAGACATTTTTACTTTATGCATTTAAAAGCAAAGCAAACAACATAATAATAAGCCAAGTGGAAATTTTCTATCCATAAACTGCACAAAAGTAAATATTTGCTCATAACTTTATCCTTAATTGCATGTTTCTCCATCAGATTGAAAACACATTTTTACCCCCCTGACCCTCCCACCCTGCGGAGAACAGAAAGCTCCCTCCCCCCACCCCCCTGTCTCCGACCCGAACCGGTGAGGGACCACCCTTCAGCTGCCGTTGGAGAGGCAGCAATAGCGGCAGACCACCTGAGGGGACCCCACCAACCCCCCTTTTTTTTTGTTTTCCTTTTTTAAATAAAGTTACCTGAGAATAACTATTCCTAAAAAAGAAAAGAAAAGAAAATACCCATCACCCCCTGAAACGTAGTCTCCTTAACTATTGTATCAGCATAGTTATAATTCTAGCTAATCAGTTATTGTAGTAATTAGAATCTAACTTTTGCTTAAGCCGGATATAAATTGCTCGGCTTCTCTTGTATCATTAAAGAAATGTGTGTCCCGCCTTTAATAACTTTAGGTCGAGCAAGCTCCTGGAGATAAGCCTGACCCCCTAAAGATTTAATTGGATCAATCAGTTTACGTAGTTCCCAGTGTCTGTCCATAGTGGCTTTGCTAAGATCAGAGCGAACAAACAGCAATAAATTCCCTTTAGTTATAGGGGCATTAGGTCGAGCTTTCTGCCAAACAGCCTGTCTCAATAAAAAATTGCCCAAAAAAATGAGGAAAGGACGTGGGAATTTACTTTCTTTGTTCTTTTGGATTAAGGGTAAGCGGTGTGCCCGCTGAATTTGAGAGTCCCAGTCTGCTAAGTCTGGAAAAGCTTTTTGCAATAGACCTACAAGAAAGGTCTTTGGGTCTGAGCCTTCAGATCCTTCCGGTGCCCCAAAAAGTCTCAGGTTTGATCTTCTCTGCCGATTTTCTTAGTCCTCAACTTTCAGTTGAAGGGACGTTATCTGATTATCATGTTGGCTAACTACAAAATTCATACGTGAAGATGCTTTCGCTACGCCTACTACTCGATGCTACAGCTCTTCGATATCCTGCGAGACCCCGTTAAAAAAACCTACAAAACACACATTCAGTGCCACAAATTGTAGCCCACAACTCCCAGCACAATGAAGAATAGAAATTCAGTGCCTCAAACAATAGAAAGTAAACATCTTGGAAAAAGCCAAATAATTTCTATTTATAACGTTGAAATCTGAGGAAAGGGAAATACAGGCTTGCAACTTTAAATTTTCTTTAACTAGTCTCTGCTCCATTAATTCGCATAGGAAGTTCCAGCCTGGCAATCTCCTGCAGCATCACAATTAAACTATGCCAACAAACCCCAGGCCTGACTCCTGTCCTTCTTGGCACAGATAATTTCATAGCCTTACAAGACACGAGCCAGAATGACATTTGGTGTTCCAGAATTACCTTTTTGTGTAGGTTGTTAAATTTAGAATCTAGATTTCTCAATGTGAGGATTTCACATACCTGTGAATGTGCTTTGGTCTGTATCGTACACTTGACCATGGCACTTCCCATGCCATGATTGGGAGGGGGTAGTTGCAAGAAGTGACATGTCTCCTGGGCCAAAATAACGTTTAAGGTTTTTTAGAGTCTGTCACAAAATATGAATCAAGATCCCTGTTGAAGTTGCTGGACTAGGGATTTTATTGTTTGAATAAAATTGTTTCTTTATGATGCGTACTTTTACACTTGAGGAATGCTAAATTAATAGCTGCCTGTAAATCAAAAGACTGTGTTAAGTAGGGCATGACTGTATTTGAGCTGCTCAACCTGCAACTGATGTATATCTGTCTTCAAGTGCATTAACCAAATGAGCGTTCTTACCAGAATTTTGAAGATAATCCTTTCAAAAAAGAGCTTTGGTTGGACATTAGTCTGTACATTGTATTTGCTCTTTACAACAATACAGAGCTATCTTTGCAACACTACTTGATATTTTCCAACCAGAAAGCTGGATGCGCATTTATTTCTTCGAATAAAATAGTATTTGTTTTAGACAATGCAAATTCTATGTTGTGTTACGGACAAATGCACTACAATGCGTTTCTCATAATTAGCTTTCAGACATGATGTGCTCTATGTACCTTTTTTATCACTGAAAGCCTAAACGACATATATATGGTGAAGTTGTGTATATGTGTGTGTGTATGTATGTATGTGTGTGTGTGTGTGTGTATGTGTGTATATATATATATATATATATATATATATATATATCTATCTATCAAAGAAGACAAGTGTAGTTATTGAAGCAATATCCAGAGCACCAACAAACACTTCAATTGGATAGGCATCATGATGGTTTCCCAGACGTCCATCTCATCCTTTCTTAGCAAAGAATGAATGTAAACATGGCTCTTAAAAGAAACATTCGCTTTCTGTCACTGATGAGGTTTCTATATGCTATGGGTCACAAGAGAAGGGCTAGGTTAGTAGGGGGGGGGGATGAGGACCAAGAGATAATACCCCTGGCTACATGCAAATGACATCCATTATGTAGTGGCTGTCCAATTTTAACCTGCCTTTATTGAAACATACATTGAACAAACTCAGCTACTTGTGCAGCCATTGCAGTCTGCCGAGCCACTAGGGTTTGCTCCCCACCAAAACCCTTTCTTTTAAGGTTTTAAGTGAGTTAATTCAGCAGCCAGTTCAAGAATATTATTGTCCTTGAGTGTGCAAGGGGAGTACTGCGGTAGTTTTCCATGGTGCAATGTGTTTTTACAAATGAAGTTCTGTTGTAGCTTTAAAAACATGCGTTGAACATTGCTATGTAAGTGTTCTGTTATGCTTTGATTCTATAACTCAGTGGTGTTCCTCGGACAGAACGTTATCAACTGTCTGGAGACGAAGCACCAATCGTACACATCTGTGAGAATAAATGTTAACATAAAACCTACTACCGCCCTCCTCGATATTATCAGAAAATTGGCAACGAGTTCCAGCCAGGAGAAGTGAGATTACCAGCTTGGTGCATGGATCTAATATGGCTGTCTTGATGTAGGCATTACTGTTCACTCCCCAGACAAATGGTGTAGTTGAGAAGGCGAACTGCATGGTGAAGGGTGTAGTGCAGATTAAGAGAGGGGCTGTTAAAGCCATGGTGTGTGATCCAGTTTGGGTTTATAGAACCACAGAAAGTAGTTTGAATAAGCAGGTTCCTTTAGTGTGATGAGGGTGCCGAAGGCCAATACCAAAATGTCACCAGCATGGACAAAACCGTTGGGGGGGGGGGGGGGGGGGGGGAGGGTCATGAAATGATCAAAGGTGGAGGAGAGGCGAAGGAAGAAAGGGATATAAGGTTTAAAGTAGGTGAACTGGTCAAAGTAAAGGCAGGGCATATAGAAATGTGTCTGATGAAAAATTGTGGCCTGTTTCAAAGTTGAAAAAAGTGCATGATTTGTTTGTGATTTTAGAGAATGATAAACTGTGCAACTTGAGAAACATGGCATTATATGGGAAAGGAGATGTGAGCAGTGTGGAAGATGTCGAGAGCTGCAGCAGTTTCATGTTGCTGGATAATGGGGAGGTGTTGGGCAGTGATGTTAGAAGAGATGATCATACGAATTCCAGGAGCAATGCCAGACATCATGAGCCCTATGAGAGGGGAGATGGTGGTGTCTCAAACAGCATTAGTCATGACAGTGGACAGAGGTGGCAGATAGGAGATCTCTAGGAACACAGAGGTTTGGCAGGCCATCTGGGTACTTACAAGATTATGTAACATAATTACATGTTTGTGAGTTTTGTTCTTTCTTTGCTACTATCAGTTAATTATGTAAAGGGTAGATTTGTTGCGTCTTTAAACATATATGTAGAACATTTTTGTGTAAGTGTTCTGCTTTGCTTTGTTTCTATGACTCCGTAGTTAGTCTTCCTTGGCCAGACAGTTATCTACTGGCCGGAGTCATCTCTGAGAATAAATCTTAACGTTAAACCTACTACTGGCCTCCTGGATATTATCAGAAAAAGTCACCTCCGATTGGGCAGTTTTGAATAGTTCTATCCAATGTTTAAGAAAGGTGTTGCCTGGTGCTGATGGGGTAGAATACCAATCTTGCATTGTTCAAAATGTAATATAGCTCAATCAGTAGCCTGTCTTTTCTCTAGCTTTGCCCAATATGCCTGCTTCTGGATTGGCTTGGGACAAGCAAAGCAGCTCCTCCTTCTCCTTGTTCGTGGACTTTCTGTGTTCTCAGCAGGATGAATATCCCACATTTGAAGGCCCATTTGACATACCAGGCACTTGTTCATTCTTACTTTTTTTTAATCAAGTGGTTGCAAAGTCAATGGGTCTAGTGTAAGTTGCGTTACCTTTCTTTTTTCCTTTGCCAATACTTTTTAGGCACAGCTGGTTTTGTATTAGCTAAAATACTTGCTTGTTTGTAGATACAGAATAGCCAACACATAATGCTGCTGCAACATGATGATGTGCGACTTTATGCGTTACCATTAAAAAAAACTCTTACTGTTTCAAGACTGAACATGCCAATATAGACGCAGAAAATCAAAAATAAAATGTGAAAAAGTGCACCACCGCTTCCGGCCCTCCAAAAAAACAGAAAAAAAACATTCTCAAAAAATTGGAAGGAAAGCATGGAAAGGTGCAAGTCAATGCCACTGCAGGGACACCTGGGAGTTGTGGGGTAGGTAAATGAGGAGCTGGGAGGGGACCATGGGAGGGGTAGAGTCGAAAAATAAATAATTAAAAACAGACGCTACTCTGGAACCCATAAGGATTAATGTTGAATTAGTATGGTGAAACATGAAATTAATTTGAGTAGTGGATATGTTAGTCAATTATTTAATTGAGAATGGTTGGGGAGGGTTGGAAAAGGGAAAAAAGGTTGCATTTATATAGCGCTTGTAACCCTGATGGGGTTTGAAACGCTTTATTGGCAAATAGCACGCTACTCTGGAACCCATAAAGGATTAGTGGTGAATTAGTATAGTGGAATATGGAATTTGAGAAGTGAACATGTTAGTCTGTTATTTTTGATTGTAAATGATAGTGGAGTGATAGAAGAGCAAAGGGGTGTTTTTAAAAACATTTTTTTTAGGTCCTAGCAGTAGGAGGAGGCTTTTGGATGAGTAAAAAGGGGTTTTGGATGGTAAGAGTCAGAGGGAAGTGTTTAGAAAGGTTTGTTTTGGGTATCAGTATAGTAAGAGGTGTCGGATGATGCAAGGAGGAGTAGGGTAGGAGAGTCAAGAAAGGGTTATTTTGGGGATCATAGTAGTGGTATGGGGTTTGGGATAAATGAGAGAGTGGATGTAGAGGATATATGGATAGACGTATAGGGTGAAAGATAGGGTAGTGCATTGGAAAGAGTAGTAGAAAGAAGTTTGAGATGAGTCAGAAAGTTGGGGTAGAATATATATTGAGAGAAATATAGGATGAGAAATAGGGTAGTGCATTGGAAATGCTAAATTGGAAGAAAGTGCTAAATATATACATCCATAAGTACATTGAAAGTCTATAGATATTGTTGGGAGTTGAAGAGGATAATAATACAATAACCTCAAGCTCTAACATTTCTATATACCATTTAACCTTAGGAATGGAAGCTAATCGGAGTTTATTCAGAGAGATTGAATGGAACTATTACAAAAGAACTCGGTTCCAGACGGTAGCAGCAGCCAGTAAAATTTGGAAGAAAGTACGTAAATTAATTAATTTAGGAATTTTGACTTATTATACCCCACTAAATGCGGCAAAATTGCTCCCAACCATTTGTGGTGACAGTGTGGCGAGGGCCTGGCAGGTTAAAGGGATTAAGACACTAGGTGACTTATATGATCAAAGTGGAACGATCAAACAGTTCTTAGTATTAGCACAGGCTCATGGGTTACCACAAGCACACTTTTTTAAGTTCTTGCTAATTAGGGACTTTTTAGTCAAACATAATTTGAAACTGATATCTAACCCTTTGATGGAGGCTCTAAAGGCTCATAGTAGAATTGGTGAGTTGTATAACATTTGAAGTTCGGGTAAGAATGATGATTTGGAAAAACATAAGGTATATTGGGTGGAGACTAGGTGAAAATGAGATAGACATTTCAATGGAGTAAGCGATTACAAGAGCTAGGGAAGTCCTTATGTCAGCAAATTTACAAATACAATTTTTTAAAACTTTATTCAGGTTATACTATACACCTGCGCGTATGAAAAAATGGGGCAGCCGCTGTGATGGTAAATGTTTTCGATGCGCTTCATCCGATGCGGATATAGATCATGTTTTTTATACCTGTGTTAAATTGCATCCCTTTATACAAGATATGGAACGATTCTTATCTGACATATTAGGGAGACCTGTTCGTATAACTCCTGCCTTGATGCTTTTAGGGATGGGGCAGGAAGTTTCAAAGGGGGGAAGTTTATACAAGTATAGACTCTTTTTATTTGTAGCAATGACTATAGCCCGTTTATGTATAGCGGGGGATTGGCTTTGTCCTGAGCCTCCAAGATTCGAGGTTTGAAGGGCTAAGCTATACAGAATAGCTAGCTTGGAATTTAGTTTATATTCGTTAAAGGGGGCTAGGAAACGGAAATTGGGTCTTATGATTTGGGAAATTTTTGTTGGCCCATATGAATGACTGAGAGTATCAGTATGCAAATAGCAAGGAGTTATGGAATATACCACTAGACTAGCAGTAGTTGTAAACATAATATGGCAATTACACTGTTTAAGCCAAAGCTCAAATGGGGATATTTGCAATTCTAAGTTAACTTCATTCTTTTTCAGGCTGTTGTCATTTATGTTTATGCAGCGTGTTATCTTGATTAATTTTACTGAGAAGGCTCAATTACATAATGTACGAACTGCATGCAAGGATTATATTGTGAAATTATGTATTGTGAAATGTCTATCATACCTTGGAAGTGTGGAATCTAAATAAATAAATAAAAAAAGAAAGTCTATAGATGCATAAAGGAGATAAGTATATGCAGATTAAAGATGTTGATAGAGGTTCAGGATGAGGAATGGGGTAGTGCATTGGATTTGCTTTTCAGGAGAAAAGTAACAGATGCACAGTTCCAAGTACATGGAGGTACATAGATGCACAATGGAAGCAAGTACATTTAACATAATCTCCTACGCCGACGACACCCAGCTGATCCTCTCCCTGACCAACGACCCCGCCGCCGCCAGAGCCAACCTGCACGAAGGGATGAAAGAGGTAGCCGACTGGATGACGACGAGCCGCCTGAAACTGAACTCAGATAAGACGGAGGTCCTCATCCTGGGCTCCTCGCCCTCCGCCTGGGACGACTCCTGGTGGCCCCCCGCCCTGGGCACCGCACCCAAACCAACGGACCACGCACGCAACCTGGGTTTCATCCTGGACTCCTCCCTATCCATGACCAGGCAAGTCAACGCCGTCTCCTCGTCGTGCTTCAACATCCTGCGCATGCTGCGGAAGATCTTCTGGTGGATCCCCACAGAGACCAGGAAGACCGTCACCCAGGCCCTCGTCACCAGCCGACTGGACTACGGCAACGCACTCTACGCCGGAACCACCGCCAAGATCCAGAAGAGGCTCCAGCGCATCCAGAACGCCTCGGCTAGACTCATCCTCGACATCCCACGACACAGCCACATCTCCGGACACCTAAGAGACCTACACTGGCTCCCGGTCAACAAGAGAATCACCTTCCGCCTCCTTACCCACGCACACAAAGCTCTCCACGATCAAGGCCCGAGCTACCGCATCAACTTCTACGCTCCCAAACGCCACCTCCGATCTGCCAGCCACGCCCTCGCCGCCGTCCCACGCATCCGCAGAGCCACCACAGGAGGAAGGTCCTTCTCCTACCTGGCCGCCAAGACCTGGAACTCCCTCCCGGCCGACCTGCGCCTGACCCAAGACCACCTCTCCTTCAGGAAGAAGCTCAAGACCTGGCTGTTCGAGCATTAGCGGCACCCCCCCCCCCTCCCAAGCGCCTCGAGACCCTACTGGTAGGTAGTGCGCTCTATAAATGTCTTTGATTGATTGATTGATTGATTTAGACCGAAGATGATTTTTTTTTAACAACATAATTATTCTGCATGTTTATACAAAGCAATGCACAAAGATGGGTACATATCTACAGTGAAAATAAATGCTTCTATACAGAGGGATATGCTGTAAATTTCTGTTTGCGTATGGTGCTTATGTGGGGAAGAGCCAATTCTTGAGTAGTTTTCTGAAGATAGGGTGGTTGTCGGTGGATCTTATGTTGGGGGAAGGGGGCGGGTAAAGAGTTCCATAGTTTGGCTGCTTAACTGAGAAGGATGTGCCACCCATGTTTTTTTTCTTGTATCTTGGGGTTTTGCTGCAAGATGCCCCTTTAGAGAGGAGGTTCCTTTGTTGAATGTGTTTAGTTATTCTATTCCTGATGAAGAGCGTTCTCATTCCACGTATTGCTTTGTGGGTGATACAAAGTAGCTTTAAATTGAACCTTCTGGCAGCCGGTAACCAATGCATGGCTTGCAAGATGTGTGAGATGTGGTCTAGCAGTTTCATATGCAAGAGTAGTCTGGCAGCTGAGTTCTGAATCCATTGTAGTCTTTTCATGGTTGTTAAAGGTGATCCGTGGTAGAGGCTATAGGCGTAATCGAGTTTGGACAGAACAAGAGAGATGGTAGCTTGGACTTTGTGTGGAAATCCAAATTAGGGAAAATTTGTCGCAGCGTTTTTATAGTGACAATGCTTGATCTTGATAGTTTGTCCACTTGGGCATTCATTGACAGCTTGGAGTCCATGGTCATTCCGAGGTTTCTTACTTCCTTCGAAACTTAGGCGATGATCCCAGTTCATCAGGCTAGGCGGCAAGCGGGTCGTCATGTTTCCAATCGCCACACGTGAGTGTTTCAGTTTTGGAAGCATTCACTTTGAGATGGCTCCAAGTCATCCACTGATCCACTGCTCTGAGACAACTAAAATTGGGGATTTTCCAATGTCTTTGGGGCATGCCAGTTGAAGGAGTATTTGCGTGTCATCTGCATAGTTATAGCACGTGAGGTGAAATTGATTGATCAGTTCCGGTAATGACTTCATGTAGATGTTGGAAAGCATGGGCGAGATGATAGAGCCTTGAGGGACCCCTGCTTTTGTGGAGTATGCTTTGGACGAGAAAGGTGGTGTATGAATGACATTTTCTGTTTCGAAGGTAGGACGCGATCCAGTCTAGAGCAGTTCCCTCTATGCTGGCTTCATAACGTCTTTGTTTCAGAGTGTCATGGTCAACCGTGTCAAAGGCAGCCGAGAGATCCAAGAGGAGTAGCGCGGCAAACCCGTTGCAGTCTACTGTATTCTTCAGGTCATCCCAGATGGCAAGGAGGGCAGATTCAGTGTCTCTTCCCTGACAAAATCCTGTTTGGAAGTCTGAAAGTATGTCATTCTCTTCAATGAATTGTGACATCTGAGAGAACGCTGCTCTTTCTATCAGTTTGCCCAGGAAAGGTCCATTTGGAATGGGTCTGTAATTGACAGGGTTCAGCGGGTCCAAGTTTTGTTTTCTTCAGTAAGGGGTGTATGTGTGACTTTTTTAGTTCTTCTGGTAATATTCTTGTAGTTAAGGAATCATTGATGATTCTTCCTACTGGAGTGGCAGCAGAGATTGTTAAAAGAATTGTCTTGGAAGTCTGTGGTGGACAGGGGTCAGAAGGGCTGCCAGCAGGCCTGCTTACTTTGACCAGGTCCATAAATTCATTGTGTGAGATGTGGTGGAAGGAACGGAGAGGCTGGGTTAGAGTATTCTTGGATTGTTGTTTTGTACAAGGGTTAGTGCTGGTGCTTTGTTTCTGTTTTAAGTGTTATTCCAATGTGTCTGCTTTGTCCTTGTAATGATTTGCCAGTTTATCTTTGAAATCTTGAGTAACAGGATGAGTTCCTTCTAGGCAATTTGGTTTGCGAAATTCATTGAGTATTTTATAGCATTGTTTATTTGCACATTTAGCATTCGGAGTTCTGTCTGAAAAGTACCTTTTCTTAGTTTTTTAGGTCGAGCAGACCTACGCTCAATGCGTGAGCATTGAGGGTGTCTGCTTCAGACCTATTGTGGCCCGTTATTGGGAATGTGGACACCAATCTGACACGAGCGTAATCCCTTCGCAGTTTTCACCGCGGGAGCGCGCGTCTGACCCGCGCATGCGCAGAGTAACTCAGCCCTTGCTCACACAGACGCAGGCAGGCAGCCCCCACCCCTCTGCATGCACGCACGCACAGGCGAGCGCAGGCACACACATACAGGCACACAGACACTCGCTCACACACACCCCCCCTCCCCCACAGTCACACACACGCACACACACACATACAAAGCCCGCCCCCCCCCCCACTCGCGCACATGCTTCCCACCCCCCCCCCGCACTCGCGCACATGCTTCCCCCCGCTCAGCAACCCACTCACCGGCTTCCATCATGCGGCGGCTCTCCTCAGCTGCAGGGCCCGGCAGCAGGACTCTTCTTCCCTCCTTCGGCACCGGGGCGCTGTTTCCTGTTGTCGCGCCGGCCCCGCAACAGGCGCCACACTCCTCCTTCTCCCCGGCCCCCTCCTGGGGACCCGGGCTGATTCGGACAGGCAGGGCGCTCCATGCGCCGGCAGCTCGGGAGGCGGGACTTCCGGTCGGCCGCGACCGGATTGGCCGGCCGGCCAAGAGCTTCCGGGTCGCCGCGGGACTTGTTTCTATTTCTTAATAAATCAAACTTAAAAGAGACAGCGGGCCATGCTCTGACAGAGATATACAGGGGCACAAACAGGCGAGCGTGAACTTTTGTGCAGCACAGTCCAGAGAGGGAAACCTGCCCCAACTCCCGCTTTGTGCGTGGTATCCTGCTGCACAGCCTCCGTGGGTTCGAGTTGTGTTTCTGTGAACGTGTTTAATCCCTTTACACCTATTTTGTGTTCAGTTCCTCTACTGTGCCTCGTGTGTTCGCCCCGAACCGTGGTCCTGTCTAGTATGTCTAATCTATATGTGTCCAAGCCCTTTCTCGCGCTCCACGTATCCCGGTCTCCCCCCTGGAGTCATGTGGGTGTCCGATCCATCTGAAACATCATGTGTGTGTCCAGTTCATTTAAATCGGCCACTTGGGTATTGTAGCCCCCTGCCACCACCGTTCACCGAACCCACACACACTCCATGCCCCGGTTATATGCGTGACATGAGGCATCAATGTACACATGCTATATACGGGGCTTACACCAAGCACGCCATGTGCTCGCCCTTACACCAAGGGCGCCAACTCGCTGCTACCCACGGAATACCGCTTACAAGTCCTCGGCTTTTTAGAAAACATTCTAAAGCCAAAGTAAAGAACTACAACACCCATACTGCACTGGGGTGGTCATTTAAATCACCGCAATGAAATCGCGATGCTGACTCGGGGGTATGGCTAAACTACCTACACCAGAGCTCGGACTTTTACCAAGCATTGGCAGTCTGGGGCGGGGTGAGGAAACCGAGGAGGGCTGCCCTGTAAACAGTGCAGAGTACAGTACACACGAGAATGGCTTCCCCTTCCACCCTCTTGGAGCCGCCTGGCCATGCCTACGCCTGATCCGAAACGGTTTAAAGAGACCTCGTCCTGATCTGTCCGACCCCCACAGAGCGGTCGCACTTTAATTCCTCTACAGCTGTCAGACTTCTATCGCGCCTGCCGCCGCCACCCCCTCCCCTCGCTCTTTCCAGGAGCTGTCAGCCGCTTCTAGGAGCTGCCGCACACTGCACCGTGGGCAGAGCTGGGAGACGCGCCACAGATCTGCCAGACCACCCCTACCCCCGGAGCTGTCTTTTTCCAGGGATCTCAAGGGCCCTGATTTCCCCGCCAGTGCCTCCAGAACCCTCAACCCCTTCGCCGTAAGCCCCCTCCCCAACCAGCATGCCAGACCCTTCTCATGAATGTCAGACTCCCTGTCACTCAATTCCCATTCCCCCTGCCCCGTCATTTATGTCAGCTCCCCTGTGCTAGAGTCCAGGACCGCGCACGCCCTCAGTCCGTAGCTGAGACCCCATCCTACAGACACAAGACCCCCGCTCCGAGATGTCAGATAAAAACTATTTAAAAAAAAAAACACACTAGCAAGGCACCCTCTGGAGCGGCCTCCTTTCTAAAAGTGTCAAACCTCCCACATCAGCCTGGCCCCGCTCAGAGTTATCGGAAATGACTCTTAGAACTTTAACACCCCAAATGCAGCTCAGGCCCCCAAAAGATGACACACACACCCTCCCCAGGACTGTCAGAAACACTCACGAGTGGCCAGACGCTTCTCCCCTTGCTGTCAGACACCCCAAAGCTGTGAAACCACCGCCGCCCCCCAGACACACACACACACACGTCCGCCCCCTCTGAGCTACTAAGGGACAGCTCCTAGGCGCACGTGCCACCCCCGCAACATAAACATTAACCCTTCATTGTCCCGCCTCCTGCTCGCCAAGTCATGCGGGTTCACGGGCCGTGTCCTTACCTGCTCTGTCCCAGAGGGGCTGTCGGTGGCCGGGTCCAGTGCACACGGGGTTCAGGGTTTGAAGGGGTGGGGGGGGGCTTCAGGCCAGCCCGGTCACGCCGCAGCTCCGGGGGCTGCCGCCCCTGCTCAGCTGCAGTCCTGCTCGCCCCCTCTCCACCAAAGCTGCATGGCTGGCTGCTGCAGGAGAGAGCGGCCCGGTGCCTCCAGTCCAACACCCCCGCCGGCCGGCTCCTCACTCCACCTTGAACGCCTGGTGGTCCCCTCCTTCAGATCCCGCCCCCACTGGGGCTGCTTTTGAAAATTCGGGGGTGCAGAGTGCTGTTTTCTGCTCTTCTCGCCCTTTCCAGCCTCCTCTGCTCAGTGTGTGTCAGGGGCAGAGGAGATCATGAGACAGCCCTGCCAGCTCCCGCCCGCTCCTCCCAGCCTGGTCTGGGCCAACTCCCATTGGCATTTTTGAGGTCTAAGCTACATATTACTGGTAAGACAACTGTTAACAATATACAGGTGAGAATTTTGAAAAGGTACTCACGTTATTTAAAAATCAATGTGTGGGAAGAAAATTGTTTTCTTCTTTAAAAATCAATGAGAGTTTCTGGAAAGGCACTTTTCTGTACATACTGTTTTTGAAGATGAACTGGGTTTCTCCCTTCCTTCCGTCTTTGTCAGCTTTAATATCCGCAGCTGACCCTTTACCTTTGTGCAAGGCAACGTGATCACAGGACAGTTCATGATTGTCCCACCTCCATGTCTATTCATCACACTGTCAACATCTCAATTATTTTAGCCAACTTGAGTTTGTTACAGCACACATACCATTGTCCTGAAGCTTCTCTATCCCACCCAATGCTGTGCCTCTTTCTCTTTTGACTTTATTCAAATGTCTTATTTCCAAATAATATGTAAATGTGAATCCAGTATTTGTAAAGCGCACAGCTACCCGGAGGCATCCCGGCGCTGGGGGCCATTGGGAAGATTAAGCAAGCTATTGCCCAGAATCACATGGTGCTGGGCAGACCCCTGCCGCCTAGCCCGGGGATCGAACCATAATCCTCTTACTCACAAATAGCGCGAGGACGTGAATTACTTTTGGAGGTGTCTCTGGAGGAGGAGAACTTTGAGGTCCCTTTTGGAGGCCTGGGAAGAGGCAGTGGTCCAGAGCTTTTTTTTGTCCTCTCGCGGTTTGTAAATACAAAACATATTGCATTACAAATGCTATAGGTATCACATTTGCGAAAGTTATAACTATTGGCATTGTAAATGACGAAGCTATTAATTTAGCTATTTAAAAAAAAAGAAACATAAATAAAAACTTTGCCATTTACAATACCAATAGCTCAAACTTTCCTAATGCGAGACCTATTGCATTGCAAATGCTTGTTTGATAACTGACTTGTATAATCTGTTAATTTTCTGTAGGTGAAGTTTGTCTTGGTTGCCATTTATTTTGAGCCTGGTACATTGCAGCTTTCTAATTTTTTGTTTTATGTCTTTTATTAGATCGAGCCTAGACAGTGCATGCATTGTCGCAAGACCTTAAGTAAACAGTATTGCGAGAGTAATCCTGCCTGCTGCTTTTGATTGGGTCTGTCCAGCCTGCCTCTCTTATTCTGGTTCTAATTGGCTGGCAGTCCGAGAAGTCACTTCCTTTTCATCGCAGGCAGCAGCAACCAACTACAGTTTATTTGCGTTGTCAGGCTGTATCTGTTTTGTGTAGGGACTACTTTGTTGTTTTTTTTATCGTCATGGCTCCCGCTTCATGGGTCGCCATGCGCATATATGTTTATTATTCCTCTGCACTTGGCTGCACCCCTGCACCTCACCTCCCCTACATGCAGCTGAGTGTGGTTCCTCCTCTGAGGGGCAAAACCCGCGATCGGGGTAGGGGTGCTGCAGGAGGAGCCCTGGGTCTATCGCATGGATGCGCTGCCTGCTTCCAGCTCCGTGAACAGTTGCGTTGTTCTCTCCAAGGCCCCTGCACAGACGGCTCCATCTGGGGAAGATTCAACCAAGTGTAACACCCAGCATCGTCGCCTCGAAGTGTTATTTGCCACCTACCACATTTGCCTGTTTTTTGGAGGGCATCGTCAGAAAACGGATTGCCTTTTCTGACAACGCTGTAAACATGACGTCTCCACTATGTGGCATACACAACTCCCCCCTCCCATTACGGCATTTCCTCAGAGGTCTGCCCTCTCACATCCACGCACCGCCGTCTGTTTATCGCATCTTTGAATTAAAACCCTCGGTGTCCGGGCGGCTGTTTGTATGAAGTAAATGTCGAGCTGTTAGCCGAATAGTTGACATTCCTGCTGGCATTTCCTATCCCCGCTCCGAGCCCCCGCAGCAGCCGCGTTTCCCAAATTCGTGCACTTAACTGGTTGCAGGCTGATGAACGGAAAAGGTTTTCGTTTATGAATTAAGCCGCCATTCCTGCAGTCAATTACCTTGTTATTCGCCCCCTTCCATCCCTGCCCCACATATATACCTTTCAAAAAACATAATGCAGCCTAGTCTAGGCCTGAATCTCGGTGTCATTTTTAGGTCTCGCCTGTCGATGCGCATGCGCATCGAGCAAGCGAGACTATTGCGAGTTATCCACACTTTATCCACACTGCAAGGAATCGTGGCGATTCCTTGCAGTGCCCGTGACTTTTAAGGTCAATGCGCATGCGCATTAAGCTTATGCGCATGCGCATTGACCTTAAAAGTCACGGGCGCGTGCATGTCCCCTCTCCGCCCCCTCCCCCGTTCCGCCCCCTCCCCTTCCCGCCGTGTCGCATTTCTCCTCCCCCCTCCCCTCTCTTCCCTCCGGCTTGTTTGTTGATTTGACCCGCTCCGCCCCCTCCCCGCCGTCTCGCATTTCTCCTCCCCCCTCCCCTCTCTTCCCTCCGGCTTCTTTTTTTGTTTATTTTTTCTATCACTGCGTTTTTCAAGCCACCCGTGTTGTTTTCCGTCGCTATTGTCCAGGAAACTGGGATTCATTTTTTTGTTTATTTTTTCTATCACTGCGTTTTTCAAGCCACCCGTGTTGTTTTCCGTCGCTATTGTCCAGGAAACTGGGATTCATTTGGCTTCCTCTGGAAGGCTGCCCTTTGCTCTGCGTTTATACAAAGGATAACTGCCCACGCTATGGCTGAAGCAGGTGCCCGCCCCGGAGAAGCGGGGCTGAGACGCAAACGGCAAGTATTCCTTAGTTGAACTGCTGTACAAGCATCTTTTCCCTCAAAATATAGATATTGTGCAAGGTAAAGTTGTGTCTTTTGTAAGAACGCATGCTAATGTTTTACTAGCACTTATAGTTTTTATTTTTGCATTTTTTTGCACAACTGCTATAGGGTATGTATGCTCACTCTTGACTATGCTGTTAAGCCTTTCGGATAAAGTAGCATTGGTGTGAGACTGGCAGCGCACCCATCCCGTGAATGCTGGGTGTGGTGACCAGTTGCTGTGATCTGTATCGCATTTTGTTTAGAGTCGTTTTATGAGTGTTTTTTTACATTCTTCTTTGTTGCAACAGTGACTTCAACCTTTGATGTGAAAGGTGGCAGTGACACAATGCAGAGCCCAAACTATGGTTTTAGTTTGTGATTTGCTGCCAACGTCTACTTCTGTCGATATTAATTGCCTAAAATCGTATTGGTCTTCCTTCAGACACTTTCAAATCCTCCTATTCATCAAGTGATTGAGGTCAGATTCTTAGGTGTGTTCCCATAATTTCTGGTAAGGCATGAGTTTAAAGGCTTTTATGTGTTTTGTAAGAACATGATTTTAGGGTAAGTTACCCGTTAGATTGAAACGTTCATGGAATCACTAGTCTTGAAGGCAGGAATTCGAAACTGCTCCAGTAGAGCGGTTTCAAACTCTATTAGAGTACATATTTTTTAACATAGTGAAGTCTGCGATGCAGCAGAATGTAACCTAGAAGGTTCACCAGACGAAACATCCACTCTACAAGCTACCCTGTAGAGACCACGTGTGTGGCCTCCTGTTGAAGTGAGTTGATGGCTGCAGAGAGCAGTCTGAAGCCTGTCTGCTCAGCATGGAGTCAACCGCGATTGAACATTTCTTTGTGATACATACATTCCTTTCCGTTCTCATGGGAGCCACAGATCTGGACTTGTTTGCCTGAGTGAATGCGTGTAGTTGCATGACGTGACTGAATTTGTTGGTGATCTCTCGCTGAAACTATTTAGGATAGGCTGACCGACTACCAAACCGGTTCCTTTTATGTAGTGCACTGCAAAATATATTTCCCTGGAAATTGAGGCGGCGATTAGGTCGTTGTAAACTTCCCCCAAGTAGCTTGCATATAACTTGAATTCCTGAGGGAGATTTGAGGTGGTCAGCAGTAAGTTGTGAGCACCTGTCGTCCGTCAGAACTGTCTGCATGTGGCACAGTTTTTGACACATTGCAGTAGAGGGGTATGGAGCACCCAAATTGAAAACCTGGCGCTCATGTTGACCCCTTCGGAGCCCACTGTCCAGGGAGTGCCTATTCTACTGTTGTTAAAGGGCACTGAAGAGCATGTTCACATATAGTGTATGTCTGTTTTCTATTCCCGAAGCCTGAACAAAGGCGCTATGACACCAAATGTGTTTGTCTGATTGGCTTATGAATCTAGGGTTTCCTCAAACATTACAAGACCCTCACTCACCCTCACTCACCCTCACTCACCCTCACTCACCCTCACTCACCCTCACTCACCCTCACTCACCCTCACTCACCCTCACTCACCCTCACTCACCCACACTCACCCACACTCACCCACACTCACTCACTCACCCACACTCACTCACCCACCCACACTCACTCACCCACCCACACTCACTCACCCACCCACACTCACTCACTCACCCACACTCACTCACTCACCCACACTCACTCACCCACACTCACTCACCCACACTCACTCACCCACACTCACTCACCCACACTCACTCACCCACACTCACTCACCCACACTCACTCACCCACACTCACTCACCCACACTCACCCTCAACACCTCACCCTCACTCACCCTCAACCCCTCACCCTCACTCACCCTCAACCCCTCACCCTCACTCACCCTCACTCACCCTCAACCTCATGCTAAAGATTTAGCAAAAAACCCATAAACAATTCTAAAAGCACTAACTCTAATGCTGCGAGACCTATTGCATTTCTAATGCTTGTTATCTTTAAATCCTAGGGCGCCATTGCCTCTGGAGTCAAACGGTGATGTTATTTGATGGCCGAGAACCCCAAGTTGGCAATATAGGCACTGGAATTATGCGACCATAGCAATGTCCCCATAGTGCTGGATTTGCCGCATACACTCCACCATCTGAAGCACAATATGGCTGAGTACATTCATGACCAACAGAAAATCGTCTTTTGTCTTGATACTATCATATTTATCAGTAGTACTGACCGGTCATTAGTGTCACTTGTATTATTTGGCAGTGGAGGGTGGAGGCTAAATTTACTCCACATGGCTTTCAAAATGATGTGTCAAAAAAGTCAAATTATGTGGCAGAGCCCTGCACAAACATAATCTATGACCACCTTATTTCCTCATGTTGCCATGTAAACACCTATTATGCAACATTGCGTGTATTAATTGACAACTCTAGTTATGCACATTTTCAAAAGCAAACTAAATTAAAATGCTCCTTCCCAGTCAGAATTTCCATCCTACAACAAGGAGCGCGTGCGACAGCTTTTGATATTGGGGTTTCACTTACCTCATCATGTAAATGCATAGCAGTTAGAATGACCGGCGGTCCTGCTTATCTAACATTATTATGATTATTTTTTTAAAATACAAAATGCTGCATAAATGAAGAGAAAGAACGAGCTTGTCCCAGGCTGAGGATTTTTTATAGGTGAAGTGCGTCTATATTTTATTCCGAGACTAGCGTCGCTAGATCGTATGACTTGTCTATCTGTAGCTCACGGACTTTCCTGCCTTTTAACGTCCATGCCATGGCATGATTTCCTTGCGGACAGGCAATAGTTTGTCCTGATTGTTGGTTTACGCTGAGAAATGAATTCACAGTCTTTTCATGAGTTAATTTTAAAACCGCTTTCTTTCTGGCTTTGAAAAGGTAAGGATGTTTTCGATCTTTTTTTCTTCCTGTAATTTAAAAGGGAAGCGAAACACCTGATGTTTTTTTTGGGTGAAAAACAAACTCTGCGGCCTATGCAGTCTTGGCGAAAATTTTGAGACGGCAGTGCGAGACAATCCTCACATTATTTGCACACCCCAAGGTCCACAATGCACTTTTCAAATTATGAGGCTTGTCGCTGGTGTTATTACTAAGCACACCCCAAGGTCCATAATGCACTTTTCAAATTAAGAGGCTTGTCGCTGGTGTTATTACTATGTAAAGCGTATCTATGCATGGTGCTCACGCGCTGCATAAAACTGTTAAAGAAATGCATACTCAATCCATACTCAATCCATGGTTCACTTTGGTTGAAATTCTCGGTCATTGACAATTGTGCAGTTTCACTGAGTAACAATCGTCTTTTGGTGTTTGTGCTACAAGAAAAGAAAAAAAGTAAATATACACCCACTATTGTAAATATTTCAGGGTCTTGCATCCTGCTTTGTGCCTTTATTTCTTTAAATGCCACGAATAAAAGGATTCCAAGGGTTTCTTTCTTTTACTGTGAGTCAGATTGGACGGGTTTCACCACATGCGTACATACGCCTCATTAATGGTATTGCATTTTACTGTGTGTAACCTGGCGCTGTATTTGTATTTGTATATGTATCTGGGTTTTATATCGCGCCAAATCACCGACAGGTCTCAAGGCGCTTCTGACAGAGTACAGCAACAAAAAGTAGAGTGGATAAGAATACAGATTACCGGCCTATTTTACAGGGAAGCAAAAGCGTCCCTGAAAAGCAGTGTTTTCAGAGATTTCCTAAAACTGAGAAGATTAGATTCTTTACGAAGGACCTCCGGTAGCTTATTCCAAATGGTAGGGGCTTGGACTGAAAAGGATCTACCACCTTTGGTCGCCATTTTAAAGCGCGGACATGATAGCAGTAGAGAATTGGAGGATCGTAGAGCTCGCTTGGGATTATACACTTCAAGCCTCTCTTTTATATAGGCAGGCGCCTGCCCATAAATTGCCTTATGGGCGATGCACAGGCTTTTAAATTCAACCCTCTGCTTTATAGGGAGCCAGTGTAACCTATAAAGCAGAGGGGAAGCACAGGTCTGTCTAGGTGATCCAAAAATTAACCGTGCTGCGTCATTCAGGGTGACTTGTAGACGATTGATTACATTTTTTGGAAGACCTAGATATAGTGCGTTCCCATAGTCGATTCTGGAGACTATTGTAGCTGAAACAATGGTTCGAAGCATGTTTGTAGAAAGCAAAGGGGCTAGCTTTCGCAACTGCCTAATCAGGTTGGTACATGATCCAACCACAGCGGATACTTGGCTGGTCATCGAGAGCTCCTGGCCGATCTTAATAACAAAGCTCTTTAAGCTGGGGCATGGCTTTGGGGTAGGTCCAAGTTCTTGGGGCCAGAACAGATCATTCCAGGGTGAGGCGATAGTTGAAACTACTAGGGCCTCCGTTTTATCTGGATTGATTTTTAATAGTTTAGACGTCACCCAGTTCACTGTAAACCGCAATATCTTTTGGGCCATGGACTGAGCCGATGTTGTATTGTCGATTCTCAGCAACAGCTGAGTATCATCGGCATAGTTAAAAACTTTATAGCCCATGTTTACCAAAGAGTCTATCAGTGGCTGCAGATATAAGTTGAATAGGAGTGGCGAGAGTGCGGACCCTTGCGGGACTCTACATTCCAAGACGCCTACATCAGATACACGATCTGCTAATTGGATCCTCTGCGTCCTCCCTAACAGAAAAGACGTTAGCCATTGGAGAGCTTGTTCTTTTATCCCAGACATGGCTAGTCTGTCCAGGAGCAGTGCTTGGCTGACAGTATCAAACGCCGCTGAAAGGTCTAAAAGTATCAGGGCGCTTGGTTTTTTACTGTCAGCCATGCATCTAAGCTCATCCAGCACCGACAGCATTACTAATTCGGTGCTATGGTGGGCACGAAACCCCGCTTGCCGCTCCTGGAGTAGATGATATGATTCCAGGAGAGGTGACAAAGATTTTAATACATGCTGTTCCAAAATCTTAGACAGGAAAGGCAGCTGGGAAATTGGCCTGTAGTTTTTCAGACTGGTTGGATCAGCCCCTGTTTTTTTTTATCAGGGGTTTAACACGTGTCTCTTTAAAGCTAGCTGGTAGTAGTCCTGTGGCTAATGAGTTATTTAGGAGGTCTAGGATCTGGTCCTCCAGGATAGGAAGTGCCAGTCGAAAGATTTCAGGGGGGCAGGGATCTGCAGGGGAGCCTGACTTGGTTGAGATAGCAAGTTGTCTGAGGGTTGTAGAGTCTATGCTAGGGAATCTAGAGATGATAGGGGTCGAAGGAATTTGAGGGAGCAGTGGAATGGTAGACATGTTTGGGATTTCTTTCTTAATGTCTGACAGGATGGTTGCTACTTTTTCAAGAAAGTAGCCTTGGAAGATGTTGCAGTTTATCACTGTATCTACCTTTTCTTCCTTCTTACTTAATTCTTTTAAGATTTGGAAGGTTTCTTTCTGGACATTTACTGCATTTTTTATACGGGTTTCATAGTAGTCCTTTTTAGTTGATACGATAAGCTTTTTATACAACTGAAAAGATGTTCTATACAGTTCGCGATCTGCATCGTTTTTAGATTTCCTCCAGCATCTCTCAAGATAGCGAAGCTTTCTTTTTTGATCCCTCAAGCTCTGGGTAAACCAAGGGGCCCCTTTTTCCGCACCCTTTATTTTCTGTGTCTTTTCCGGGGCTATCTGGTCAATCGATTGTCTGAGGCTAGCTACTATGGTGTCATAGTTTAGATCTAAATCTGAGTTATCATATGAATTCATCGATTTATGTACATGTTTGGAAAGGGCATCTGTTAGAGTTACCGAATCGACTTTTTTCCATTGGCGCACTTTTTTAGTTTTTAGCGGGAGTTCGACCTGAGGGCTATCTTGTGGTACATCACACAAGAGTAGATGGTGGTCAGACCAAATACAAGGTGTAATATTCGTAAGGGCCACCTCTGGCATAGAAGTCCAGATTAGATCGAGAGTGTGGCCCTTTATGTGAGTTGGGGCTTCCACTAATTGTTCCAGGCCTAAAGTGGTCATGGAGGTCTGTAACTGGCGTGTTGGCAGATCTTTATCTGTCTTATCCCAATGAACGTTGAAGTCACCAGGATTTTTTTTATATCGTGTGCATATATCCAATATAATGGGGAAAAAAAGGTCGTTGAATGTTGATGTACATTGTGGTGGACAATAAACTGTTAGGATGATAAGGCAGGAATTGTTCATGGTAATTTTTATCCCAAGTAGATCTACAGAATTTATTGTCTCAGTTAAAATTTTCGCTACTGTGAGCTGCTTTTTAAAAATAGTTGCAACTCCTCCACCCTGGACACCATCCGGGCGATTATGCCAAATCATGTCATATCCACTTGGAAGGGCGGCTATGATGTCGGGGGAGGAGTTATCACCCAGCCATGTTTCAGTAAGGGTCAAGATCTCAATGGTCTCATCCTGTAAGAGGGTAAAAATTTCCAGGTGGTGTTTCTGTAGTGACCTAGTATTTAGAGTAGCTAGCTTCAATGGAAGTGGTAGGCAAGTGTCTCTACGGCTAGGAGGTCGAAAGATGTTACAATCCTTGAGGATGGAACACGTGGTGGAATTTACGATGTGCCTGCCTGAATCCAATGCTAGGAGGTGATTAGCAGAGTAGGAAATACACCTACCAGAGTGCCTGGTCCCTGAGCCCGCTCGAGCGCGGACGAGCGCAGACGGGCAGGACTCTGGCACGATTCCGGCGCAGGTCCGGCGCGTCCGCTGTACGCGTCTGCTGCGCGGAGTCATCACCATCTGTTTTTGTAGCGCTGCCAGAGCGCGTCACCAGCCCAACCCGACCCAAGATGGCCGCCGAAACCGGAGCCCTGCCCTCGGCGTCAACACTCAGCCGAGAGCAGGTCCGGAGCTGAAGGGAGGGGGGAGAATGAGCCTAAAGCGCCACGAAGTGCAAGGGAGTCTCTACACACCTCTTAAGATCAGGTGTGCACAGATGCCATAAATTATGCAGGTTACAATTTGCTCAAGTTAAAAGCAGCTAAAATACAAGAAAAGGTAGGAGACCTCCCGGCTTCCGCCTCAGGAGAGGAAAGTTGCTGTTGTCAGTATCCTGTCTCAGCCTTTCGTCCTTCCATGTGACGCTGGTAATTTTAATATGCATTACAAAGGAGCGCTCGTGGTTGTTAATAAGTAACGAGCATTTGCAATGCAGTAGGTCTCGCATTTACGCGAGTTTAAGCTATTGCCAGTGTAAATGACAATGCGTTGTATTTATGTTTCAAAAACCAAAACCTAAATGAAAGACATTGTCATTTACAATAACAATAGCTCAAATTTGCGTAAATGCGAGACCTGTTGCATTGTAAATGCTTGCTATTTCTATGTTGCTCCAAGGTGCTTTTTTAGGTCTCGCGTGGCAGCGCGCAAAGCACTGCTCGCCTTGGTGAGATTTATTGTGAAGGAGGATTTTTCAGAAAAGGGCTTTAAACCCCGCCCCTCATTTCCATTGGCTGGCATCACCGTTTATGCTAAACGGTGGCCTGCCATTGGAAATGAGCTATTGGGTTGCCTCCCTTTTGGCCTTTTGGTCCGGCCCATCCGGACTGGATCTCCTGCTTCAAGGCTGTCGTGAAGCAGTTTCTTATCTCAAGAGGCATGTTATCTAAATAAACCGTGAGATCCAGTTCAGATGGGCCATCCCAAAAGGCAACAGGGCGCCCTGTGTTTATTTTTGCATCGGGCTTTACAGTCGTGCACACCCGCCTCCAGCTTTACAGCCTCACGCTTTACAGCCGTGCACACCCACCTCCAGCCTTTCAGCCTCACTGGGCAGCTTTTCTTTCTCCACAAAAGAGGAAATAAAAGTAATAAGGAGCTGCTTCACTTCTGTTGTCAACTTCCACAATATCAAATCTTTCTTTCGCTTTTGGATTATTGTTTGTTGACCGGTTTCTCTTCCACGTTCTTTTCCCCATCTGCCGGAGCTAAATGGAAAGATATGTTTCTTTGATGATACCGTTTTACATCCAGAGGAACACTTAAAGTGCATGCAGAATACCTTGCCTGCACACTAGGACCCTGTCCTCGCGATACAGACCATCCTGCTCACATTCATTCACTACCACACTTTAAATGGGCAAACTGTGCATTTTTATTTACTAATACTGATTATAAAATGATGACCCATGTAAGCTGTGTCTGTTTCACTTGTATTACCTACTTTCCAAGACTCTGAAAGGAAGAATTTATGTTATATAACTTTACCTGCAAACTCTGTATGTTGACAGCCTGGCGTGGTATATTTATTCATGATCTAGAGGCCAAAAGTGATAACCAACCTGTGTCCTCGATGTCTCTTTTGCTCCTGTGAAGGGGACGCTGCCTATGCAAATACGGATTGGGTGCATTGTCCCAGAGGGACCCGCGGCTGTCAGAAAAGATCGCATGACAGGAGGAACTTCCTATCAGGACCCGCATTACTGTGCATTATGTGGCGAAGAATACACGCTCTCCCGCTAGCACGCACACACAATTATCCGTTTTCCGCCACTCTATGTGCATACAGGTAGAAGTGGTATTCCGTTCACTGCTTGTTCTGTAGTACCATTTGTTAACACTTTTATAGTAATAAAAATCCGCTGTGTAACCTGCATCCTGCGCTGTTGAGGTTATTTAGTTATCCAGTTAGCTTGATGCATTCATCTAGTACTAGTTGTTATCTGATACTAATATGTGAAAGTGTTTTAATTCTCTTGTAAATAAAGAACAAAAAAACAAATGGACAAGCTAGACGATAAAAGTTTCTCTACTTCCACAAAATGCTGTCTAGCAGAGACGCAACTAGAGCCAAATTTAGGGGGGGTTAAGAAAAAACTTTGGGGGGGCTGATTCTTCAAGGAAAAGGCAGAGTTTAGCTGCAGGGGCTCTGAGAAGGGGTGAAAGACTTCAAAGCCTCATTAGCAAGTAAAAGGTCTTATAAAGACCTGTGAAGTACTCTAGTGCGGCTGTGTGTGTGTACGGGAAGCTGTCTCATCCCGGGCTGCCACACACCACGGGGTGGGGGGGCTGAAGCCCTTTGAGTCCAATGGGCGTTTTGCTCCTGCTGTCTAGTATAGTGAAAAAGTGATGCAGTTGGCATTCCTATCTTATGTCTTCTTTGATGGCTAATGGTGTTAATTAATATTGTTTTTATTCTCTTGATAGTTGGGATTAATGTCTTGGTTCGAAAAAGGTGGATACAGCGGTTTATAGAGCATTGATTGTGTGTTTTATTATTTCGATACAGTATCCGTAAAGTTTGCTGGTGTCTGCAAAAAGAAAAGATCTGTTGTGAGCTTAGTAATGTCAGTCTCCTAACAGCGCTACCAGGCTAAAGAAGTGGTATCAGTGAACTACATAACTTGTATGGTGACAAGAAGACCTTTTTTGGGTACCATTTGACATGGCCTTAGGACGATTGTAATGTAGATTCCCCCACGTCTTTTGCAGATAACCATATTCTGTCACAGATATTTTGATGTAATCTCTTGTGTTCTTTGCACGCTATGCACTATTATAGTGAATTGTATATAGGTGCTGGTGCTCGCTTTATGAATCGTTAGTATTGAGTAGGTTGGTTTCAATAGGTCAAATAATGGTGTATGGGTTTGAGAGTTGTAGACAGTATGGGGCATTTGGGATTCCTATCTTATGTTTTCTTTGATGGCTAATGGTGTTAATTTAATATTGGTTTTATTCCCTCGATAGTTGGGATTGATGTCTTTGTTGGAGAAATTTGGAACACACCGTTTTGTAGAGCATTGATTGTGTTTTGTTATTTTGATACAGTAGCCGTAAAGTTTGCTGGTTTCTGCAAAAAGAGAAAATATCTGTTGTGAGCTTAGTAATGTCAGTCTCCTAGCAGCTACCAGGCTAAAGTGGGACCAGTGAACTACATAACTTATATGGTGACAAGCTGACCTTTTTGGGGTACCATTTGACATGGCCTTAGGATGATTGTAATCTGCTCCTGTAAAGTGGGCGCTCCCTATGCAAATGCGGATGAGTGCACTGTCCCAGAGGGACCCGCGGCTGTCAGGCGCATGACGGGAGGAACTTCCTATCAGGACCCGCAATCAATAAGTCTCACATTTATGCAAGTTTAAGCTATTGACATTGTAAATAACAATGCCTTTTATTTCTGTTTTAAAAAATAAAACATAAATATAAGGCATTGTCATTTACAATGCTACTAGCTCAAACTTGCGTAAATGCGAGACCTATTGCATTGCAAGTGCTTGTTTCTCTTGTTCTGTTGTGCGGTTTTGAGTGGTGTCAGGATGTCAAAAGCTTCCTGTAGCCACTCATATAGATTTTGAACAAAATTTGTTTCCAGATATGTACTGGATGTTAGTTGTGTTTCTAAGTGTTCCAAATTTAGTTTGTTCCACGGCCGATAGGTGGATGGATGTAAGATAGTTTTAGCTTCTCCTTTCTTTGGATGGTCGTGGGTTTGTGTTATGCGCTTGTCACATTAATAAGATCACCCATCCAGGCTCTTTTGTAAGGTTTCTTTAGGAAGCTTGAACCTGCTTGCACAGCGTCCATGTTTCTAATTATATTTTAGGTGACTCTTAAACATAGTTGCAGCTGGCTTGCTCAGTGGCTTCCCACATACATCCGGAACCAGCTCAGTCCCACTGTCTGAGCCAGTTCTCTTCTCTGTTCGTCCCCCCAATTTATTTCACTGATAATGTAAATATGCCACTTTTTTGCCTAGTCCTTCATACACAATGCTGACGTTTCTAAATTTTGTGCATGGAAGGTGTTACTGTACCCCCAGTTTAATTTTACTTTTACCTACCTAAGGAGGTCACCATGTTTTTCAGCAGTGGACGCTAATCTCACTGAACCATCGTCATGGCTTTGGTAAATGCCTACTTGTGCATCTCTAACCTTCTTAGGGCAATTTAAATAGACTAAGATAACTATCCTTTTGGAGCTTCAAACAAGAATTTCTGAGAAACCGCAAGTGGAACAAATTGGAATAATATTTGGGGTGAGTGACTATCCACCTCAAGGAATAATCGCAACCCTTGTAAGGGTGATTCCTCCCCCCCCCCCCCCCCCCCCCCCCCCTCATGTCACCAAATCAATCTGAGCTCAACCACCTGGTAGCTATGGCACGGAGTAGACAGGCTTAACTTAGAGCAATGTATAAAGTATTTATGTGGTTCCCAAAACTTAATAAAGTCAAAATGAAAAAACAAAAATCTTAAATAAATTGGAAAACGTACAATAAAAACAATTACAACAAGGGCAGCCGGAGAGATGAATTTTTAAAGTTTTAAGTAGAATTAGCTGCAAGCAGCATTAAGTGTCATTGGTCGTGGTAGACTGGGAAATAGGCATAATTTGAGGCTGGCTGCAGTGGAGCATGGGTCAGTTACACCAAGCAGGCTTGTCCTGGTAAAAGATTATAGGTTCTGACTCAGTTTTTTAAGACCTTCAGAAAAGGAGCTACAGAGGGAAATAACGCAGGTTGCCCTCCACTCACAACTCTTTCATCAACAAAACCTGCTTATGTCTCGGGATAAACATCATGAGCATACCCTAAACCTGTTCATGGTTATACTATTTAGGTACTAGCTCAACAATGATGTACACAATGGGTGCTCCTATCCCTCTTTAAAAAAATGTCAAGTGTCTATCTCACCCAGGAATTAAATAGTGTGTGTTTCTCACTCCCCACAATTTCTCACATCCAATAACAAAAAATGTGTGAAAGGTGTGGAGGCACCTCACAGAAACACCATCCAGGGAGCTACTGATAGGTTCTCATTAGAGTGCTCCACTTACCGTCATTGGCAGCTTCCACACCATAAAAAATATAGTTAGAAAGTGTAATGTGGTTAGAAAGTGTAATGTCAGCCAGGATGCTCCCATCATGCATATTCAATTTAATTTGTGTTATTCGATCCAATTAAAACATAGATCACAAACCTAGTAAAAAAAATAATAGTACAAGAAGATCTCATTACCAGGTGCAAAGATACAAGATATAAAGTATACAAATTAATTAGCCTCTTGGAGAGTCTAAGGATCTCCACTAACACAAACTCATCTATTCCATGCAGACCCACACAAATATGCCATCAACACAGCCATCCGATTTTAAAATTCCAGAGAACAAATGCTAATTGTCTCATCAAAGAGTTAAAAGACACACCCTGCTAGATTCCTTCCAGATGTGCAACACAATTAATTCTTAAGGCAACTAATAAATCAACGAAGTTTCCTCCTTCTTATACATGCCTGGAGGAAAGTGTCTATCCAAAAGCATATAATGGATCATTGAGTTTTTTAAAGAAAGTACAATGCAGGTCTACATTGGCTAAAATTATGACGTCTTAAAATTGATAAAATAAAACTTGCTCTTTCTTCCTTATAAAACCCCAAAATAAGAATAAATGAAGATCTGACTGCTCTGAACTGTTGTTACATTGACAGGTTGTCAGTTCAGTAAAACTAAACCTCGTGGGAAAACCAAACATCAGCAGGATTTTGTTCAAACGAAACCTCCGCAAAATAAATTCATGCTGTAGGTTTCCAATTCTCTCTAGGTATGAGTACTCTCCCTCTAATATGGCCGGGGTCAATTGATATAGCGGTACTTATGATTGTGTTTTTTTCCCTTTCCATCATATTCTGCCTTGGATACAAATGTAGCCTTTATTTCCTTTTTCGTGATCTTCAGCCAAGTACTGGGGATAGATATTCCTTACAGGTTCAACTGAGTCATCTCTTCCTATTTGGTTCGGCCGATTGTCTTCTCTTGGGAACCATTTCACACAGTATACCACCGGGAAATTTGAGAGCAAATACAAAGTAGACAACCAGAAGTTTCAGGCAAGGAAAAGGTAACTTTCCTGAAGTTAATCTAACTTTACCATTGAATTGTATTTTTAAGAAATATTAAAAATAGTTGTTTCATTGTTCGTTTATCTAGACAGTGCTTTTCCAGATATACAGTGTTGGGGGTTTAAATATAATAAAATCTAGTTTTCTACATAGGCCTGCCACAATGAAAAATAGCTTTTGGGTGCTAGTAAGTGTAAAGAGATGTTACCATTACATTTCTACATGTCCTAATTTTAAATACCATGCACCCTGTCATGTGACCTACAAGGCCAACATAGGGGTGACTTATTTATATTCAAAAGGGGGGTGGGTGGGTGTGGGGGTGTTGACTGGCCAAAAGGGTTTATCTTGACAGGTCAAATTGCAGTTCTTAAATTGCGAAAGTTAGGCAACAAAGCTAAGCCTGAAGCCATGATTTACATTGTCACTGTAGTGAATTGCACCCATGGGCCTGCAGGCCACTAATGACATTTAACTTGCAGGATCTGGGTACATTTCCTACAATATACTTGAATGTGTAAGTTAAGTATACCAATTAGGAATAGGCAAATTTAGTTGTGTTTAAAAGGGGAGCATCAGCATCACCACCGGGTATTACGGTTAAAGTGCACAGAGGTCTAACGTCAACAAAAATACAGGGTTCGGCAAAAGGTGAAAATTCCAGGGTGACCAAGCTGAAAAGACTGATTTCCTACAGCGAGCAAATCCATGATAACTGTGCTAGTTAAACCGGATAATGTACTGATGTTAGCAGTGAAGTTCTAGCCCCTCAGATCATCAGTAAGCCACAGCTCATTATTTAATTGTACAAAAGATAGACAAGATGGAAAAATTGGCTTACCTCAAGTTAGTGGTAGCTTTGCTTGACTAATGCATGGATTGTACTGCAGCCTCATTGCCCACCAAAGGGCGACATTGATTTGAGGTCATCTTTTTAAATCTGCAACTAACTTCTGAATATGGATCTAGGATTAGTAATTCAAGATGGTTAGTTTTAAAGTACGTTTCTTAAAGCAAGTTTTGATTTACTGTGTTAAACCACATTTCATCCAGCCTTTTCCATGTCTAATGTTGTCTGGGTTTGGAAAAGCCAGCCACCAAATTTCCCATCAGGTGTTCTCCACATGCTTGCAGCACTCCTTTCTCTACTTAAAGTCAGTAACCCATCTGCAACAGCATAATGATCATTAAGTTGCCAAGACAGATTATCTGAAAAAGAGGAGCTTTTGCTGAGGGGCCCAACACTACCTAAGAGAGGGACAGGAAGAGGAGCCTAACCCCGGGAAAGATGTTGTGAAAGAACCAATCGAAGGAGCTCCCAGTGGAGGCGGCTAGACACTTGGAAGATCTTACGGAAGAGCTTTGTAAAAGAGGTCCCATTAAAGCAAAGCCCACTTTTAAAGTGCTTTCCATCCACCAGTGTGGCGCTGAAGGCCGCTCTTATTTGTGTTAAGCACACGTGCATTGGAAAGCTGGTCAGCTGCCAAAAACAAGAAACAGTACAAACCCGGCTCAATTGCAAGAACCTTGGAAGCTTTGAACTCCCAACTTTCATTTAATGCCTAGTCACTTGGTTTCACCCTGGACACCAAATAAATGTCAAACAAAATTATGATGGCTTCGTACCAGCACTCACTTCTAAAGAAAGGAAAACTGTTTCTTTCAGAAAGTTGGTTTAGAACTGCTGTTAAAGATCTCGTTCTCTTGCATCTGAATAGTGATAATGACCTGCCCCAGGGCCTCCCAGACTCCACACTGGCACCCTTTAGGGGAATCGTACTTGCCGCAGCTTCTCCCATCCAGGGCTTGAAGAAATATGAACACCCCCATCTGTTGGCTCCCCTGACTGGCCTGGACCATCTTGCAGACCAGCTAACCATCTCGGGCGGTTCTTGACGCACCCCTAGCCAGGACACCATCAGAGTGCAGAAGTGCAACAAAATAATACAAGGCAGCAGTCCTTATCCCATCAATACACCCAGGGCCTGGAACAACATCCTGATTTCCACTAATACTGCCCCAACGCTGCTCAGATTTAATAACGTATTGAAGATAAACCTCTTTAAAGAACATTACATCACAACTCATTAACAGCCCCCATTGACTTTATGCTTGTCTTTGACCCTGTACAGTGTTCTGGTGCCTTTTGGCTAGGTTTGTGCTACAGGAATACCATACATACATACATACATACATACATACATACATACATGCATTCATACACCACCCAGCATTGAAATATTTACAGATGTGAGTTGTGCTGCGTAAAAGTCTGCAAAGCCCAATAGGGGAAGAAAGCCCTCTGAAAGAACTGAACCTTGTGTTGTATTCCATCAGAGGCACCAGGACAAACTCTTCACAATTGATTATAATACTTCCACTGTTATTAATTTGTTTGGATGGTCCCCGTAAGCTTGTGCTTGAAGCTCCTTTTTGATCTCTCCTCAATTTTGCCTTTGACTCTTTCTCTAGCTTTTCTGACTCCAATGAAGGCTGAATCTGAAGGTCCCTGAGCAGGTGATTGGTTAATACCATTGCACCTCTGTTATGTGATTGCACCTGGCCATTACAGACAACTTGCTGTCTACCTTCAGTCCCAATAGCAGTATGACTTCCAGCAACGCTTTGTCATCTATGCTCTTGATGGGAGGAGTTCCTCCTTTTAGGCCTCTGCTAGAGACATCTTTAAATGTCTCTTGGCAGACTTTTTGTTTCCAATGCATATTATATTCTTAGAGGGGGTTTGGATCAGCCCCCTGCTTGTGATTGAGTGTCTTTGCTGCCTGCCTCAGCTGTCTGCTCTTGATTCAGTGGCTTTCTTCACTATACTTGTTTGTCCTGCCCAAACATTTCAGTTAGTGTTGCGATTGGATGACTAGTATCCTTTTACTGCAGACTCAAGGTAGCTCTTTAGTGTATATGCAGCACTCCTGGGGAGTGCATGTTTCCTTGCTTTCTCTCATGAAGCCTCCCCCCCGCCAACATGCTTATTTCAGATCTCCCCCACTTTTTTAAATTGAAATAGATTTTTTTAATGAGAGATCTACAGCTGCAAAATTGCTGTCAGGCTGCTTGCTCCCTTTTTTGTTCTTCATGCATGTTGCTTTTGTTCTTTTTTTAAAATCTTAATTTATCATTATTAGGTGGCCATCTGCCACATTAAAATAATAATGTCCACAGTATGTCTCAGTAGATGCTGCTGCATATGTTGCCATCTTTCTATGGGTGTTCCTAATACCTAATGCAAGATTACCTGCCATGCATGCTTCTTGATGCATGTTTTTGTCAAAGTCAATATCTCAACCTTTTATATCGTTCGGTTCCTAGATGGCGTTTGTGTTTTGGGCTACTTAAGAACTTTTCTTTTTGCTGTTCTAACAGTAGCCCTTAGAAAACACAAAACATCTACTTTTTTCGCTGAGGATGTCTAGGTTAGCCCATATCTCAACTTAAAACAAAGACCATACTTGTCTTCCAACTTTACGGTTTCTTTCCCGTTGCTCCCGGTGTTTGCCAGGGGCATCTTTTCATTTTTTGCCATGTTTGTTTTAAACACTTCTGCTGGAGTGCTACAGCCATGCACTACCTATCCTCTTGCCCTCCAGTCTCACATCATAAGCCCCAGTTTTTGGATTACACTGCTGTAATGCTGCTCCTCGTACCGTTTATTCACTTTAGAAATTCAACCCAGTTGCTCCTTTCTTTCCTATCGTATATTTTCTCTCGGAGGGCTTGTGGTTTCATTGTATTTTTAGGGGTTCATGATTTTGGCAGCTCAGCCCCGGGCCATGACTAGTCAATTGTCAAACATATGAAGAGTGCTTCCATAGCGGTTTACAACTCCTGTAGTAGAGACAAACGTCTGAAACCATGACTGTCTGTTAAGTGCTTTAAACACTTTTATTTAAAGAATGTTTTAGACTACCCAATATAGAGAGGACCGTAGTGAATGCTTTGTCCACCTAGTGCTAATTTTGTTTCTTTCTTCCGACTTCCAATGGTATGTCCTGATCTTGTTCTTTATTTAAAAGTCTAATGAGAATTTACATCCTAAAAACCAGACAGACCTATTTGCATTTGTATTTAATAAGTATTTTGTGTTTCTTAGAAGGCTGGGGTATGCAGGAATGTACGCTTCTTTAGGTATGAAATTACATACATATTTATTTTGCATATGATCTGTTGATGGGCGTGGCATTGGAGCAATGGCCATTTGTGAATAGAGATGCAGATTTGGGCATGGATTGCAGGAATGTCCTTAGTATATCATCAACCAAGACAAATAATTTTCAGATCACAGAGAGGTTGGATATGTAACCATCTCAGACTTCCTTAAAGCAGGTCAGGTATCCCCCCCCCCCCATCTTAAAGAAGCCATCTGCGGACCCATCAGACCTGAATAACTATCGCCCAATATCCAACATCCCCACCCTGGCCAAATTGCTAGAAAAATGTGTTCACACACAGCTTAGCAACCACATAGACCACTTCAACCTGCTCAATCAATTCCAATTAGGTTTTCGTGCAGGGCACAGTACTGAATCAGCCATGACTCGCAGAATAGATGATGCATTAAAAATCCTGGACCAAAACAAAGCATATTACTAATCCTGCTTAACCTATCATGTGCCTTTCACACCCACAAACACTACAACTTACTGGACCTCCTGAAACACAGAATGGTACTATCCGGTTTGGTCTTAAACTGGTTCACCTCCTTCCTTCAAAATAGAATTCAAAGCTTCAAGGTCAATCAATCCTTATCCAAGCCCACCCCAGTCATTTTAGGAGTACCACAGGGATCATCCCTCTCCTCTACACTTTTTAACCTGTTTATGGAACCACTTGCAGATCTTCTCAACTCCTTGAATGTCCACTATCACTTGTACGCAGATGACACACAACTTTACATAAAGATCCACTCTCTTGAGGACATCAAATCTCTCAACTCTTCCAGAAACGCAGACCTCGTTGGCCAATAACCACTTAAAGCTAAACACCCCTAAAACTGAATTCCTCTTAATCGCCCCCCCCATCCCCAAATCAATCCACAATCCTCTTTGAGTGGATGCAACAGTGTAGCGGGGAGAACTTGCCGACTGAAGGGGTGACCCCTGCTGTGGACTGGTGGGTCTCTGACCAGACTGCCCCTCCCTCTTTTTCTTCAAACCAGGATTAGTGGTGCTCGGACACCCAGTCGCTGTGGAAAGACATCCCAGACGAACAGCGAGAGGGGCCCTTTAACTGGGCGTATGTCGAGGGTGAGGAGAACACACCCCCAAATGACGTGTACAGCACGGGATTGGTAAAAATCCAGGAAATCTCAAGACCGGCGTGTGATGTCACCGGGAGTGCGCGTTTCCTGTGAAATCGAGTGTCGGAAGGTCTGGGAGGAGAAGCGTGGCAGGGAGAAGAGTCGGGAGAGAAAACTTGTTCGGAGGAGGAAGCGGGAGGAGAACGAGACAAGCTCCGGAAGGAGGAAGTTCCTGAGCCAGGTGGCCACCGTCCCCGCGATTCGCCCAGCCACACTCACCAAGGAGTGTGGACCAGGTAGAGCAGCGCGTAACAGGCTGGCTTGGGAGGAGGGGAGGTGCCTCGCAGGCGTGAGAGAGTGCGCTGCATAGTTTGCCGGTTCGCAGCGTCTTGTAAATACTCTGTGTGCCCTGTCCTGACCTTTCCTGTATCCCTACACATTCTATCCCCACAACCCCCCTCACCACGTGTAAATACCTTTATAAATACACGAATCACGGTGCCCTAAACACCCCCCTGGGTTCCCAGGTGAAATGATTAATAAGGTCAACACCTAACTGGTCCTCATTTCTTCCCACGCATGTCCCACGGTGGAGTAACCGAGGAGGAGGAGTGGGCAGCTGAGGACCCCAAGAAAGAAAATAGACTAGCTCAAGAGGAGTCAACCCAGCTATTTTAGCCCGAGAAAGACTGTCACAAAGGAGAAAAGAAAACCTTCATAAAAATAAAACCATACGTACCAAGATCTGGTCTCCGTGCCCTTACTTCACCCCCATCACCCCTGCAACAAACACCTAGCAGCACTCAGTGGTCAATCTCTCATCACCGACTCTGCGAAAGCGATGGGAATAACTCTTGACAATAAGCTAAATATGCAGAAACACATCAGTACTGCGACTAATGGAGCACATTTACAGATGAACACCCTGAGGAGATTCCTTCCTGCCTGCAAATGACTTTAAACAGACAGTACAAGCTCTAGTAATTCCCAGAGTGGAGTATGGGAGTGTTTCTCTCTGCTGACGTCCCAGATCGACGACGGCCCCTCTAAGAGCCTCAATTAATGCAGCTGCTAGATTCATTGCAGGCTCCAAAAGAAATTGTCACATCTCCCCTGACCTTAATAACCTCAACCGGCTCCCTTTTGAGGCTAGAATCCATTTGAAAATAGCCTGTATGACGCACAAGGCATTAAATCCCAAGTAGATATGCCTAGCTGAGAAATTGGTACTATCTGGTGGTAACAGAACCACCAGGAGCTCCTATAATCTCCTGCTGAAACCACAACGATTTACCAAAAACAAAACATACAACCGGGCCTTCTCAGGAATAGCTCCCAGGATTTGGAATGCCTAGCCCCCAGAAACGAGAACCTGTCCACGGCATTTTTAAACAAGCATTGGCATAGCCAATAGGTCTCGCCTTTGGGACCTTATAAGTATTTAGTTAAGGAGCACAATATCTTTGGTGCAACCACATCAACTGTTGCATGGCTAAACACTTATAAGGTCCCAAAGGCGAGACCTATTGGCTATGAACGGTAAGCTACGAGTGGGCTCTATGTTCTTTTTAGTAAACAAAATGTCTTTCAAGTGACATCACATGCGGCTGTTTTAGGGGGGACCTTAAACCGATTGCCTTTCTAAAATATATTTGAGCTGGATATTTGAGTAATAAATCATGCAGTGCTGTGGAACCTTATTACAAAAAATGAACCTTGTTGCCAGAGGCATTACAACTATGGTTTTTATGTATTCCTCACGTAGAGGCATACTAAATTGACAAAGCCTTGGTTACAATACTGCTGGTAACCATACCTAATGCACTGAAGTAATCATTGCTGGTACATGTCTATATGGTAGCCATAATGCATTATTGTCTGACATGGTATCTATTGCAAATTAATAATATTAGTGGCTCTGAATGAGTACTATTGGCCATAAGTATGTCACATTTAAAGAAAAGGTTGGAAACTCCTGTTCCAAGTATTCAGCATCAACACCCAGACATCCCTCAAAATGTAAAAGAATTAGTGGAGAGATTTTCCAAATGGCCCTTTGTGACTGCCATGGATGCATAATTACATCTTTTTATGTTTAGATGTTAAGCCCTAATAACTTAGCCTAACATACCACAGAATATGTTTCCTCTCCATTAACCACAACTCAAAATAATTGTTCTGTATGGTATGCTTCAAGTACTCTGATTTCACTGGGGGTTATTGGCACACTTTCAGAGTGAATGGTTGAAACAGGGTGATGGTTCCAGAAAGTTAAAAAGGTGGCACTGTATTCTAGTGAGAACTGAAAAAAAGCATTTAAACAAAATGTTTGGCCATGGAGGATTGGGAGCTGAAGGACTTAGGGTAACTGCATCAAAAGGCTACAAACAGAGTATTAGGGCAGCACTACAATATCAAACTTCCATTCTGCATATACTTAATCCATCAAAAAAATAGGTGATATTTCTTTGTTACCAATGCAGAGCACACACTTCAGGCAGAATCCAAGGCTTCTTCCAAAGTATTTTAGGAAAGCTTACTTCAAAAGGCAAAGTAAGCAACAGAAGAACCAGTGGCGAATCATTGTACTAACATCTGCAAAGTATTGCTGGAGTTTTGCTGGGAGAAGCGACAAGAAATGTGGGAAATACAAGTTATCTGAGAATCTCTGCAGTGAGGAAGCCAGTGACTAACATGACCAGCGCTGCTGCACTTGTTCCTTCATGAACACCTACCTGTTTGGGGCCCTTTACAATGTAGGGGCCATGATCCTCTGTGCACACTGAGCAGATCTGTGGAAGAGAATATACTAAAGGGATTATGAGAAAATATACTAAAGGGGTTATGAGAGAGTATACTAAAGGGATTATGTTTAAGGCGGAACACATACACCTTCACTCCCACTTTCAAAGACTGAGGGCCAATAAAATAAAAGCCTTGGTCTGCAACTCCCTCTTGGTTAGACTTGGATTTGATATCTTGGGAAAGAGAATCGTAGCCTAAAAAGGGAAGGGGACAGCGTCACCTGGTGTCACACTCGCCACGAAGCCTCCCTGTAATGACGTCACGACCCTCCCCCTCCAGAGCCGGCACCCACGCAAGAACATTATAGCAGCTCGCCGTGCGTGCATGGACATAATGAGCAGAACAAGTGCCGCCACTCCCTCAGCCTACCCTGCCTTATCAGCACTGGCAGAAAGGAGCCACACAGCGTGGGGGATGGGTCGCCATGTTTTATGAAGATGACCGTTCACCGCCATCCTCCAAAACAGGCATCTCCTTCTCAGAGGGCTGTGAACCAACATTAATCTGGCGAGGGCATGTACATGCAGGCTCGTGAAGAGATAACTATTCAGAAAGTTGCACCACGATATTTGAGTTACGTGACTTTTATATGTATCGTTTCTAAAATCAATACTTTTTAAACAGTTTTGATTTAAAAAAAAAATGTAATATAGAAGCTGTAGGTTGGGCCTAATTACTTGACCCATTACTTATATGAAATTGGAGAGAGTTCTGTTCATTTACGATTTCCAGTGGTATTAACTATGGTTGTAGCACTTAAACACTAGAAGCCCAGAGGAAGGCCAATGACGCTGCAGCAGGACTGGAATGTGCAACCCTCAAGCTCCAAGCAGATTTTCCAGGGTGGCTCGACTGTAAGCGGGGCTTGTGCTTTCCATTTTTTTATGACTGGACCAGGGGTGTAAGGTGTCACCAACTGGTGCCAGCTGCACGAAAGCACTGGCCTCCTCACTCGAGGTCACATGAGCTGAACACAAGACACAATGGTACTGTGTGGACGTGCGACCCGCAAAGAGGCAAACGACAACAGCAAAAATAACAAGAGCGCGAGGAAGACGGAGAGGCGGAGCGAGGCGGGCGCACATAACGGAAGGCCGGGAGAGATGGGGTGGCAGCTGCACGCATGGGGTGGACTATTCACCAACTAAAGAGACGAGAGTGAGTGTGTAATGTTTACCCCTAACACTCCACGCATGAACAAGAAGCGTGAGCAAGATGGAGAGGCGGAGCGAGGCACACGCGCTTGGGAGAGCAGTCTGCTCTTTTTCTAAACACATACTCGTGCTTGTGGCGCTCTCGCAAGTTGTATGCCGCCACAAGCACGAGTATGTGCTTCGAAAAAGAGCTGAACGACGGCTAAAGGTCGCCGATGCATCAAAGCGCATGCGCGCTGCGTAGGCGAGACCTAAAAAGAAGTGAAATCAATGGTCTTGGCCAAATTCACTTGAGCTATTTATACAACCGTGTATATATTTGCCATTCTGTAATAGCTACTACTTTTGTTTAAGTCTATCCTACACTATTTTTATGTGTACTTCTGTCACTTTTATTTGCCCTGTAAAGTGCTCTGATACCCACAAGGGTCTTCTTGATCATGCTATATAAAACCTTTAAAAAAAATTTAAAATAAATAATACAAATCCATATATTTGATAAGCCCACTAAAATGGAAAAACTTAACACACAAAGGTTTTTTCAGGGCATCTTAACTGATGTTGAATGTAGTAAGATTGAAGAGCGTTTGGTGGACATGGAATATCGTACATTTACAATCTGCTGTTTAGTAGCATAAAGGGACATGTACATTAGTTATGAATACCTTTGAAAATCTCAGGTGCTAAAAACCTCACGTTAACCTCTCAAATGTGCTCGTGCAGTGGGATTTGTTTTAGGCTAATTGTTAGAAATGGGGGTCTCTAGTTGGCAGTGGTTTGCACCTTGTCCAAATAAGGACCTTTCCTTCTAGTCAGGATAAGGGAGTTACACTCCTAAAATAACCCCTGCTCACCCCCTTGGTAGCTTGGCACTAGCAGTCAGGCTTTTCTTAGAGGTAGTGTGTAAAGCATTTGCAAATAACCAACAGTAATACAATGAAGACTCTACAAAAGGACACCACACTGGTTTAGAAAAATAACCAATATTTTTATATATCTAAAACAAGATCCAAACCGATAAAAATCCACCATGCAGTTCTCAGAAATCTTCACTAATCAAAATAGACTCCGTCTAGGGCTATCACGGCATCGTGAACAACAAATCCAAACAGTTCTGGCTGACCGCGGCGTTTCGGGCCAGCTACAGTATCGGAAAGAACCGCAAAACAGTACTTTTTTAAATGTAGGGAGTCTGCGACCTCTCGATTAGCCCCGAAGGGCCGGTGTCCTCAGGCGTCGGTACCGGAGGTCGTGCAGGAGTCACACGTTTTGCAGATCAAACTTCTCTTGGTTGAAGTTGGGAGTGCAGGTGTCGGGCTGTGGGGCGAAGTGTGGCGTTCGGTGCCCACAGGTTGCGGTGCAGGCAGCGGCTCGGTGACGGTCGTCCAGCAGCATCGGTGATACCAGGGCTGCAGTGCCAAGTGATGCAGTGCTCGTCGCGGTGCTGGCAGGTCACGGTGCAAGCAGCAGCGGCGTTGCTAAAGCGCTGTTGTCTGCTGGCGAACTGGAGTCGATGGTGCCGCGTCGGTAGGCCATGGCTGCGGTGTGGGATGAGAACAGTGCGCCCTGTAACTTACAAATGGTGTTCTCGAACCACGGTACAAGCAGCGGCATCGATGTCGACGTGGAGCGCTGTCATCGGGGATACCAGGGCGACGGTGTTCCACAGTTCGTAGTGCGAGCAGTAGCTCGTTGGCGGCATCAGGTGGCGGCGTCGGTGAGACCAGGGTTGCGGTGCCCTCTGCGATGTCTTCAGGACACGGAGTTGGCAGCGGCGTCGTAGACAGCATCTGGTTACTTTTTCTTCTAATGCAGCACAAAACACAGAGTCCCCAGTGCAGGTGGCAGAAGAACCTGAAGTTTTTGCTGTTCCTGAAACTTCTTGAACAAGAGGCAAGCTCTACCTCAAGCCCTTGGAGAAATAAGATGCAAAAAGTTCAGTCCAGTCCTTTCACTGCCCAAGACAGAAGCAGCCACTGCAGGCCAACACAGCAAAGCACTCAGCAAAGTGGTAGTCCCTTCTTACAGCTTCTCCAGCTCTTCTTCTTGGCAGTCTTCTTGGTTCAAAAGAGTTCTAAAGTTTAAGAGTTTGTGCCCAACTTTTTTGTATAATCCAAAATCCTTAGTTCTCTGGAGGCAGAGGGTGTCTTTGCCCAGCCAGAACCAGTTCTGTCCTCCCAGGTGAAGCTTCCTGGCACGAGGTAGAGACAGCTTTGTCAGAGGCAGACCAGGCATGTTCAGGTGAAAGGAAATCTCCCCCCCCCCCCCCCCACTCTTAATGCAGCCCCTGTCACTCCAAAGCCAGACAGTCCATCTACAAACCCAGCAGAGGCACACTGGATGGCTAAGCAAGAAAATACCTACTTTTAAAAAGTGGTATTTTCAAACGCAGAAAGTAAAAATCACCCTACCTAAAAGATGCATTTGAACATTCTGTGTTCAGGCGTACTAAGCTTTATTTTCCTATCTACTTCCCAGGGGTAGTTATGTTTATAAAATGTTATAAGCAAACACCCCATTCTATCCTATGAGAACAGGTAGTCTTGCAATGGTGAAAAACAAAATCGGAAGTATTTTTTACTATGGGTACATGCCACACACATCAAGGCATGTCCTACCTTTCACATACACTGCACCCTGCCCACAGGAGCACCTTGGGTCTACCTTAGGGGTGACCCCCATCTAAGAAAAGGGAAGGTTAGGTCCTGTCAAGTGGGTGCACTTGCCAAGTCGACATGGCAGTACTAGACTGCACACAGATACTGCGGTGGCAGATCTGAGTTACCTTTGAAGGGAGGCTTGGGTGGGTGGCACAACCAGTGCTAAAGCCCACTAGCAGCATTTGATTTCCTGGCCCTGGCCTTTACTTTACTAGAGACTGACTAGTAAATCAAATAACCAATCATGGAATCACCAATCCATGACACAATTTACACAGGGAGTATATGCTTTGGAACTGATCAGCAGTGGTTAAGTGTCCAGAGTCCTAAAACCACCAACAGCAGCAGGTCAGCAAAAAATAGGAGGAAGAATCAAAAAGTTTGGGGATAACCCTGCAAAAAGGGCCATTTCCAACACTAATTGACAGCATCATACAAATACACAGGCTGGTAATATCACTATTGAACTTGTTCTGAAAGTACAGAATTTCAGCTAGGTCACGCTGCTAATCCTGTGTGGCTAGAAAGATTGTTGGTGCGAATGCAACATAACTGGTTTTGAAAGATACCCCATGAGTTATTGTTGTTCGGAAGCTTTCAAAATCGGCGATTAACATGGTTAAGTTCTTGTGGGTGAAAACAGGTTTTTGAGTAGCAAAAAAAATAATAGCAAGTAAGAAAGTTTCCTACAAGGAGCAGTTGCCTTCATAAACAAGGAAAATAGAACATGTGGAACAGGCGTCCGGACTTTAAGACTATTGTGAATCGTGGGATCTGGATTGAAATCTTAAATCATGATTACAAATATTACCCCGGTATAGGCAGCTGCGACATTTATTTTTTATGTAATCATCCCCTCTCTTTCAAGTATGAAAATGCTATCTCTTTGAGCTAGTTAAACTAAAACTATTAAAAAAACAAATTTAATGTGGGGCCTCTCCCTTCAGAACGACTCAGATCAGAAGCAGATTTGGCTTACCAGAGTGAGGGGGTCCAAAGCCTTGATTTCACAGCTAAAACGAATTCTTTTGTCAAGCGATATTTATTCTGAGCACAAATGCAATTTTTGCAGGTACTTGTGAGTATCGTCAAATACCTTCCTGGAAACCAAAATGCATATTTCACATTTTTAGGAATAAATGAAAATGCTTCTTCCAAGTAAAGCTAGGTCACTATTAGGATTTTTCCGGAGTCTATTTTATATCTGTGACGGTCAAGCACCGATGTTAGAGTCCACAGGGTGTTGGTTCTTGGCAAGTCTGTGTGTGTAATACTTTCCTTCGTGCTTTACTGGGGATAATCCGGCAGGATTCTGCTATTTGACAATAATAGTTTTAGGGAAGGTTGTACAGTCCTCTAAATCTGCAATTATGTTGCCATCTACCTGCCTCCCACTATATCAACTGGTCAGCCCTTAAAGGATTGTCCTGTCCACTGGCTGATATGCTGACGTTCTCCAATCCCTGTTCTTTTTTCCGTGACTTTGTGCTGAGGACGGTGCACCCTAAAGTATCAATTGAAAAGAACTTAGTTTGCACATTCCATTTCACATATAAAGTGATACACAAATCACCCTGGTGTTTTCTCAAAAAAAGAAAAAGCTTTTTTGTTTTGTTAATTTTTCTTTCCTTTTCAGTTTATTTCATACAGTGATCTACCCAGCATAATGGGGATTTGCTCCTTCGTACTTTATCAAGGCAATCTTTCACAGTCAAGGCTCTGACAAATTATATAATCGAAATCAAGCATGTGTTTGGCACTTCCAGTGCATAAAATCACTATTCTAATGTTTACTTCCGTTAAGGTAGTCTTCTCTATTTGTTCTGTGTGCCTGCCCTGACTACCATGCCATCCTGCACTCCCTAATAACTAATTCAAAGCGTGTGCTGGCATACTCCAAGAAATGCTTAATCTGAATATATGGTATAGCAAAAAGGATTGTTTCAGACTATTTACACCTTCAGTGAAGCCCTCCTGTAAGTCTGTCAAGATGCCTAGGTGACCTACTCTTGCACACGGTTTTAAACACTTTTAGAAACAAATAGGCATCTGCATTTGGGTATGGGACAGTGCTAAAGAAGGCTGAGTGTGTGTGATTCACCTTCATAATGAAGTGGACTGTGTTGGCTTCATGCCAGGTGGGATTTTGGGGGGGTTCGGGATATGTTGGAGGGGAGGCTACCAGATAGGAAAATAGCATTAGAGACCCAAGAAACCATAGGGCCCGGAATAATCCGGTTCTTCTATTCAAGACGATAACGACTAAATCAAGATCCAGGTTTTCTCTGCTTCTAAATGGTCAAAACCAGTTCAGCCCTCTATACAGTAAATGGATGTATTGGACACACCTTGTCAAATAACCCTCCCGAGGCATTACTTGCTGCAGTCTTGCCATTGTAAAAGCTCTGTAGGGAAGGTCTCCCAAACCATCACCAGGACACTGATGCCTTCATATTGAGGCACACTTACTATCTAGTGACTTAAACTTTGAAATCTCTTAGTCCTTTACTTTTAATTATTCCTTGACTTCTTCCAGATGTAAACCCTGGTCTCTTTCTTCTTCTAGAAGATAATCACCATTGGCTGGGCTGTTAATTAGGCTTTTCAGTGTCAGTAGAGAAGCTACCAGCACAGTCTCAGCCCTACAGCATTGTGATCAGACCAGCCCTTCTCACTGATAAGCAAACAAGTCCTTATCTCCTCCAATAGTGTTGCATATACCAGAGGAACCTGCTCTGCTATCTAAAAAGACGGGGATCCATGCACCCAGTGCTTTACTTTGCACTTACTTTATTAAATCCATATTGCCGAGGTACTACTTCAGGTTTTTGCTGAGCAGGAGATTTTACGTTGATACAAAAAAGTGCCTTTTTTAGGAGGAGCTATAATTTAAGTTGCAATGTGATCTGTAGCTAAGTGAAAATATGGCTTAATTGTTAAGTAAAGATGTGAATTATATGTTGAGTTGAGATGTAGCCTCGATTCTAATGATCAAGTGCTGACTGTGGAACAGGGAGACTCGAGTTTTTTTCAACTTGATCCAAGGTACTTGGTCATGCAAATCACTTAATGTTACTGTGCTTAATTGGCTCCATTGGTTTCTAAATCTGTAGTGCTTACAAACATGATCACACCAGAATTAAATGTGGTCTAAAAACCTAAACATCTAAGACCTGGACCCTGACAACTCCATCAGTTTCCTTCTCACAAACGCTGCCTGATATGTGTGGTTCTGAATGGACATGCTGTGTAAAAGCTTTTTTTTCTTTCTTTCAGGGTTTCCCCCTTTCCCCGAAGCCCACTCCGCAGTGGTGCCTGGCGAGGACCCTCCTCCCTACTCTCCGATGACCAGTCCAGATAGTGGCAGTGCTCCCATGATCACCTGTCGTGTCTGCCAGTCACTCATTAATGTGGAAGGAAAGATGCACCAGCACGTGGTGAAGTGTGGCGTGTGCAATGAGGCAACGGTGAGGATACCCTTTGGCGTGTGAGTGTGGTGTTACCATAGCATGCTCTGAGACTTCATATTACATCTCTTAGCATGTTTTATTAACCACTGGAGAATGCCCCATCAACTAAAAATCTGCCATGTTCCCCTCTTCCCCCCCCCCCCCAAATCTGTATTATTCCCCTGGAGTTTGCAATCACATAATCCAGTGCCTGCATTATCAGCCGTTACCCCCTGCAATAGGGCATGCCATATCACCCCATTACATGTCCAATAGCCCCTGTGGTTCTGGTTATGTCACTCCCTATTAACCCTATCATTCCACCTGGGGCCTTTTGCCATACTGTACAAGGGGCCTGCCATAAAGGCCCACTTCAGACCCTTTCTTTACTACATTTGACATCAGCAGTATTCTTCCTGGGGTCTCTCATGCCACCCTACCTTGATCTATTGTATTTTAATGTCTTGGGCTTGCCATAAAACCCTACTCCCAGTGCATAAACAGTCACATGCCTAGAAACCTCTTCATCAAAAATGTGTCCTTCCTCGTCCTGCTCTGATGGCACCTGCCTTGTTAACCCATTGACTTTTCTCTTTCTCCTGCCATGCCACCCCAGGGGTCTTCCCTGTTTGACTGGAGAGCTCAGCATTATCATTGCTGTAGCTGTACAAATCACCCACTGATAAATTATTCTCTCAGCCCCCCACTAGTTCCCAACTCAATTGAGCTTACCAACCCTTGGACCTGCAGTTTCTTCCCTCAGCGATTTCTGCAAGTATGCAGTGTCCCCCCTCCGGGCCTGCTGTAACTATGTACCATCCGTAAGCCGGGCCTGCCTTTTCGTCCTCTCGCTCAACACTTGGTCTGACTTTTTGGCCCCACCCCTTTGGGGCTAGTGTTTTTCCCCACCTTTATTGAAGTCTGGCTTTTAGCTTTTCAAACTCCATTTCCATGTATCCTTCCCTATATAACCTGTCTTATAACACCTAAACTCAACATCTGAGGCCATTTATTGTAACTAAACCCCCCAGCCCCTTCCAGTCAAGTCTGTGTCATAGTTTATAGTCTAAGTAGGTTATCCCTGCCTGAGGCCATGATTGTTCACCCTTCTCCCGAGCCCTGCCTCTTCCTCAGGAGGGCTTGACATTTCGCTCTGTTTCCCAATGCCACATCAGGCCCTGTCTGTGCACCTGCAACGGAGACTGCCTTTCACCCTACTCTCTAAGCCTGCCACTGCAGATCTTTATTCTCATGTTCCCAGTCTCTGACATCTCATACCACGTACCTGTTTCACTAAGTGGGACCTTTTTGTCACTTTGAGTGGCCTTGCTTAACCCATACCGTCTACTGTACTACTGTGTGGACATTGCTACTTCAGTCACATGGCTTGCCTTCTTTCACTACTGGATCACCTATCCTTTCACTCATCACCCCATGGTTCTGCCTGAGCACCATACTGGAGATGCCTGGTCAACCTACGAAGGCCGGTCATTCCATCCCTTGAGATCATATGTATTTTTCACACCTTCTGCCTTAATATGCACCAAAAAGCACCCTGTGCCATCTGTGCTGCTATGATCATTCTCCGGACATTCAGACCCATCCTTAGTTTGCCTAGTAAGTCCAAGACTTGGTGCCTGCCTCTCCATCTCAAATGACCAACTCCAACCTGAATTCTCATGCCCTATTTTTTGCGCTGTTACTCCCAGGCCCCTACATCATCAGCCACTGGGGCCTTCTGTATCAGCTATATGTTACAATTCCTCACTACACCCCTCTCCCTCTCCCCACTGCAATCACGCTTCCATAGTCTTGATTCTTTTATTACAGGGCTGTTCTTAACATAGAAGTCATTAGACTGTTACACTGTTTTATAATGATCTCTGTTTTTATCCTGTTAACTTACTCATTTTTACGTTCATAGCCAATCAAGAATGCCCCTCCAGGCAAGAAGTATGTGCGCTGCCCATGTAACTGCCTCCTCATCTGTAAAGTGACATCACAGCGCATAGCGTGTCCAAGGCCATACTGGTAAGTGACCTGCTCTATACTGTGGCCAGGTTTGTCCGCGAGACCCTCGTTAGAGATCTCTTGGTCTGCAAACGACATTGGTTATACTGGATTCTGTGTTTAGGATTATACTTTTACTGTGCTGTAGTTACAAAGGGGTGCTAAGTAGTCCCAAAGACAACACAGTCAAAGCTGTGTTAAAAGCCAGCAGTCTACCTACTGTGGTTCTCATTACGATTCCTCTGCATGCAAAGATTTTAATGCATAAGGGGCCCTTTTGCTGCCACAACACAGAATTAAGAAGGGGTCTCCTGAGAAATTAAGACTCACCAGAAGTTCCAGGTCCGATACACCTGGTCATTCCTCATTTTGATTCAGATGTTCACTCGGAGATTTCAGTTGGTTTCAGAATCCGAAAGGTCTGGAAGGAAGTAAACCGATCCACGGGTCCCTATGAGCTCATATTTCTGATTGGGCTGGTCCTCCTGTTATTGGCTCCATCGCAATTAATGTGGCCACTGAAGAGGGCCTACTCTATTTCTTGTTAAGGAGTTCTGGTTTCCTAAGTCTCCTTCAGTATCTCTTGGTTTAAATGATTGAATATCGAGATGAAAGCTCTGCAGTAGGTAGTGGCTGGCGGTGCAGCATAGCACATAATTACTTTAAAGTGAAACATTGATTAAAAACTAATTATTTTTATTATACATAAAAAGATCACACTGCAAAGCGTACACCAAAATGTCAAACCCAGCTCTAAAACCAAGGCTTAGGTTAAGTTGTTCACTTTTGTGTGATTCGGCCGGATAATCATTATGGCAGCCTCTGCTGAGACTTAAACCCAAGCTGGCTCAGTGCAGCATGCACTGTGGTGAGAGCAGTATCATAATGCAGTCTGATGCAGCAGTCAGAAGGGTGCACCTTGATTCATACTTCTGTCCTCTCCCAGATTTTACAAGAGCTAGTGCATGATGGGCGACCACTCTTTTTACACACTGATATGTATGGTATACTGGCAGCAATGCATGCTGTGCTGAAATAAGCGCCTGCCGGTTTCATGCAAGTTGTGGAATAATGTAGTTTGGTTGGCACACCCCCATGTGCGGCACTGTACCCAGCATCATCTGCTCATATAAAGGCAAGGCTTTTTTCTATTGGACATTTATCAAGAAGCTCGGCAAATACCCACTCCTGTTCTTAGCAAAAGGGATGTTTAGTAACCATTTAACTGTGAAGCTGAAGGTCTACAATCCTACAGAGAAATTTACTTTTTTGGTTTTAATTTGTGCACAATCTAAAATGTCAGGCATGTAAGCAAAGATTTTTCAAAATGGAATTTTCCGTAATATTCATGAATTTCGTCATCCTTGTGCGTGATCAACAAGAATACATAATAGAAATCTTTCTCAGAATTTAAATAGTAATGGCTATTTGACTTTGCATGTTTTTCAGTTTAGACAAAAATAAAACATATAAATAAAACACTTATCTTCTATGTAAAGGAAACACACGGGAAGGTAACTCTTAAGAATGAAGTTTGAAGCTGCCACTTTAAGAGAGCTAGCTGTTCTAGAATTCAGCAATGCAAGGTCTCTTATGCTCGTTTCATTTTTCTGCTGTGTAAGCAAAGCCCATAAACCTTGGGGACATGTTGTAATTAAAGCTTGTATTTTTCTCTCTGTAACGTTTGATGCTTTCCTATAGTTGAAGCATTTATTGTGTGCAAGTAACCCGTTTTTAGCCCTTTTTTCTAAAGTTGTATTTTCCTCTCCCTTTTTCTCAGTCCACTTAGTAGACTGATTGTGATGGGAAAAATAAATACTGTAGGTAAATACCCAGTTTTTAAATATTACCCTGTAGACTGAGAGGGAATCAACTTGGGCCAAGCTTTGCATCCTTCTGTGATGCTCTGGTTCTTTATCTGAGACTAACCGGTCCTATCCCGGGAAAAGGGTGTCAAACAGGGATGCGTGCTGGCTCCCCTTCTCTTCAATCTATTCATTGCGGACCTATCAAGCTCCCTCGAGAAAGTAATCAGCCATCCACCAAAAGTAGGAGGCACGGCATTATGCAATCTCCTATATGCCGACGACTTGGCACTGTTCAGTCTCACCAGAGTGGGGCTACAGAGACTCCTGGACGCCTTAATGCAATACACGGTTAACAACCAGTTAGAAATTAACATGAAAAAACTATGGTTGTTCCGTTTAGCAAAAAACGCTACAGCGGTGGAGGCCGGACAATAAACAAAGAAAGCATCTCAATCGGCAAATCGTACAAATACTTAGGGGTCCATTTGGACTCCAGGGGCAGTTTCACCAAACAGAGCACTGTGATTGCAGCCAAGGCTACAGCGTTAATGATATCCTTGGCAAAGTTCTCGAGCAGACTCTCAGGCCCCACGGTTTTGTCCTTTACTGGAAGTGCTTAGAGCAAAGATCGGGCCCACACTTTCATATGGCATAGAGAACTTTAAGGGAAAAATGAATAATTCCTTAAATAAACTGACAACTAAACTCTATAAGAAATTGCTTCACCTGCCGAGTTCCTCCTCGCCAGCACAGGTCAGATTAGAGCTGGGCTTAACTAACTATGAATCCTCTAATGTTGGCTCATATCTTAACCTGATCCACAAACTAAGACAGGCAGAAGCTGGAACTCTTGGTCTGGAACGAAATCAGTACGAGCAATCCGGGGGGAACACTTGGCCGCCTCCTAAATGATTACATCCAACAAATGTTTGCTGCGGATCTTTGGGCCCTTAACCCAAGCCAGACTGCTTTCAAAAACACAATTAAAAAAGCTACAAGACTGAAATCCCTGATCATGGACAAAGCTCTCCTTGTGAAACGTAGCCATGCTTGGGCAGTAATCAACTGCTATAAACGACTATCCCCGGCAAATTACCTTTCAATAACATTCTCCTATCACCTAAAGCGATGCCTGATCGCCCTAAGACTGGGAGACTGGCGCTTCCTTCAAAATCTCCCTGTATGGCGTCAAAAAAGGGTTGATCAAACGTGCAGAGGGTGTGGGTCAGCAAACAAAACTTTTTTGCACGTGCTTTGTATATGCCCTTGCTTTATTCTCCAACGCAGACGCCTACTCAGGCCGGAATGGAACAGGCTGGGAGTTCGGACTTGCAGACACGCCATTATTGCTGCTCTGTCCTCAGAGAACACTGTTTTAAACATAAAATTGGCCAAATTCGTTCAGCATGCATATAGTATTCTAGAAAAATTGGACCACTGTGCAGAATAATATGTATTTAACTCCATCTGCATTGTCGGTAGTGCTAATTGCTAAATTGACACGTTGCTGTAAGCACTGTTAAGCAGGCCACATTTTATTTTGTTTTATTTTTTTCATTTTCTTAAATCTCTTTTAAGTTGTAAGATTGTATTAATGTGCTGGAAGAATCTTTTAAAGATATGTTTTATATATCTAAATAAAGTATGTTTACACATGGGACAGGAGAGAGCACTCCACTTGCTGGGGTCACTCAGAAGGCAGGTGCATGACCACAGCCTTGGCATTCACCCTCAGCAAAGACTTTTGTTGAGGAGCTCCAAGAAAACAGGGAAAAACGGTGCTTGACACTCAAGCTGATGCAGACCACTCTAAGATCATACGGGTCAGGAACGTGTTCCTAATTCCTCAAACTGGCAGACTCTTCCTGCAGTGCTAGTTGTCCAGTGGGCGCAAGGCCTAAGCTTGGAAAAGCTCCAGCTAAGCCCACATGTTAGATGTGGCTCTAAGGAGCCATGAAGATCATCACCTCAGAGAAGTCCTGTGCCTGCATGTTTGAGGCACTTTCCAAAAAGGGTTTGTAGATATGTCTTCTATAGAGATCTCACAAAGCAAATAAAAAAACCTGTTGCAATGTGTATTCTCCAAAGTAGCCTGATCCATTTTTCAAAGCTCTCTCCTATTGATGACCTAGCTTCTAAATGAGTCATCATGGTGAGAGTTGCTGCCAAACCCTGTAGCCACATATCTTCTACTCCACAGGCAGATTCAATCTCCTCCCATGTGCTGCCTTGGCGGCTTGTTAAAGTAGTTTCTACCCAATGAGAAAACACAATGGATTGTTTTTATTCTTCTACCAAACATTCGGGAGAAGATTTTCAAGGTTGCAGGGGGAGGTTCACTTTTCCAGTCACACAATGCTTCATTTGATTCACGAACTGTCTGATGCACATTTATCATCTACTTTAGCATTACTGTTTAATGGGTTAAGTACTTGCTCCTGAAATATTGATTTGCAGATCATTAGTTTGAATCTCGGTGGAGCGAACTTAAAATGTCCTACTTTGAGGTTGATGAATGAAGTACTATCTGTGATTTACATTATTTAGAAATGTCAAAAACTGCCGTATCAGGCAGCGTAAAATTTAAGCAAGTTGTTATTCCTCCAAGACTCCTCTATACGTGGAAAGCAGTTGCATGGATGCTTCAGGGAAGAACCTGTTTTCGACAACTTGTGCGCTACCACAAAAGCTGAAAGCAGAATAAAGTAACAAACCAGAGTTGTATATTAAACAAACAATATAGAAATATTTCGAATCGCCACCAGGTGCATCCACCACTGAATGGGCGTACTGTGTGTGATAATAGACCTCTGTAATGCATATTTCCACATCCCTATTGCCAAAAAGAACCAGAAATTAAAGTTTGTTGTTTGGGTAAAAACAATGCATCGCAGTAATAACGACCCATTTCAGCAAAATTAAGACCTGCCTTCTCATATATAGACAACTGACTAATCATGCCTAATTCTCATATAAAAATAGTTGAAAATTGCCGAATGAAGTCTGGAGTCCTCCAGCATCTGGGGATCACAATAAATCTCAGCAGTACAGTTTCTGTCCAATTCAAGAACCAAATACCTGGGAGCAATGTTGATCCAAAGGATTGTAAAAAAAAAATCAAGAGTGCTGACTCTGACTGTTACATCCAGCAGATACGCCTTATCATTAATCAAATATTCGACGAAAGTCAGTTTCATCTCTTCTGTGCTCAAGGGCATCTTCCATTTTTGTCTTGCCTCATTCATAACGGCAAGTAAGACCATTAGGAAAGTCTCACACATCAGTTTTGTTAGAGGTCTGTCGCTTATGAGGTCCAGCAGGATTAGCTGACAATTTCAGTTTCTATCATATCTCTTACCTTATGTTCTCTGGGGAAGCAAATTGACCTAAGATAATACCAGGTGTTTGCATTGACTTACCTTCTTTATTTAACTAAGTCAGTCTTCCAACTCTGCTCCGTATTTGGACCGCTATCAGCCATCAAGGCACATCAAAAGTGCATTTTTCATCATTCTGTTGTTAAAGGATTATGTAGAAGATCTCTCAAAAGTCTCTCTCACAATCCTAATGAGAACATTCTCTTCTGACTGTGATTTGGATTCCCAGTCCTTTCCTAGTTGATGGCACTTCCTTTTGAGTTTAGGAGAAGCATGCTTGGTGGCTATTACATTGTCGCTGTGGCATGGCTGAGAACGTCATTCCTTGTGTGCCTACAAGCTTGAACTCTCCTTTGTCAGTGCTTTCTATTCAAAAGGCTGATTAGACGGATCCAGGCCATGTGAGCCCCAAAGGACGAAGCTCCTAGGCAAATAAAGATAACCTACACAAGACAAGATTCAAACTCAACACCCTGAAGGTGTATTTAAAATTAAAAATCAATATAGAACGCAAAAAGATGAGTCAGCAATTCAGTAATTCATAATAAGCAAGAGTATACGATAAGGTGAACCTCTGTAAGTAAAGGTTTAAAGAGCAAACTGGGCTGCTCAGGTTAGAAAGCAGAACAAGTTGTGAACCATCTATGTACAAAGTCAGTAAGAAGACCATTATGCAGTCTCCTTCCAAAGAATAGAAAAAAAGCTTTTGCACACATCCCAAATAGGGCACCCTTTTTTTATAGGCTCACCGGAGTACAGCATCATGCCCTCCGCGTGAGGTGGCAAGATGAGCTTTACTGATAAGTTATCACACAAACCAATCAACATTTCAGAAACCGTGCTACATAAAGCAGGATATCCTAAGTTTGTGCCTAAATGTTAATATTCGATCATCTTCTTTAACCTACATACAAGGGGACATTGCCATGCATATTTGAACAATAAACCATTAACATATGAATAGACAATACTGTTAACTGCGGGCAGCAACAGCCTTAAATTAAAAAAATTAATAATTAAAAAACAAACCCCTTTGACTCTCTCCAATGCACTACTCTGGCACCCTATACCTCTCTCAATATAGCTTCTGTCTCCACTCCACACTCTGACTCATCCCAAACCATATTCTACTACGATCTCCAAAATAAACCTTTCTAGACTCTTCTTCCCCCCCACCCCACCCCTCATTGGCTCACTCAAAACCTTATTTTTACTGCTATGATCTCCCAAGCAACCCTTTCTAAATTCTTCCTTCATGTATTCCATACCTCATTTTACCACTATGATATCCTTAATCCCTTTCTAGAGACTCCTCCATCTCTCCTTTTACTCATTCAAAGCCCTATCTCACTACTATGATCTCCAAAATAACACTTTCTAGACTCTTTCCTCTTCTATCCCTCCATTATCTTAGTCAGACTCACATGTCCACTGCTCAAATAAACACACATTTCCCTATACTAACCCACCACTAATCCTCTTTGTGTTTCAGAGCAGTGTGCCACTTGCTAAAAACCACTCCAGCCCATCGTTGAGGGTCTTACCTCTATGATCTCCCAAATAATACGTTCTAGACTCTTACCTCTTCAATCCCTCCATTATCCTGTTCCAACCAACTAACAGACTCATGTATCCACCGTGCAAATGAACACATATTTCCTTATACTAACCCACCATTAATCCTTTTTGGGTTCCGGAGTAGTGTGCTACTCGCTGAAAGTGCTTAGACACCTCGTCAGGGGGAGTAAGCGCTATATAAACACAATTACAATTTCTAATCATTATTAGAATGCCTCTGGCATGCTTCCTTCGAAGTGCATTATTTGATACAGTGAAAATGACAACACGGAACAGATCACATTTTTATCTTTTATGATAAAGTAAAAATGCAGAATGAAGATCATGCAGACAGTACAACTTTTTAAAAGCCATATTTCTGTACCTGCGTGTGCAGTCATGCCAAGATACTCGGTAAATTCGTTTTTGTGGCCTACCTATTCTAACTCAAACACACAAAAATGAAAATGAAACATTAGTAATCTGCTCTATCACTTTCTTTCTGTCTGTAAGCGAGTATCAGATTTTCACATAAATCAAACATTTTTCTTTAATCCTTTACCCTAAACATTACTCTCCTGTAGAGATTTCTTTATATTGGGAGTATCTGGAGGGCCCTTAAGTTCCAATTTAGCAGATAAAAGCTTACTAAACTAGAAACAGGAAATATTGTAGAGATAGCTCAATAAACAGTCCTCGGCTTGGTGAAGAGTGCTTTGTATTTTCACATGCTGTCAAAAGTTAGTCCTGCAACTTCTAGGTAGATGACCATGTTTGACAAGGGTAAGGCAAGTATAATGACGTCTCAGAAATGTTCCAATTGTGGAGCTTTTTAGAGCACCCACTTGGACATATGACAATTCCTTTGCAGGTCACTACTGTCTTGACACCAGAGCCACCATTGAATTGGTTTTGCCCTCACATTTTAGTCTGTTTGACTGATAGATCTGGTTTTAATTTCTTCACTCCAATCCTTTATTTTAGGTCTACCCCCTTCCATCTTCACGTACAGCATGCTGTCTTGTTTAGTGTGTGTATATTTATTTTTTCTTCACTGAAAAAAACTCTGGTTACACTAACATTATAGTTAGGCTGACATCACTTATACAAAACCAGAGAATTTCAGACGTTCTAGTTAGCTGAGCTAACTATAACAAGCACCGCCGCAATCCAAGACCCTGGGCGCCCCTGTGGGACCCCCTGAGCAGACCTAGGGGGGTCAGGGTGTTTCCACCCTGACCCCTTTTCTTTTCTTTTATCGTTTTTCTTTATGCTTTTTTTCTTGCGACTACGTTCAACGGAGTCCCAAGATAGCTGCCAACACTTAGTTGTGTGGCGTTTTAGGCTCCGATTACATTTTCCTGATTCATGCCGTTGTGTAGGTAAAATTCTCGTTGCCTTTATATAGGCATCGAAATCAAGCCCTTATTTAGGCATTGCCCATGCTATCCAAATACTGGCATGGCTACTTCCATCTGTTCACCAAACGTCACAACGATTTCTTGGAAAACTGGCTTAAGCAGTTAGGGAACTTCCCCTTGCTTGAATATTGATTTCTCCAAGAACTCAGTTACTTTTCTCCAGGGGTTCATTCATGACGCTCGTAAGCCCGACTTTTCGTCAAACTATGGCATTCCTAAACACCTTCAAGGTATAAATATACCTTCACTTGCTATAGCAAGATATGGTGGTTCAGAGCAGTTCGAAGACCTACTTGCCCGACACAGCTTGCTACAGCAAGTGCCGAAGGAAGCCGACTCTCCAGCTGATGCACTGAATCAGGAAGTTGCCTTTCTCCTGCCGAGAATCCAGCTCCAGTGTTTCCGGCTCCCCTTGCGGGGTGTTGGGAAATCGAGTCCCAAGACAGAGATACCAGAACTCCTTCATTCTAACAAGGTATGGAGCTGATTAGAACCTAGAGAAACCTTTGGTAGATTCTTGGCAAAACAAAACCTATGTTAAACAACACTTACTTCTTCCCTCGTACTAGACTTAGGTTAGGTACATTGGGGTAGGCGTATTTTAGAAGCACCAGTTGAGTATTTTAGTGCATGTTATTTATGTATGTATTTTTAAATTGCTTAGAAACCATACAATGCTCTTACAGTATTATTTCATATTACTGTTTATGCTGTAAGCATTATACTTTGCATTCTGCATAGCGATTGTAGCAGTTCACCTCTCTTGCATGAGAAAGAAGACTGTTCAATAAAACCTTTTTATTGAAAATGCCCGTCTCTCTATTTCTCTGCAACTCTGTAGAAACGAAGCATGCACGTTTGACTGGGTGAAATACTTATCTATTGTTTCCACAACTCTGAGAGATTTATTCTTGGGAGACAAAGTTGTCATGTTTATGCGGTTGTCAGAAACTAATCCCTTCTTGTGTATTCGAGAAAGTTTCTAGTGACCTCTGAGTTAGCTGGCACACACACAATTAAGTTTAGTATATTCGATAGAGACCTAGTTGATCGAAGTCCTACGTCAAATTTATAGGACATATTATTCCAATGCGCAGAGCCTATTGGGAATATAGGAACTACACTACATGGCGCCCAACGTTTGGTAAGGCACTAGTTTAACACTAGATATTAAAGTAACTTAGGCATGCTTTTCTCAGAGACCCCTTTTTCCGTAATACTCCAATAGATGTCTGGAGTGGGTAAAGGGATAATATCTGCCATAGCTGAGTAGGAATAAAAATCCTGTGTATTGGCTTTTTGGTTTGTTCAACGTTGAAGGATACAGTGTTCCAAAATATTGTGCACCTTATCTTTGTTTCCTTGAAACTTGCTTTGCAAACTTTCAGTCCACAATATGTCGCTCGATAATAATACTGAGGCCGGTGGAGCTAAAGGCGATGACGCTGTACAAGCTTTAAACTTTACAGGTCATCAAGAGACCGACGAGGATGCTATATGCATTCCAGAAAATTTAAGGAAAGCCATCACTATAAAACGTATTAGAAAATGCCAATCAGCAAGAGGTGGTAGGGTAGATTTTGTGATAGAGGCACATGAATATCATCAGACAGAGGTATTCTGTTCAAGGATAATCTTCCCTGAAGCAGATCAAAGAACAAAAGTGTTTCACTTCTACAAAGAAGATGAACCACCAGAGGAATGCATTCCTTTCGAGGCTATTGAAATTCCACTAACTTACAAGAGCATCCACTCTGGTTTAAAGGCACCCTAAAACATATAAATCACATTACCAGGCTCGGACCACTAGGTAGACTAGGAACAACATGGCCGGTATTAGCCAGCTACACACCACATCCTGTCATTGAAGAAATGTCAGATGCGGAACTATTAGTTCAACTGAAGGAGCTAATCAAAATCTATAGACAATTGGTTCAATATGTCATGCGGACTCTTACAGTCCAACCAGCAATAATGATTCCACAACATCCCCCTTACCAGGGAAACACAAATAAAATTACACCACAGACTTTACGCTCAGTCGTTGGTAAATTACCCGCAAAACGGGAACAAAATCCATTCTGGATAGCTCAAAAAAATACTCAAATTGAGGCAGTATTTCCTAATACTGCCCCCATGAGAAACACAGAATTCTAACAATCTGTTTAACAATGAGGATCACACCACACCTGGAGGACTGTGACACTTGGGGTACAGTCTTTGCTGCAATCTATACCAAAACATATGGTGTTCCATCTATGGCGGTAATACCAGACGACCTGAAACAGATTCAAAATTGATACGGGGCAGAGCCTGCTTTAAATTTAGATATGAAATTACTGATAAGCGTGGCTCAAATCCACCCGAGTGCCTTACCGCACTCACCTATAATTACCAAGTAAGAAGTCAGCCGGACAGTGGAGAAGAATAAACAAAGTATTTTATTAGGCCACAAACTCCCATATGAGAGGGCCCTGTCTCACCTCACCCCTAAGAGTGCGCCGAAAGAACTAAATCATCTCACCACAGCAATACATTATAACATGGTACAGCAAAGTAGAACACGCCCCATACTGGAAAAGTACTGGACCCCAGAGGGTGTGAACAATGGCCTCACACAAGAGGCATCTGCACCTGCAATAGCAACATTTGGTTATCTCTGCCCAAGGCAGCGGAGCCGGGCCTCAGCATCTCCAGCGCATGGGAACATTACTGATTAGGGTTTTGTTATTAGTTTCGGCCACAGTTAGCTAAGAAACTAAAACTGCTGCGTTCAGGGTTGTTCCTATTCCTACAGGGGAGGGGAATGAGCGAGTGCGACTCGCACGCAGAGAGAAGCACCCAAAATGGTGGCACACGAGCTAAGCTAAGAAAACGGAATAAGATCACACGCATAAATGAATAATGAGATGGAGAATACAAACGTAAATGCATAAATGAATACATCATTAGTTAGACACATTATGCTAACTCGTAAATGTAAGTGGGCGGGGCATCGGAAAATAAAACCTATCAGACCCTCCTTTTAGCATATTGTGGCTAACATGGGCGTAGCCTTTATTAGCTAAAAGATAAGGTCTTTACACATCATACTAGTGACTGGGCAACATATCAATCAAAAACATCATCATCAATAAGCATCAACCAGCGAACATCATGGAGCTCCATGTCATTAGAAACAGGATACTGACGGGTCGGTCTTTTAGGAGCTTGCAAATTGCTGCCACACATGGAGCAACAAGGGGGAGGCAATAAACACATAGGCAGCAAGTCAGCAATATACCCACTACTCCTACACCACCCATCAGAGTCTTCCAGCCCCAAGAGGAGAAAACACCCCACAGCCATCTCTGTAGTGACCAAGTACCAGTGTCCTGATGAAGTTCAGTCGCTAATCTATGAAGTTTCTGTACAGCCAAGTTAACAGTGGGGGCCGAGTCTGGAATATACACACAGCAAGACGTCCCGATGACGCGATCAGTCTGATCCACATCCTCAACTTGGAGTGCCCTCCTTGTACGCTGTCCAGGCATTATAGCAAACCGACGATGAGTCTTATGATAGTCTGAGGGTGCTACATAGACAAGTTGAAGCAGGTAAGCCAGATAGCAGACCCCATCCCAACCCTCAGGCAACCACAGGTATCCATTATCTCCACAAACAAAGTAAATATTCGGGGGAGTGACCAAAGAAGGACTAAGGAGCAAGCGGATCGAAGCAGTCACATTGCAAGAACTGTTCCCAACCTTTATAGGGCTCCTTCCCAGGATACAGAAAAATGGTGAGGGCCCAACAACTGCCAGGGGCACCAAAGAATGACTACTACCATTTGTCGCAGGAGGGTGTCTATAAGCCAGAGAAGAGTTCAACTGTAGAAAACTCTCCCTAACTTTGTCAGTGTCGTTAGGAGTCACAAATCGTCCAACTTTCTTCGAGCATGTGTCCAGAAATGTCTGATCGAAACGTTCGTCAGTAAACAACTGTCCAAGAGAAGGGGTGGGCATAGGGCGTACTCACATTATCAAAGTAGATCCTCTACTAGGTAATCGAGGATCTAGAAAATCAGGTTGTTGAAAGAATTTCACCATGCCAATTAAAATGTACCATCCCACGCAACTATTCACAGGAGTTAAAGGGAGTGCCAGCAATCTATCCTTTTTATAGGCAGCAGAAGGTACCAACCCACAAACCCAACAATCTGTCACATTATACACGGCATGGGCATGATGTAGAGTTTTGATAAAAACATTATCACGGTAACCTTTTCGCAAACATTGTTCACCACAATCAACATTAACCATATTGTGCTCGGGAAGGGCAGAAGGGGTAGGGATAAACATATGAACAGGATATGCTTTATCTATGAAAAACAGTAGTCCAAGAATTATTAGAAATACTATGATGAATATCACAATGGCCACAATTTTTCCTTTTCGGGGCAGAGCGAGCCATGGAGAGTCGGGTTCTGGTCTACGAGGAGCTGCAAAAGGCTGCTTCTCCTCAGGAATGGGACGGCCAAAGGGGTACATGTTCCCTAACTTAAAAGTCCAAAACTAAACTAAAAGTAATCAAAGAGTCACAGGCACACCGAAGCCGGCCAGGGGGAGTTCTTCACCCTAAGAAGGGATCTTCTCCCTGTGTCCGTTTAAAGCCTCACAGGCAGGCTTCTATTGTTCATTCCCTAATCCCACGACGGAGTCGCACAGCTTTGCAACTCAGAAGCACTTAATCCGGGCCCAGGCGCAATCCGGGTGTCCCATCTAACAATGTCTCGACAGTGCACCAGGGCTCTTCCAGCAGTCCGTCCCTAACACTTAACTATTCTTCAGCACAGTTCTCTTATAAATCCCTATCTCAGCCCTTCTTCCAGTGCTCAGTTCTCCTTCCTTCCCTTCCTGGGCCGCAGATTATAACGAGTGCTCCCTCGCACCTCTGGATCTGTGAACAGAATGGGGGGCTCAATGGCAGGGGACTTATCCGCTGATGTTTGCTCACTGTGATCAGGAGAGGCTCACCACTTGCAATCGGAGCTGGCCTCTTCTCCTCTCGATCCGGCTCCTCACCCCTCAACTAAGCATCCGAGAAGGGTATGTACCGAGGAACTACTTCACATTCGTCATCAGCGACGCCTTTTCTCACCCATTTGTCATATGGCAGTGGCAGTGGGACGAGCTTCACGTGGGATGCATGTGTCCACGCCTTGCGGCCCTGGATCCGGAGTGCGGTGCGGGTGGTGAGGACAACTTGCCTCGGCTCCGACCACCTTGGATCCAAGCAGGACTTCCGCTGGTACTTCTTGACGACAACCCAGTCCCCGGGTTGTATAGTGTGTCCTTCCCCCTCCGGCCGTGGCTTCAGGGTGTCTGCTACCTGCTGATGTACAGAACGGAGATCTTTAGTCAAAGCATACAGGTAATCTATCAACAAAGGGTATTCTATTTCTGAGAAACATTTAGGTCTAGGGACACACCACACATTGGCCGGACGGCCGAAAATGACCTCATGGGGTGAGACACCTGTTGTGGAATTGACTGTCACTCTAGTGGAAAGCAAAGCCAGGGGAAGTGCATCCGGCCAACGTAACCCTGTACTCTCTTGTATCTTGGCCATTTTCAGCTTCAAAGTTCCGTTAAACCTCTCTACCAAACCAGCAGCCTGGGGGTGACGTGCTGCATGAAATTTCTGTGATATCTGTAATCCCTTACATATCTGTTCCATCAATTTGGTATTAAAGGATGTGCCGTTATCACTCCAAATAAACCGGGGCAATCCGTAGCGAGAGAAATATTCCTTTATCAACATCTTAGCTGTTGAGCTAGCTGTACAATCCTTAGTTGGGAAAGCCTCCACCCACCTACTAAAGGAGCATACCACCACCAGGACGTACTTAAGGTTATTGACTCTCTCCATCTCGATTTAATCCATTTGGATCACTTCAAAAGGAAAAGAAGGGGGAGCAAAATTGCCAACCGGGACAGGTGTTCCCTTTCCAGGATTATGTCTTAAACAAACCATGCACTGCTGCACTAAATGGGTTGCCATCTTGGAAATATTCTTATTGCACTAATATGAGCTGGCCCATGAGCCTTTGTCACCACTGGGAGGACATACGCGTCCGGGAGTAACCATCGTCTTTTGTGTGACACATCCGTCCAACACTCATCTGAGTCCAACCGCCCCCCACCATCCTTCCATGTCCTCAACTCATCCTCAGTCGCTTTTTCTTGTATGTTCCGCACACTTTGTACAGTATTCATAAACATGTCAACGTCCGGTACCCACCTAGCTGGTCCTGCCACAAACATTCGTGGGAGTTTTGACCTAGCTGTCTCCTTAGCTGTCTGATCTGCAAATGCATTGCCCCGTCATACATCATCTACCACCGCTTTGTGTGCACTACATTTGATCACAGCCAGTCATCTGGGAAGCGTCAATTCTGTCAATAGTCGCAATATCAACGGACCATTCTGGATCCTTTGTCCGTGTGATGTCAAAAACCCTCTCTCTGCCCACAGTCGCCCATAACTATGAGCCACGCCAAAGGCGTATTGGCTGTCAGTATAAATATTCACGTCCAGTCGTTCACTCAACTCACACGCTCGCATCAATGTTATTATTTCTGCTGCTTGGGCTGAGTGGTACGGGACCCTAGAAGTCTCCACCACTGTTTTCAATGTTGTGACTGCATATGCTGCAGTTGAGGTACCATCCGCAAGTTTAAAACAGGAACCATCAACATACAGCTCCCCGTCGGGATCATCTAGGGGGGTGTCCGTTAAATCTATCCTTCCCTTCGTCTCCTCCTCTGTCCGAAACAAACAATCATGGACTTCATCTTCCTTTTCAACTGAAGGGATGGGTAGCAACGTGGCTGGGTTCAAGGTAGCACATCTTTTAATTGTAACATGGGGTGCGAATAATGTGAGCTCATAACCAGTAAGACGAGCACTAGTTAAATGCGGCGTCTGCGTTTTGTTCAATAAAGTGTCCACAGCATGCGATACCATTACTGTGAGGTCAGAACCCAGCACGAGCCCCGCCGATTGTGTAATTGAGTCCGCAGCAGAAGCTGTAGCCCTTAGACAGCTCGGCAACGCTCTCGCCACATTGTCAAGCATAGCAGAAAAATAAGCGCAAGGTCTCTGTTTCCCGCCGAAACATTGAGTTAGGACAGACAACGCACAACCTTCCGCCTCATGTACATAAAGCACAAAAGGCTTTGGTAATCAGGAGTTCCCAAAACAGGTGCAGAACACAAAGCAGTTTTTAGTGACTCAAAAGCTTCTTGACATGCTGGAGTCCAGGGTAGTGGTTCGCGCACCTCTTTAGTAGTCAGACACAGAAGGGGTTTGGTTAGTAAGGCATAATTGGGTTTCCACTGGCGACAATACGAGGTTATGCCCAAAAACGCGCGCACCTCTCGCTGCGTGTTAGGTACAGCCATGTTAATTATCGCCTTGATGCGTTCCGGTGTCAACCTCCTCCCCTCCTTCGATAGGAGGTGACCTAAGTAGGTAACCTCCTGTCGACAGTATTGAAATTTAGGAAGGGACACTTTGTGTCCATTTCGAGCCAAATGGTGCAACAATTTAACCGTGGCATCTAGACACCCATCTTCGGTGTCAGACGCTATTAAAAGATCGCCTGCATATTGCAATAAAACATTGCCCTCTGGGAGTTCCAAATCATCCAATTGAGCCTTCAAAGCCTGACTATAAATGCTGGGGCTCTCAGTATAGCCTTGAGGAATTCTACAAAATCTGAAGCTGCGGCCATCCAATGAGAATCCGAAAAGATGACGGCTATCGGGGTGTACCGGGATACTAAAGAAAGCATTTTTAAATCCAAAACAAAGAAATATTTGGCAGTGGGAGGGATCATTGTCAAAATCGTTGTAATATCAGAGACCACCGGATATTGGGGTTCAACCACCTTATTAATGTGGCGTAAATCAACCACAAAACGATAAACATCAGGTGCACCATCACCTGCATCAGCAGAGGGTCTTTTAAGAATCGGGAGAATGGGGCTGTTACAAATGTTAGAGGCCGTCTCCTCTACTACACCTGACCGTATCAAATCCTATATTATTTGTAGCAAAGCCGTTTCACCGTCCCTTGATATTTTATACTCCGGTATTCGGGGCAATCGAGCTCCCACCTTAACCTTGATGGACACGGGGGCAATCCCCACCTTTCCCACATCAGTATCACTACTGGCCCACAAAGTCTCCGGGATCCCCACAAACTCAGCTGGAAGACGTTCGTCTTTTGAAAAGCACTGTTGCTCACGCGCAACAGTAGGACCCAAAGTGACGTACACACCGTCCGGAGAACAGTAAATGGTGGCATGCAATCTCTTCAACAAATCCAAACCCAGCAAATTCTCGCCACAATCCAAAGTCAAAAGAAAAGGAGAGTCAATGGTGAAAGGACCAATCGTAAGTGTTAGAGGCTTAGAAATGGGGCTAATTACTGGAGTACTGAGAACCCAACGGAAACATTATTCCTGCCAGACAGAGCCGCCCCTGGGACCTGAGAACGTGCTACAGAACTTTTCGTAGCACCCGTGTCCACCAAAAATTTCTGAGGAGACCCCAACAAATCCGCAGTCACATAGGGTCCTTGTTGATCAACATCCCCAGAAACTGGTCCCATGCCCTGTCCTACGCTATCCTAGTTATGGGAGAAGCCAGTCATGTCATCCATTGCGTATGCGTCGTTGTAGTACTGGTTGTAGGACTGTCTGTCTCTGTCATGGTCACCCTCCTTTTGAAAATGTTGTCGATCCCTCTCTCCGTCAAAGCAATTTCTCGCTGGTCGCCTTTCTTCATCAAACTGTCTGTCATCCCTGCGAAATTCACCACGACCTCTACCTCTGCCTGGTCCAGCATTGGACCGAAGCTCCGGACAATCTCTCCACCAGTGTCCCTCCTTTTTGCAGTTCGCACACTGATTCGGCCCCAACCTCTCTCTCTTCTCTCCCCTTCCATAGCTACTTCCACTTCGACCCGCTACCATAGGTGGGGCTCCACGTCCCCGACCCTTCGACACCTGCTGCAGCAGCACTCTTGTCTTTAAATCTTTGGCTTTGTTTTCCTGTCTGTCTTGGTTCTCGTTCTCTCTATGTTCATAATACTGAGCCATACTCAGAATACCAAAGTGGGTGGACGTCGTCCACGTACTCTCTCAGATGCCTGCAATCTAGCCGCTATTTCTGGTAGCAAGTTAGTTACAAACCTATTCACAAAGAGTCGCAAGCCCCCATCCTGAGAGAGATCCTGACCCTAAAATCTAAAAAGGATTCCTCTAAACGAGTGAAGAAATCTGAAACCGCTTCATCCTTCTTTTGTCTACATGCAGTCAATTTATCCCAATCCACCTTCTTTGGAGGAATAAGGGAGTGCATAAATTGTATTATTTGCCCCGGTAATGCTAAGATCTCAGGTTTCGGTTTGTCTCCTGGCTTCCGTTCCTTATCCCAGTCCTTAAATTCCTCCCAATTTCTCTGCATGGTATGTACCCTTCACCTGCCTCCACACATCCACCGGAACCAGTAGTCCAAAGAACAATTCTATATCAGCTAAAGTCATGACCGTCGAGGAAGCTGCTTCCATCAATTCTTTGTAATAAGCAGTCGTGTTTTTTCTAGAGTCGGGCAACTGCGCCTTCAGCGCCAACACCTCGCTCCGTTTCCAAGGCGTGTATACCCACTGTTCCTGGAAACGAGCCTCTACACGAGCTCTGGTCACATTCTGAGTTACTGGGTCTATCACTGCAGGCACTTCAGGATGGAAAACAGGGTGAACTTCGCGCATTGGGTGCACTCCAGAAAAAGAGGCCCCTCCTGCTGACGGCAATTCATCTTTATATTCCAGCAAAGTCTGCAAGTTCCCTAATACATCCTGCATTCTAGTATCAGCCCTATAGGCTCTGTCCTTAAAGTCATAAAGAACCTGGGGCGCCGTTCCACCATAACCCTGCTCCCACAACGCTATCAGCGTCGTTGACATATGCCACAAAGCATGCTGCTGCATCAGAGGCTCATAATCCTTCATTGTGGACCAGATGTCTTCCAGTACATAAATAGGATTCCTAGCCCACTGACAAGCCTGATTAGCCACAATCGTTTTTTCATCCAACCCAACAGTAGAGCGTGTAAGTAATTTACGTACTTGGGTAAGTAGCCCACTTCCGGCACTTCGAGTCGGGGTCGTCAACTCACCTTGGGGGTAGCGCTAGCAGAAACAGTGGGGAGTGCAGAAGAGATCACAGAGGGGGCAGGTGGGCTCGCCGCAAAGAAAGAAACCAAGGGCGCTGTCACGGAAGAGGTGACAGAAGACAATGCTTGTTCAACATCTCTCAACAAAAATCCGAAAGAAGAGGACGATCAGAACAAAAGGAAGAACACGTGAAGTCCAAAGACGATCAACACATTCAGAAAAATAAAAAAACTCAATTCATCAAAAAGAAGGTAGCCAATCTAAAAATCAGCCATGCCGAGGATCTTGAGGACACAACTCAAGAACGGGGAATGGGCTCAAACGATGTTGGACAGCGCAGCAGAAGTCACCATAGCTCGCAAGAACTTGAAGGATCATCTGGAGACAGTGGACTTGAATGAGTTCATCCAAGTTGAAACTTCAGATACCAGGGTTAGTGTTCCACATAAGTTATATGAAGTAATACTCCAGATGGAGGGGGACATAACAAGAAAAATAAGAGCACTCTTTTGGGAGCGACTTTCTAAGGGTTATGACATTCTTCTAGCTGAACAAGACTGGCCACCTGAATTTGTCAGGGAGTGACCACATCCAATTCATTTAAAATATACTTATGCCCGGAAATGGGCAGTAGCCCAGGCTCCTGCATTATATAAAAATCATGTAGGATGGGATGAGGATTCTCCTCGCCATAAAATCCAGTTGAGAAATCAACCAACTGCACAAAGGCAGTACCCAGTTAAGCCAGAAGCTAAAAAACCGGTCACGGAGATATTCGATCAACTTGAATACCAAGGGGTGATTGAAACATGCACCTCGTCCATGAACAATCCTTTGTTTCCTGTCTCCAAACCAGACAATGCATATCGTCTAGTATTGGATTGCAGACATTTAAAGTCTTGTTGCAAAACATTTGCAGTACAGAATGCACACAGTGCAGCATTAATGAATAACATTGTGCGTAAAAAAATATAAAACCACATTAGATATTTCTAACGGTTTCTTCTGTCAAAACATTGCACATGAAAGTAGGTATTTGACCTCTTTCTCAATTATGGGGACACAGCGTCACTTCTGTCCTCTCCCACAGGGATTCAAGAATAGTCCAGGGTTATTTTCAGCCAGGGTAACAGAGTTACTACAAACCTATGATGATGAGGCATTATCAAATGTTGATGACATCGATCTAACAGACGATAACTTGGACAGGCACTTGAGCAGGGTGAACACTATCATACTTGGATTCGCCTCTGAAGGGTACAAATTCAATTTAAAAAAATCGAGAATTGCCCATTTAACGTCCTTTTCCTAGGATATGAATTATCAAGTTAAAGCAAAAGCCTGGCTGCAAACTTTCTAGAGAAATGTGCGCTGCTCCAACCTCCAAAAACGCTGAAAAACTTAGTCAATTCTAGGTTTCCTGAATTTCAGAAGAACATACATTCTAAATTACGCAGAAAGGGTTACACCTCTCTACGAATTAATCAAATCTGATTTCAAAACAGTTAATTGGACTAAAAAAAACACCGAAATTTTGCGTTCATTGCAAACAGACATGTTGGCAACAAAACATTTACAAACACGCGTAAACGTAGTGATCCGAATCATTCCAGGACAATGCAGATTCACATACTTAACCTTTAATGAAGGAGAAAAAGTTCCATTAGCTTACAAATAACATTTGTACACACAAGCAGAAATGAAATTCACTAAAACAGAAAAAATTCTGACAGCGGTTCAAACTGCAGTAGCAAAAGAGAGAGCCCTCGCACAGGGTAAGCGCATTATGGTTGTTACTCCTGTACCTACCTTAGAGACAGTGCCGAAAGCGAGCATTCTAAATGCTAAAGCTTTTCATCCGAGATGGATACAATGGGTTAATTTTCCTGCTGCAACAGACGTTGAATACGTTTCTGACCCTTATTTGAAAACACAAGCATTTCTACAATACGAACAAGAATGTCCTCTGTCTGCTGAAATTCTGCCTCTAGAAAAGTATGAATGTATAATTTATACTGACGGATCAGCCAAACTCGCTATGGGGGGTAAACAAGGTTACAGTGCTCGTTAAAGGTCGCTGGCGCAATGGTAAATTCCGACCAATGATCACTAAAACGCAATCTCTAGGAGATTGTACAGCTCAGCGAGCATTCAAGAGGACGCTTGAAAATACTGATCGCGAATTCCCTACACTCATAGTGTGCGATTCGTATTATTGTGTTCAATCTTACAATGAATACTTGCAAAACTGGATTCAAAACGGTTTCAAAGATGCAAAAGGTGGCACAATCAAGCATAAATTGCTTTGGGAACAAGTAGTTCAGTTACGACAAGAACTACAAAACACTCACTTGATACATACACTGAGTCATCAACGTGATGGCTTTCACGTTGCAGGGAATTCATTGGCTGATGAAGCTGTGAAGGCCGCTGTGCAAACTGCTTCCGTAGCTGCAATCACTTGTTTAAAAACGAAAATAGACTGCGAAATAATGCTAGCTGTCAATGCCACAAGCGAAGGCAGCCGTGCAGCGTTACCTCAAAACTATCCACTCAAATACTCATATATAATTGATGCAAACTCCGTTCCTTTTGCTCGAATCCCTGGAGTGGGGGAAAGGGTAATTCCAAACAGGAAGCGTAGAGTAGCTTTGATACATGAAGCACATTTGGGAGAGGGTCTGATGCATCAAGGGATCTCTAAGTCTGTACTAGAATTAAAGGAGACCTATTGCTGGCCAGGAATGAATGCCCACATTCACACATTTGCAATTAATTGCCATGTCTGCAACAGAGATCGCAGCAGAGAACGCTGCCAGATACCTGACTATAGTGTAGCCAGCCCAGTACAGACCCCATTGTTAGACAGCATTAGACTATCTACACGCAAACGTCCCTGTGGACAAATACGGTCCCACAAATATTAGGACAAGATTCATTTGGATGTGTCCTCAGCACTCAGCTGACGCTCAAACTGTTATAAAAGATTTGCAGGTCTTTATCGGCACATATGCAGTCGGCACGATATATTCTGACCAGGGTCCTGCGTTTGGCTCTCGAGCTTACAATGAGGCCATGGTCAAATTGGGCGTTGCATTGCGGTACTCTAGTCTTTTTTATCCTGACGGAAATTCGGTAGTGGAGAGAAAAAACCGGGACATAAAGCAATCTATAACAGCTAGGGTATTAGGCTCGGGTGACGGGTGGGTCAAACATCTAATAAGTGTCCAACGCAGTATTAACAATCTGCCAAGAAGTTCTCTAGAGGGTATCACTCCATATGAAGTCCTTTTTGGAACCAGAATGATAATTTCGGATCTCGATTGTCAGACTTCAATGGTAGAACAAAAACCTTTGATATCAAAGTTCATTTGGCTGTTTTGCAGGACTTAAATGAAATCAGAACGAAACAAAGTTACGTGTTTCTGAAGCCAACAACGACTGAAGAGAAACCGACCATCCCAGCAAGGCCTGTCTGCATTCCAAAGATTGGGGATCTAGTCAGAGAAAAGATCGCAGACAAGAAGGAATTTGGGCCTTCTTACAGACAACCAGTACCTGTCCTAGCCATCCACGGATCTAGAACAGTATTACTGCCGCCCCTTGCTGGAAAAAAGGAGAACAGGTTTGTGTCCATCGACCTGGTAAAACGAACTCATGTGGCCGATCATAAGCAATAGGCCAAGTGGACTCCAAAGATGTAGCAGACGCCCAAATCTGGCTACTAATCAAGAGGTTCAAACTGAGAGACTCATCACCTTTGAAGAATCTGCAGTGCGAAAAGAAGGACTATGCAACAAAGCTATGGAACTTGTACCTCTTGAGATCCACATTACAGTTCGTCAAGAAAAGCCGGTCTACAATGAAATAGCATCTGACTATACAAATGTAACAAGTGATCAAGTGGTTCCAGCTATTTCAACGAATCCTGATGCAATCCCTACTATTGACAGAACTGCCTCTGACTATTTCATTAACATTGATATATGTTTTCTGAGGATCCCAGTGAGCCTGAAACGACAGCAGTAAAAAGAACTTTGAAAGAACAAGCAACAGAACTTTTTCATCACCTGGAAAAGACTTATCTGGTTTCGCCATGGATTGAACTTTGGACTGTGTTGGGTGTACTGTTTCTTCTACTTTGGTTGACTCTAGTAATAACTTTGGGAATGCTGATAAATGGAAGATATGTTAAAAGGGACACAGCAAGTATGAACATAAACTTACTACTCAAGCCACACAAATCATCTCATCGTGAACAAAGAGACTTGTCATCAGTAAACATCACAGCCATTCCTATACCAGGGGGTATAGCTTGGGACAGAACTGAATATGACATTTTTGGTCCGTCTGAGCTGTTGAAGATTCTACACTAGTTCAAGATTTCCTTGAATGACTTTGTTTCATCCAGAACCTTTTCTGATGATTGGGACTTCGAGACTGTTAATAATGTGATGTCAGACTTAGAAATGTCTGCAAGTTTACAAATCATGAATACTTAGAAGGTTCATCAGATTATGAACAAATGTATTGTTATAATCACTATGGTCATCATTTCTTGCACAAATCCACAAATCCTAGAAAGACAAAAATTGTCTGGGGCACAAAAGACTGGCAAGTGCAGGGATTAGAAGCTTTATTTAGAGCCTGCATCATCCCAGAGCAAATAATGTTTTTGAATGACACTGTCCAACAGACATCTTGTCTTAGGTTAGCCAGGATAAAAGAGTTAAACAAACCGTCCATACCTACACCTACACCTGATGACAACACATCAGAAGGGTGAGGTCGACGTACATACTATTTCGCATCACAACAGAACAGATCCAGATTAGAAAACATGCTTTATCTGGCCCACAGACACAAACAACTGTCAAGATATATTCCTGACTAAGACACAAGGGTTCACATTCACTAGGCCAGATCCAAGATATGTTCAAAGACAGCATCCACGAATAGTTTCAAGCATACAGTGTAGGGAATTTTAGCCTTGAGTAGCTACACAAATCTACACTAAAGGAAGTAAAACAACACTTATCTTTACTTAAAGATGGCGCTGATGTGAGGGACTTCTTCCAAGGACCTACTAAACCGTGTCATAAACATTTTATATATGCCGGTATCTTTGCATTGTATAATGAAGCATGGAAGATTACGCAAGCAGAGACTGCAGAACGAATACGAGAAATTGATCGTATTAACTTGGAGAAATCTCTCTCGGTAGTTGACAATGAGTTAACGACTGTCATCCAGGAAATATTCTTTGGACAGCATAGTATCCTCTGCCATAGACATAATGGAACAGGACTTGGTCATGCTGCAACATGGTCTGTCGCAATTACGTTCTATAATGCTATTAGGCTGGACGTTACAAAACCTTTGTTCAGGCTATGTGCCTTGGCGTTTAATCAACACCACGTCACTGTTTTCAGAGTTCAATCTCACTGATAAGCAGATCAAACTGGCACAGAGGGGAGCAGACTATATGGTGCTGAGCATTGAAAAACTGGAAAGATTGCCATTTACAGTCGCTGAAATGCCAGCTATTGAATGGATAATACACGGAACAATCACTCTGCCTGTTACAATTTTCCATTTTCCGAATTGCTAAAAACATATACAAGCAGGCACATATGAAAGGTTGGGTAAAGAATACATCAAGTTATCCTGGGAATTACCATACACACACAGATGTTGGAGGGGGGGGAAAGAAGTGTTTCTTAGTGGTAAAAATTGTGAAAACACACTAAGCGGTTCTCTCCTTTAACAGCCTGTCTCGTAACTGTATCAGCCAGGGTCACTTGCTGTATGCAAGTATTGTTTCCAAAAACCAAGACAGACCGGGAGTCGCCGTTATGGCCTTCACTGAACATCTCTTCTATACGAATTGATACTTTAAGCAAAATGAAAGCCATTCTTTTACAGAAAACTGTGCCACTGACCTCGGCCAAAGAGACCTATGATCTGCAAGTCGCAAGGACTTCTGCAGAGATACACACCCTATTAACTACAAATTGCCCTGTACATTTCTCAGAAATGTTAGGTCGTATCTTAAACATGTCTGATACGAGTGGTATTGTACATGTATTTAAGATCGTTTTTTCGGGACTTGTTAGCACCTTTTGAAGCAGTCCTAGGAATATTTCCAAACTGCGTGCACTCTGTGTTTGGCGGATTGCCTCTCATTTTGGGACTCGCAGCAGGGATACTATTTTTGCTCCTAATGCTTCGATATGGCAAGCCAAGTTACAATTGATACCCAGTTCACAGTGGAGAACACTCTACTGGCGATGAAGTGTTGTGAGCGCATCGTCCAAATTTTGGGATTAACTTGTTTAAGAGAATTGAATACCACATGGTTTCTGTCATTCAGATCAATCTGGCAAGATTGCATTTTATCTGTTCTACGATTCCTGCTATGCGGAGAAGAATACATGTTCGACATCTGTCTCACGCTCCCATCAGTCATGCCAACGGATGTTGATACTTTGCTTGAACCAGTAACGGCCCATGCACTATGTTGTCTCCAACGGCTACAAATTCTGATGAAGGCATTCATTGAGATCTCACAGACGCAAAATGCTGACGGTGAGGCACGAGAGGAAACAGGCACACAGGTACCTTCCAATTCGAACATTGCTAATGCGAACAACGCTGACTGCGATGCTTCACATCTATGTGCGATTAATCTTCTTAACGAGATAATCCAACTTTCACCTACAATGGTAGACAAATTCTTTACAGACTTAGAAGATTTGATGTTTTCTCTAAACAAGAACACTGACTTTTGAATTTGGTACACAGTGTTCTGAGAGACTCTGAATTCGACCTTCATTTTTTCAAAAGTTCTAACTTTGGGACTCTTTTTTTTCTATGATTCAACTTTTGTTTTTCCAAATTTGTATTTTTTCATTTTTTTGGCACAAAGTAATCTGCTTAAAGTAGAACTATTCATAGAGAACTAGAATTCTTTGAAAACTTCCAGAGACAATATTTGACCTTGTCCACATTCAAACAGTTTATATAATCTGCCACGAAATGGTCTCGACCTTTTCTTCTGTATTTAAGAGCCATTTCATAAATGTATTTTCGTGATTCATTCGGATAGCATTTTCAAATGTCAAACCTTATGCTTTGAATGAAACATTGCTTTAAATGCGTTCAGCACAAATGCTCTTTTCGTTTACAACCAGTACCATACATTTTTTATGTATTTCGGGAGGGTTTTTAACACATCATGTTTAGATATGTTTTAACGTGTTTAGAACTTAGTAATGTTGTACATAAGAAAGTGGAGTAGGTGTTGTGTGGCGTTTTAGGCTCCGATTACATTTTCCCGATTCATGCCCTTATATAGGTACAATTCTCGTTGCCCTTATAAAGGCATAGAAATCAAGCCCTAATTTAGGCATAGCCCATGCTACCCAAATACAGGCATGGCTACTTCCATCCGTTCACCAAAAGTCACAACGATTTCTTGGAAAACCGACTTAGGCAGTTAGGGAACTTCCCTTTGCTTAAATATTGATTTCTCCAAGAACTCAGTTACTTTACAATGAACAACTATTCCCCAGGGGTTCATTCATGACGTTCATATGCCCAACTTTACGTAAAACTATGGCATTCCTAAACTCCTTCAAGGTATAAATATACCTTCACTTGTTATAGCAAGATACGGTGGTTCGGAGCAGTTCGAAGACCTACTTACCCGATGCAGCTCACTACACCAAGTGCCGAAGGAAGCCGACTCTCCAGCTGACGCACTGATCAGGAAGCTACATTTCTCCTGCCTAAAATCCAGCTCCAGTGTTTCCGGCTCCCCTTGCGGGGTGTTGGGAAATAGAGTCCCAAGACACAGATACCAGACCTCCTTCATTCTAACAAGGTATGGAGCTGATTAGAACCTAGAGAAACCTTTGGTAGATTCTTGGCAAAACTAAACATATGCTAAACAACAATTACTTCTTCCCTCGTACTAGACTTAGATTAGGTACATTGGGGTAGGCGTATTTTAGAAGCACCAGTTGAGTATTTTAGTCTGTTATTTATGTATGTATTTTTATATGTCTTAGAAGCCATACAATGCTCTTACAGTATTATTTCATATTACTGTTTACGCTGTACGCATTATACTTTGCATTCTGCATAACGAATGTAGCAGTTCACCTCTCTTGCATGAGAAAAAAGACTGTTCAGTAAACCCTTTTATTGAAAACGCCCGTCTCTCTATTTCTCCACAACTTTGTAGAAACGAAGCATGCACGATTGACTAGGTAAAATACTTATCTATTGTTTCCACGAATCTGAGAGATATATTCTTATTCTTGGGAAACAAAGTTGTCATGTTTATACGGTTGTCAGAAACTAATCCCTTCTTGTGTATTCGAGAAAGTTTCTAGTGACCTCTGAGCTGGCACACACACAATTAAGTTTAGTATATTCGATAGAGACCTAGTTGACCTAAGTCCTACTTCAAATCTATAGGATATATTATTCCAATGCGTGGAGCCTATTGGGAATATAGAAACTACCCTACAACTTCTTGGTTTGAAGTGTTGGCAGCCAATCCGATTGCAGGCACAATATTGGAAGGGTTTGTGGATCTTTTGCGTCCCTAGATACACAATTGGGAATTTCTTTTGTTTATTCAGGAACTACTAAACAGATTTACACCATTTAGCAAAAAGAGTGCTTTCTGAACCAAAAGCTACCTTTTTGCCAAATTTGGTGTCATTCCGTTCAGCAGTTCGGACTGTAGCCGTGTCTATGGAAATTAACATGGAGAAAAAGGACTTTGGGACCTCCCCCTTTTTTCGGCCCCAGCTTGACGAATCACCCCAACATTTTCAGGACGGCAGCTGACGTGAGCGCCCCATTAGTTTGGAACATTTTGCAAAGATTTGTCAAACGGTGCCAAAGTTATTGTCAAAGGAAAAAATGCTTTTCCTATTGAAACTAGGTTCTAACTAGAACTACCTACTGGTGACTGCCGTTAGTATGGTGTGCGTATATGTGTGTGTATATATATATATATATATATATCTCACACACAGGAAGAAACATCGACACCCATTTCCTTGAAAAGAGTTTTTATTTCACTCTGGGAGACTGCAGTCTCTCACTTTCCTTACGCGTTTCAGCTGTTAGTCAGCCTTGATCACAGGTAAGTACAGTTGTACTTAAAATACGGTAGGCCTTCAAAATCCCAATACCATCACATGACTTTTCATTGAGGGGATGATGTGCGATGAAGCATTGTTCTAAAACCGTTACTACTACACTGTTCAAAAGCGCAAAAATAATGCTTTTAAAGATGCTTCCTTGGAAGGCTGCAAAAACCTTAATGAATTTGCACCGTGTAGAACCTTTCCCACATGAGCAGGAAACCATCACTCTTGTGCTCACCATGTGACTTTGGTTTTCATCGGATAACCATGTGAACAAAGCCTATATCATGTGACATGCTGTCACCGTGTGTGTTGGAAGGACTGTAGGTTTCCATCCTGGATAGCTCCTTAATTTAAAAAACAAACCACTTCACCTCCTCCGAGAAATCCAAGAGCTTTATGATATCGAGCGTAATTAAGATTTTTCCCCTTCAATTAAAAATTAATTTAGGATAACTGGTATTGCCTTCTGAGACTGCTTTCATGTACTAGTGTTTGCTTCCTTTGTATCCTTTTTTAAAAGAAGGTTTTACAGAAGATAAAGACAATAAAGGGGAGAGTTTTTTCCAAATAGTCAGTACATGAACATTATTAATTCATAGTATAATTAAGAAAAGTTTCTTTTATTAAAATGCATTCAGACATCCAGCAGATAGACTGACATAATGGAATTAAAATGTAATTTATAAAGCACAACTGTTGCCCTACACGGGCCCTTATGACTCGTTCCTTGTTAATTCTGCAGGGAACTGCCAGGCCTGGAATTATTGATTCTGGCATGAGTTAACTGGCATTACAAGTTAATTGACCCAGAATGAGGAATAATGCGTGAACCTGAGAATACCGGTTCAGTTACGCACTTTATTCCCATCTTCAAAGGGGAATAACAGGCAAAAAATCCACAGATATTTACCACCTTTTTGGAGTGAAGTGGTGTGGTTTTTTTCTTCCTTTGTCAGGGTACACAGGAGGCCTTTAATGCCAGACGGGGCTGCTTTCCTGCTCCCCTCCCCCTTCCCCATTCATCCATAAATGCTGCTGTGTGCAAATAGCGGGGTATGGGCACAGGTGCTGCTTGCAGCACCGTAATACACTGTAGCCAGGTTCAGTGTCTCGGGGTCCAGAGTCTGCAGTTGGGTCACTCAATAATTCTGGCCCGGAGATATCAGAAAACTTGCAGTTGCTCAGAACAGTATCTACATGGGCATTCTGCAATGGGCCAATGATCATGAGGGCCTAGGTGTCCTGACATTGCAGAGAAGAACAAAGCAGTACACTATGGTGATAGTGAAAAAACAGATTGTAGGATATTAATAAATAGAAGGTGTTTCTCCTGCGTCCATTGGAATAAGTGGCATGGCATTCCACAATTAAGCAGCAAAATATGAAAATGACCTTCTGCAATGGCAAATATGTCAAATTTTAGAGACCAAGAGAAGGGTTGTTCAAAGATCAAAGAGAGTGTAAAGGGCATACTGTTGAGAAAAACATAAGGAAAAGAGGTTGTCTGCCTTGAATGGTGTGAAATGTAATAACTAACGATGTTGAAAACATACTCTTCATCACAGCAAGCTGGTCAGAGAGGTGAGCTTGGTATTTGAAAACATGGGTAAGACGGGCAGCTGAGAGCTGGATAAGCTGAAAATGTAAAACAAATGTTTAGGTAGACCAACGAAAGTGTATTGCCAGAGTCGATATATGATGAAATAATGTTGTGCACCACAGTTTTTGACTAGCCAGGGGTAGAAGCCCAATGCGCAGCACTTCCAGAGGCCGAGGAATACTCAGTAGATCTTCCTACCCCTCTTTCAGGGGTGTGGAATTTTTAAAATAGTCTACTTGTCCAGGGGACTAAAAGAAACAGAAATCTACTTGTCCTGTAAAGAGAACAACTTGTCTTAGCTGTTGCCTAAATGGATCTGCTGGTCTACGGGTGTTAAACCTATTGGTTTCTTTATTCTCACACACCATAGGCTTGCACATGCCCATAGACGACACAGCGTTATGAGTTCCTTCTCTCAACTCTTACAGTATAGCATAAATTCCCTTCACCCTCCATTTCTTCAACTTTCCATGCTTGGTGTGTTGTGGTGCTCCCTTTCATATAGTCTCACAATGGGGTCTTCCATTATGTTTCACTATTTCCTCAATTTCTTTCATTGCCAATTTCTCATCATAGGTCCAAGCTTGCCTTATGGTATCCACTGTCGCCAGCAACACCATTCCCTTTTGCTTCCAATCTTAAACCACAGGCCGACTCCAGAAGTCTTGCTATATCAGCCACCCACCTTCAGCTACATACCTCTTTTTCATCAAATTTCGAACCATAAGCATGCTGTTCTGTCTGCACAGCTACTCTTCTACCATACTCTACATGTTTCCAGCTCCATTCCACTTCACCTAATCCCTGTCCTTGCAGACTCCATTTCATTTCCACATCCCACCAGAGGCCCGTTCCCATTCATTCTCCAGCACACTGGCTCGAAATCCCCGTTTATTTTGTGGCAACTGCTCATTCTCACTTTACACCTACTCACAGACCTAAGGCTGCTTAGAACTCCATTTTCAATATGTGAATTGAGCTGTGCTTGCTAGTGGTAAGACTTCTTCACTAAGTGAAAATGCAGTCAAAGGGGAAAACCCGTGAGCCCAGCCATCTATTATTGCACTGGAAAGACAGACCAAACTAATTAATTTAATAGTCAGTTGAAGTGGCAATAGCCACCATGATAATGCAATAAAAAAATTGTTCTGTTGGCACTAGCATAAGTGGGAACCAGACTGTACTTAATTTTTTTCCGACAACATAGTGTTGAGAAAAGTGGTCCATGGTAGTTGCTGATGCAGTTCAAACGCCAAGGTGGATGAAGTTGTAGGTGCAGGATTTTCTTTTCCTAACAAAATAAAGGTCCTGTTATCCTAACTGCATTTGGAAATGTAAAGGGCAGGCAGATGTTGCGGCTATAAAATGTTCTGATAGTCACAACCCCTGCCATCAGTCAAGACACATTAATGTAAATTAACTACTGATAAATAACACTCCACTCTGAGGCAGATTAGAAGTTGGAAACCGTGCATTACATTTTTTTGTGTGCACATTTAACTGTAAAATGAATTGGCATACTCTTCTAAATGGACCTGTAAAAACACATACTTCCTTTTTATTAGTTACGATTCCACAGGTCGATCGGGAATTCACCCTGCATGTGAAGATGTGTGCCACATATACTTTTGCGAGTCATTGCTTCTTGCATCCTCGGTGTTTACAGTAGAAGGCAAGACGGGGGTCGGGGCTGTAGTCCATATAGAAACTCGATCTGCAATGCTGCAAACAATCGCAAGGCAGACGTGTGGGTTTCCCATGGCAGACTTGGTTAGCTGATGACTAAGCAGTGACGGTGGCACTTCAAGACTGACACAGTGCGTCCCTGTCAGCCCAAGACCAACCCTGTTTTACTCCGTATTACATCAACAAATCTTTCATACTGCCTAAAGTACTTACATTTTTTCTCGCTCCAATGTTGTATTTTTTTTTTCAAAAAAGTTCTTTCTTGCGCTCTTCCTAAAGTGCTTCACGACCTTCAGAAGGCTTGCAGACTCCTAACAGCACAGTCAAGTAAAGAACTGCTTTACGCTGGCTCAGTGGGAATTCAAAATTATCAGGTGTGTTTGGGGCTTTGAATCGGAGCAGTTGACTCGGTCCTGTGTAACGACCTTCCATTTCTCCATTGCACTTGTATGCCCGTAGCGCCCTGGGCTCGTAGACACTTTTTGGTAACATGGAGCAACATTTTTAAACCAAATAGGACAAATGCACGCCAAAGAAAAAAAAACATATTATAATTTCCTAACCCAGTACACCATAGAAAAGGGGGGCTAAAGGTCCACACGTTTACTTAACTCAACAGCTGATCTCAGGCTAGAAAACAGACTCTGGTTTCCAGCCAATGAGAGTTTAAAATATTTCCTTCCACTGGCGAGATTTGCCTCCACGTTTCTCATAGATTGTAATCCGAGTCGCCTCAGTGTTGGTTCTGTTTACCGTATTTACGGGTGAAAACAGTTACAGACAAGGAATTTTAGGCTGCTTGTTAAAAATAATTGACAGTCAGGTGTAGCAGTGAAGAAAGAATGTCTGCTTGTCCATCGGACAAAATAGAGTTTAAAATTTCTTGTCTCTGACAAAAATCCACATGTTCCGGGCGTCGGGCAATAGACATTTCCCACCCCTGCTTCATAAGTCTTTCTCACTTGTCTTCTCCTCTTCCCATAACTCCATGAACCCTCCTTTAGGGCGATTGTATCTCTAGTACTTGGTTAGCCGCTTGTGCCTTTCCATTTATGTGCCAATTTTTAGTGAAATTAGGCTATTCTTGGAAATCTGGCCAGCCATAGCATGTTGTCTGCTCCGTTAAATGTTCTACATTGGTATTATGCTGGTCATTCTTGAAATATTGTTGCTTTCATGAGGCCATGGTGCATATCACTGGAATAATCTTGGTCATTGTTGGAATATTGTGAACGTCCAAGATGTTTGGGTTCTGACCCATCACATTTTCGCAGTCCTAGTAGTGATATGGTAATTCTTGACACATTGTGGGCATTTATGGCATGCTGACCAGCTAAAATGCTGGCCCCCGCATTCGGATAGTAATTCATGAAATATTTGAACATGCTTGGCATAATGGTGCCGACCCTTTCATAATCCTGGCAATGGCTTAATGGTACCAACTGCCATATTGCGGATAGGGAAGGAGGGGTATACTTTTGAGAAGAGAGGGAGAGGGAGGGAGAGAGGGAGATACTTTTATGTGGAAATGAGTGAGGGAGTATATGGGTACCTGTTGGATGATTGCATTCAACTATAGTATGCAGTAGTGATAGTAGGCTGGCTGGTAGAGTGCAGCAGAGCAACACAGTCCCTCCTACCTCTCTAGCTGCATTGGCACACAGACCACAGAGAACTGCCTCTCCCTGTTTCAAGTTTTTGCCAACAAGGCTCATTGCACGGTAAAGAAAGAGATGGTATTTTGCAAAATGCTGTGACGAATTGGCTGGGTGTAATCTGAAGTGGGATACTAGGCAAAAATTGAACAGTGGACTGGGAGGCAGGTCAGAGTAGTTACCAGGGGCTCAGTTTAATTGAAACTTTCCATCCATTACTTCTTTGTATTCTTCAGTGCGACAGGAATTGCAAGACGAGGGTCCTGTGCTCACTTTGCTACTAGAATCAAGCTGCACCCAACTGAAGAGGCCTTATTAGGCTGAGACTGGTCTTTGGTTGTTTGTGTTCTGGATCAAAGAGGACCTGGCTTGGCAATTTGGGCTGGACTGTTTCTGTTGAAGTAGCTACAAGGCTGATTTGCTTATGGCTGGGTTCTAATCTGATCATGTTGGGCAAAAAAAACGAAAGGCTTGGATGCTTCCGTGAGTAATTACCAGTAGCAAACATTAATTCAAGCATTTTATCCATTGCTGTTTTTTATTCCTCATTACCGGCTTCTTGAAGGGCTGATGTCTGAGGGTGTTGTTAGCAGCACTACTAAGCTCCTGCTTGCCTCTCACATATCTTAAGATGGCCTGGGCTAAGCTATAGACTGGAGAACCTCTCTCTAGGTTAGCTGGGTGGCCTCTGTAGTGAAGCACTTGTGATCTTGGCCTGGTGAGGGTATGGGCTCGCATTTGGGTAACTTCAAGACTCACAGAAGAAATGCGTTACTTACCTGTAACTGCATTTATCCAGTATTGGTATCTTTCATAGATTCACATGCCTGAATCATTCCCTGTCGTCGGGGTGGGAGTCCCCGGTAAATAAAAAAGTAATGTCATAAAGACATATACATAGCAATAGGCCAGAGGCCTCTCATTAGTAACATATCCATGTCCTTTTGTAAAAAGGACCAAACTTTGGCCAAGAGCCAAACAGATATCACCACCCTCTAGAACCTTCCTGGAAGGAGCCCTAGTCCCTCAGATTTTCGTAAGCACAGTGCTAAGTAGTACCTACTGAGAGAACCAAGGTGAGCCCTTCCAGGGGAGGTGGGTGGGTTGCATGTGAATCTATGAAAGATACCAATACTGGATAACTGCAGTTACAGATAGGTAACACATTTCTTATCCACTATTATGGGTATCTTTCATAGATTCACATGCCTGAATCAGAGTAGCAAGCAATCCTCAGCACATTTCGTATGGTACAACATGTAAAATCACTCGATATTAGAATACCAATTGTGAAATAGAACAAGTACCAAAATACCTTATAAAAGAGAAATGTGCGAATAGACAGTAGGATGGAGGGATGAAAGAGAGAAGGCTCACCTCTAGTGTAATAGATGACTGAGCACAGCTTGTCCTACTGCTGCATCCTTCATAAGTTCTGAATCCAAGCAGTAGTGCCTGGTGAACGTATGTGGTGTCTTCCAGGTTGCCGCTCTGCATATGTCGATAATGGGCACTCCCGCAAAGAGCGCCATTGAAAACTGGAGACCGCTCTGGTTGAATGAGCTCGAACTTTAGAATGCAGAGGATGTCCTGCCTGTTGGTGGCAGAAAGTAATGGCTGCAGAGGTCCACCTTGAAATGGTCTGCTTTGTTAATGGAAGACCTTTTCTGGGTCTGCTAAAGGCAATAAATAGTTGATTGGATTTCCGAAACTGTTCCGTTCTATGGATGTAGAACTTCAGACATCTCTTTAGGTCTAAGGAATGGAGAGACTTTTCTGCTGCGGTGTTTAGATTCAGGAAGAAAGTCCGCAGAACTAAAGGCTCATTTAGATGGAAATTTGACGGAACCTTTGGTATGAATTTAGGATTAGTCCTTAGGATAACCCTGTCCTATTTGAACTGTAAGAAAGGGTCTTGAATGGAGAAGGCTTGGAGCTCACTCACTCTCCTTGCTGATGTGAGCGCTAATAAGAGAGCTGTTTTCCATGACGGGTATTTGATGTCGGCTTTGTGTATTGGCTCAAAGGGGTGTTTCATTGACTGAGCAAGTACGATGTTGAGCTGCCAGGTAGGTGGCAGAGCCCTCACTGGAGGAAATGTCCTGAATAATCCTTTCAGGAACTGCTTGACCAGCCTATTGGACCAGAGAGAAGTACCAGACGAAGAAGGCCTATACCGAGATATAGCCGCCAGGTGGACTTTTATTGAGCCGTGGGCCAATCCCGAGTTAGCTAGATGAAGCAGGTAAGGCAGAATCTGTGCTGGCGATGACAAGAATGGGTGTATCCTGTTTGTCTTACACCATATACAGAATCTTTTCCACTTCAGGGAATACATTTTGTTGGTACTGTCGGCCCGAGCCCGGGCCAAGACTACCCTGCATTCTTGAGGAAGATCTAAATCCTGGAACTCTCTGAACTCAGGAGCCAAGCCGATAATTTGAGAGATGCTGGATCCGGATGTTGGACTTGCCCGTGGGTTCATTGTGAGGAGAGTCGGGCTTGACCTGAATGGAATTGGCGGTTCCGGCGACAGGAGGTGAAGTTCCGTAAACCAGTGTTGGCGCGGCCACGCTAGGGCTATCAGGATTAGGGTGCAATGCTCTGCCTTCATTTTCCGGAGAACCCTGGGAATCAGGGGAAATGGAGGAAATGCATATGCAAAGACGTTGCACCATGCGATTGAAAATGCATTCCCGAGAGACCCCTTCTGGGGATGCCAGCTTGCGTAGTATTGGCATTTTGCATTGAGTTGCGTCGCAAATAGATCCAGGTGAGGTCTGCCCCAATGGGAGAAAACGGCATTGAGAAGATGTTGATCTAGCTCCCACTCGTGGCAAATGGAGCGTTGCCTGCTTAGAGAGCCCGCCAGGGTATTGTCTGCTCCTGGGACATACTCTGCCCATAAAGAAATGTTTTGAAGTAGCCATTTCCAAATACGTTGAGATTCTTGCGATAACGTTAGAGAGAGTTCCCCCTTGTTTGTTCAGACAGTGCATTGTGGTGGTGTTGTCGGTTCTCACAAGCACTGGGGAATCCTTGATCCAAGGCAGGAATGCTCGTAGTGCCACATAGAATGCCCTTAACTCGAGAAGGTTGATGTGCAGCTGTTTTTCGGCCAGAGACCATAGTCCGCTGATCTGGAGTTCCTGCAGAAATGCACCCCATCCCTCCAATGACGCATCTGTGGTAATCACATGTGGTGAGACTGGTAGTAGGAATGGAAGGCCCTGGTTCAGATTTCGTGGTTGAAGCCACCAGCCTAGGGCCTGCACCATGGATGGAGTGATCTGGATTAAATTGTCGAAGGATCCTGTACATTGGATCCACTGATCGGATAACTCCTCCTGCAGCAGCCGCATACGAAGGTGGCAGTGTGGAATCAACAGGATGTTGGAGGACATCATCCCCAATAGTGATTTGTACAGGCGCACCGTGATGGTCTTTTTGGCCTGAATCCGGGCTGTCAGAGACCTTAGTTTGAACTGACGTTCCTGTGACGGGAAGGCTTTTTCCTGAGCTGTATCCAGGACCGCTCCCAGGAAAATGAGGCGCTGGGAAGGCTGTTGGACCGACTTTTCCTGGTTGAGAGTGAGTCCCAGGTTTTCGAAGAGTTGCAGACAGGCGTTGGAGGACCTGCTCACGCCTGCGAAAGTAGGTGCCTTGACGAGCCAGTCGTCCAAGTACCGTAAGACTTGGTGATGGTGTTGGCGAAGGTATGCAGCCACCGGAGACAGGCATTTAGTAAAAATGTGTGGTGCCGATTTCAGCCCGAAGGGCAGCACCCGGAATTAGTAGTGCTTGCCCGCCACAGCAAACCTGAGGAATTATCTGTGGTTCTTGTGGATCGATATGTGGAAGTAGGCGTCTTGGAGGTCTAAAGACACCATGAAGTCTTTCGTATTGAGGAGCTGCAGCACCTCCTGGATGGACACCATACGGAACGACTGTTTCTTGAGGTATCGGTTGAGGTCTCTTAAGTCCAATATAGGTCTCCACTTTTTCTCCTTTTTCCTTATCAGGAAGAAGCGAGAATAGAATCCTTTGCCCTTCCGATCTCTGGGGACTGGTTCTATAGCTCTCTTCTGGAGCATTAGAGAAAGTTCCTTTTGGAGGAGATGTAGATTTTTGTGGTTCATCGGATTCGGAGGATTCGAAGGAGGAGTTTCCACAAACTCCAAAGAATGTCCGAACTGGACCAGCTTAAGGACCCAGCGATCTGTTGTAATTTGTTGCCAATTGTGGAGGAAGGATGAACTTTTTCCTCCAACTGTGTAAGGTGGAGAAGAAGTGGAGGCCTGTGGGAGAAAGAGGTCATTGCCTTCTGGTTGTGTCTTTCTTCCCTCCTCAACCACGAAAGGAAGATTTGTTGTATGATGACTGATTTTGTTGCTGCTGCCTTTGTTGGTACTGGGGTTTTTACTGCTGGTTTGAGCTGTACGATGATTTGTACCCCTGATAGCTACCTCTCGAAGATTGTCCTCTTCCTCTGGAGCCCCGAAAGGAAGTATTCCTGAACTGGAGAGTACCCAGGGCTTTCGCGGTATCAGTATCTTTTTTGATACCTTGCAGCATCTCGTCTATCTGCTCCCCAAATAGTAGCTTGCCATCAAACGGCATGTCCAATATCTTGGCCTGCACTTCCGGCCGGAAAGATGTGGCTTTAAGCCATCCTTGGCGCCTTAGGACCGCAGCCCCTGCCAGCTGCTGAAATCCTGTGGAGGCGATATCCATCACCACGTCGATCATCTCCGAGGCTGAACGTTCGCCTTCGAGGAGAATCTTTTTTGCCTCTTCCTGTTGCTCTTCTGAGATAGTTCCCAAATATGGGGCAATATCCGCCCACATCTGGCGGTTGTAGCGCCCTAACAGAGCTAAAGAATTAGCCGCTCGTACTGTTAGGTCCGACATGGATGAAAAAGGTTTGCCAATATTTTCCAGTTTACGGCCCTCTTTATCCGGTGGCGCAGACAACGCAGCCGATGGATTATTAGACTTACGCTGCGCAGCCTGGGTAACAACAGAGTCTGGTTTTGTGTGTCCCGTAAGGCATGCTGGAGCTGTGTCTGGAGCCTTATACTTTTTGTCGAGCCTGGGTAGAAGTGGAGGCAAAGATGAGGGATTCTTCATTATTTTCACTCCCTGATCCCAAATATAATCAATAATGGGAATGGATCTTACAGCCTTTTTAAATGGCTCTTTAAAGTCATACAGGAAGCAATCCTGAGGCTGTGTAGTCATTTCGATCTTGAATCTTGACGCAGCCCTTTCCAAGATGTTATGGAACCCTCCAATGTCTTCCGGAGGCGAGTCTGCCTGCCCTTGGTCAGGGGAAGCCGGATCTGGAATAACATAAATATTCCATTCGTCGTTCTGTAGTTCTCCTTCCCCTTGTTGTTCCTCCTCTTCTTGTGCTCCTTCTTTTTCCTCATAAGAAGATGGTAAATAAGTAGTTTCTGGTTGGAGGACTAGCGGAGGCGGCCTAGTGCGAGGGGGGAGGGGTAGGTGTCACAAGTGATGGTGGTGGCACTACTGGAGGAGGCGGATTGGATGGAAACCGCTGTTTGTAATCCGTAATGAGAAATTGCAGATCCGCCACCATGGATGCTGGGAGACACACCATAGGTTGTAACGGTGGAGGAGGAGGAGGAGGCTGATATTCCTCCTGGAACTCCATTTCTTCCTGACCCAGGACTTCACAGTCAGAACTTTCATGGATTTTGATGTGAAGTTCTGATGGGTTGGTTGCCGTTTGAAACATTGAGCCGTCATTAGAGTCCTCCGTGTCCAACAGGTGAGCTGGTGGCAGTGGCTGGACTCTGCTTGGAGAAGTCAATTTTGGCGTTAGATTACGCTTAGGTATTCTGAAGTGTGTGTAAGAATACTTCAATGAAGATGACCCTATCGTCGATGAGCCCGTCGATGGGGTGGTCGTCGACGGGGGAACGCCGATGGCCGTAGCAGATGTCCTTGGTGGCGTCTTCATCGACTAGGGTACTGCAGACGGCAGCGTCGTCGCCGGTGTTTGCTTTGTCGACGGCAGCCTCGACGCTGGAGACGTAGTCGATGGTCCCGCCGACGACCTCGTCAACGCTGGTGTCGACGTCTATGGTCTCGTCGACGGCTTCGTCCACGATGGAACTGTCGACTGAGTCTTCACTGTCGACGACGAGGGTCTAGTCGACGACGACGAAGGTTTCATCGACGTCGAGGGAGCTTTTGCCACTCGTCAACGGTGGCTTCGTCAACGATTTTTTAATTCTAATAACAGATGGAATGGACCTACCCGTCGTCGACGAGGCTGAAGTAGTCGTCGACGTGGAGGAGAAGGACGATGCCATTGACGGGAAGATAGTCGTCGTCGACGTTGTAACAGCCATAACTGAAGACGTCATGAGAGGCTTTTTGAAGGTAGTATCCTGAAGAGAAACCTTCTCAGCCATGGCCTTTGAACGAACCTCTGAAGACTTGGGCGGCGTCTTTTGAGGTGGCTCTAAAGATGGTCCTGGGGATGACGTTCTAGGCCTTTTGGGAGAGGAATGAGTACTTTTAATGGAACACTCACTCTCCCCTAAAGAGACCACCAGATCCTTGTCCTTAAACCTCTGTAGCCAAAGCAGCAGGCGTCCCTCTCTGTCCTTCAGAGTTTTGACTGAAAAAGTGCGGCAGACCTTGCAGTCCTTTGCAGAGTGGTCAAGGTAGAGACAGTAAAGGCAGTCCTCATGTTTGTCATCAATATGAAGTCTCTTTTTCCCACAAGAGGCACAGGATCTAAATAGCCCTTTTTTAGGAGTATCAGCCATGGTAAACTGAAGAACTCCTCACAGAGAACAAATTCTGAGAGAAAAATATTGAAAAGGTATGAAAAAAACGAGAAATACCAGAAAACTGAGCAGAGCTCAGAGGAGACTCCCTTAGCACGACGTGCGGTAGAAAATCTGAGGGACTAGGGCTCATTCCAGGAAGGTTCTAGAGGGTGGTGATATCTGATTGGCTGTTGGCCAAAGTTTGGTCCTTTTTACAAATTGCCTATTGCTATGTATATGTCTTTATGACATTACTTTTTTATTTACCGGGGACTCCCACCCAGACGACAGGGAATGATTCAGGCATGTGAATCTATGAAAGATACCCATAATACTGGATAAGAGGCGGCGCACAAACACCTCTCCGTTTTGCTATGATATTCCAGGGTCGTCTTCGGCTAGGAGTATGGGAGTTCTATGCATTGCAGTGCAACTGTGTGTTGCGTTTTAATGTATCAGTGGGAAGAGTAAAGATGCAGGCCACGGACCTCTGTCCATTTGGCATTCCAGAGACTTGTTGGAGAGTGTGTTTTGGGGAGAGAGTGCAAGTGCTGAACACTGTTCTGTGGTATAGTGTAGTGTGTTTGTGGGAAATACCATGCTAGAAGTCCTTGTTGGACTGAGCACAAAAACATTTTTAACGGTGAGCGGCTGAGTAAGTGAAAGAATGAGGCAGGAGTGTCCGTAGTATGGAGCACAGAGGTGCATTTCACACTAAAATTTAGCCTCCAGCACTGTTTCTAGAATCTCAAAATTAAAAAACCGATAGGTCGACCAGTGTGTGCCTCATTCCTGCGAGATCGGTCACTTAACTATTAACCAAGCAATTGGGAAATAAAGTCGAGAAAGTTGCTACTCCAAACTTTGTTTCTTATTGGTTTGCCTGCCTTTATGTAAAGACTTGGAGTGCCCGTTGGGCCATGCCACCTTTAGGAAATTGCTCCCCAGCTGTAATATTAATCTTGTTTTCTCTACTATCCCTTTTATTTTTTTCTTCACAGTAAAAGAATTATAAACCTGGGACCTGTACATGCTGGACCACTGAGCCCAGAACCACAGCCTGTAGGCGTACGGGTGGTGTGTGGACATTGCAAGAACACATTTCTGGTACGTACTTCCCTTCCTTTATGGAATCTGAATAGCTAGGAAGGATCAGAATTTGAGTAGAATTGCCTTGCAATCAGGAGCTGTGTGGTAAACTGTACAAGACGTACTTGCTTAGCACCGGCGGTAGTGCCATTGAAACTATAATCGTCATGAGAATCATGAAACATAACGCAAACTAGTCTTTGAACATATAAAGGCATCGCAACCTAATCTGTGTTTGGGTTATAGTCTTGTTCATTCTATACACAGTGACTTATATTACAGCCCAATTTAACACAACTGGTAGAGGTTTAACAGAGAAAACACAACTAGAGTTAAGCCAAAGCACGCAGACAGATTTTAAAAATCCTACTGATTGAATGTTGTATCAGTTTTTTTTAAAGCTTCACACAAGTGCATCTGTAACGTCATTTCAAGCACCCCTTATGTACATGGATTGAATGCATAAAGTTATTTTTTGAATTCGGTTCCTTGCTTTTTTCTTTCTTTCAATAACCAGATTTGGGAAATGTCAGTAGCTGCCAGACTGTAAGATTTAAATCTTTGTCGTCATCGCTTCACCCCGAATTACTGTATTTTCCTCACGAAGTTGTGTGAAGTAGAGATATGTCTGCTCACAGTTATACATGAAAAACCTTGAAATAATTTCTCTCCTTCCCATCCTATCCACTGGCCAACAAACCCTGCACCCTCAGCAAGTCTCAAAACCGAGGCACCTCTCTGTTTCTGTTACTTCGCCTAACCAAAACATAACTTCCTGCACTTTTCTTCCTGCATAAATTACTTATGGGTCACAGGGCCTGCTGTGAAGCTTTGACTCATCCCAGATAATCTTTGCAAGTACACCGGTTTCAGTCTACAACAGAAACAGGCTCTTTTGGTCACTGATATTTTGGTTTGCCAAAGACGATAAGTGATCTTTCAAAGTCCGTAAAATTCCAATCTGGATTGGTGGTTAGGTGACTGTTGTTTTTAGTCAGAGTAGTATTCTTGCAATACAGGTAATAAGGATGCTCATTGATTGCCATTTTACCGTCTGGTTACCAGGGAAGACTCATCCTACAGGTAGCTATATAAAGTGACATAAACCAAGTTGATCATACTAAAGAGTGTTGTAAGTGCTCCCAAAGCACTTAAAGCTAGAGTTGCTGTCTGTCACTGGCATATTACAGTCTGTATTCAAGAAGTTACATAGATCATCTGCTAAGTAGAACTGCAGCCTAACCGAGAACACTAGTTGAATATGGAAGGTTGATTGAGTGGGAATGTAAGACATCCAAATTTGAATATTGACATGACCGTCCTTCAAGCATTTGTGTCTGCATACAGATCTTAGGGCGAAAGGGATAAAGGTCCAAGACTGTTAAGAATGATAAAACCATAATAAAAATTAAGAGTAGATAATCAGCAGTCAGGAGAGGGGTGTATATAGAGAGTATACACCACTCTCCTGACTGCCCTTGGATGGGCTATGACTCTGTTTGCTTGAGGCTAGTGACATTTTTCTGCATCCACTATCCCCCGTATATGTTCATAGGTTCCCCTAGGGCAGCTTATGCCGCCTCTGCTTGGAATCTACAATGGTGCTGCTGGCTCATTTCTAAAGCCAGGTCCCAGTGCTGAAAGGAGGATTGCAAGTTTGCAGCTGAGCAGTGGAAAAAGAGGCTGACCGAGGAAAGGGTTTGTGGCTTAACTGGCACCTGCAGGTCATCTAGCTTGACCCTGGCATTTGCTGGGAGGCAGAGCTGGTGCCATGTTCAGATCATGGTTTGCCTTACATGAAGCCCTTTTCAGTTGTAGAAGGGGAGTGTTTGGCCAGAGCACACCATATCTGTTGTAGTCAGGAAGTCTGCCTCCCCTGCAAAAAAGAAAAAAACACAATTCTGAACCCGGCACAGTTTATAATTGGGGTTAGTACAACTTGTATGCCAGCTTTTGTAAAGTGCTGAGGTACCATTGTTGGTGGCTTGTGTTCCAGAGTTTCAAATTGGTAATTATTTGGAGTAGTTTGGCTGGCTGTAATCTCACAACAATTAACTGCTCATAAATGGGTACTGGTGGTAGTATCAAGTACTCGTGAGTTGGAATCTGGCATCAGTACTCTGAATAAACATCCAGGATGTGACTATTTCACACGATCCGAATAACAATCATATGCTGTCTTCTATTATGATTCCAGTCCAATTTCTCACACCCAGAGGGTAAACTGAAATGTTTCTCTTATAGCAGGAGAAGCGAGCTTATTTACTTGCTTCTCTCCTTGAGGGGACCAGCGAGTGATTGCTATCCCTAATGAACTGGCTGTGAGATTCTCTGTAGCTGCAGATAGAACCCAGAGTAGAGCATCCCATCCGCCTGTGGTGGCGGTGTAAGATCCTCTATAACCTTGTACCAAAATCCACATGGTTTAAAAAAGTAGCATGGGTGTTATTAGCAGAGGTGCCCGAACTAGACTCTGATAATGTTCACATTAACCCTTGGGTCCTCTTGGCTTAGTGCCGTTATTTGATTGCTGTCACTGCAAAGGTCTAATATCAGTCCTCTGTTGGAGTACAAGAGGTTATTTTGCTTTGTAGCAATATGTAATACACTGGTATCAACTGTGTTGTTTTATGAGACCATCTTTAAGGTTGCTAGCTAGCCTACATTTAATTGTCTCACTGGAAAACTATATTTCGAACTGCAACTTACCATGGGACCTGCTCTAGCAGGAGAGGCGTCCTTCTAAATACAGTAATGCAATTGTACAGATGTATAAAACAATGAATGTTGTTCTTTTATCTTCTTTCTCACTTTCTTCTCTTTCATTCGGGCTTCTTTTCTCTTCTTAATTCTGCCCTTTTCTCTAATTCTCTCAACTATCTCCTTTCTTGGTTTCATGTTCCCTTGTCCTCTTTTTTATCTCTCTTCTCTCATGCTTTTTTTCTCTTCCTTTTCTTAGTGGACAGAGTTTACTGACCGGACACTGGCCCGATGCCCGCACTGCAGAAAAGTGTAAGTGCCTCCTCCTAGCACCTTTCTCTGGAGTGGTAGACCAGGGGAAGAATAATAGGGGATGCCTGGTCAAAAGAGAGGGCAGTAGAGTGGAGAGATGGGGAATGGAGGGACACCTTATGTTCTTTCCCTCCTCCTCATGCCTCTCATTGGTTTCAGGTCCTCGATCGGACGGCGCTATCCTCGAAAGAGGTGCCTCTGCTGCTTTCTTATCGGCCTCGTCATCGCATTCACTACAGCTGGCCTTGTGGTGAGTACTGAATGTAATCTAATTTTCCTCAAGGACAATGTCATGGCCATCACCTGCTGGTCTTTTACTGCGGCTCCCATGTGATTGTAATTTGTATTCCCTACCGCCTCTCACGAATACATTCGTAGTATACCATAATATGCTCTCTTTGAGCCTTCCTTTCACTGCAGGTTTCTGGATTTGCCGATCTACATTTTTGACTAACCAAGCTGGACTCTTGCAACAAATGTGTCTCTGGCTGCCTTATATTTCTACTAGTTCCATGCATGCTGTTGGGTTGCAACAAAAATCTTTACCGGTTGTGGCTCCTTTGTGTTTTGTAGCACCAAATATCTAAAATATCTCCTAAAATTCCACCTTAGACAGGAGAGAGGGACTGCTGTTGCTTTCAGTGTTACAAGATGATGTCCTTTAAAGTGAGCTCCAGTGTCGCGACAGTCAGTTTGCAGTAGTTGCAACTCAAGCTTGGTTCACAAATGTCAGGGCCTTTATCTCTAAACTGGTTATTTGCAGTAGTCAGGTTTTTGGGCTCCTGTGAATTGAGGGGCACCCACCAGTCTTAAGCAGACACCACACAGGGCAAAGGCACCCAATTTTAGGGTTTAGTGTGACGCTAAGCTCTGCTACTACTAGTCTGCCGGTCATAGGTTGCAGTTTCAGGTGTGCCTTAGCCATTTTTTCCAGGCCTTCAGCAGTTCTCTGCCTGCAGGGCAGTGTAGTCTGTCAGGTCATGCAGCAGCTTTGGCGTTCCTCTGGTTCCTAAACTTGGCTTGGTAGGGCCAGTTAACAACAGATTATTGATCAAAGTACAAAATAGTCTCTCCTCTGATGTTCTCCTGGAAGCTAAGATGAGTACTGGATTCAGCTGGCCAGTACGTATCTTCACATAGGGGCACTAAGAGTTTTTTCTCTCGCTCTTACTGGGCTATCCGTACTGGAGGGGTAGCTTATTGAGAGGAAGCAAGAAAGGTGTTCAGTGTGATGTCCCAACCAATATATTCCTTTCACAGAGCAAGCCACTTCGTGGTTACTTAGACGTAGGTGAGCAGAAGTCTGGCAAGCTGTGGTTTACATATTTATGCCAAACAGATTCAGCGTTTCAGAGGCACAGGCACTTCGCCTGACCAAAGGAAGAGGGAAGTTAGGCTGGTTTTCCCAATGTGTAGGTAACCTCTGTCTTGGGTTACAGTTACAGTGTTCTGTAGAGGACTCTGTTAATGACTTTCAAACACACAACACAGTAAATATACAGATAGGACAAAGTCAGCTCTGTATGAGCACAGCCAGAGGGAGACCGACTGGATTTTCACAGACCGGCTCAGAAAACCTCACTGCTAGCAATAAAGTGATTTGGCCCGTCTCTTATCAACTAAATTGCCATTAGCACTTGTTCGCCTCCCAATCGGCTGCTGATTGATCGGTAGCCACACTCCATTATTGGTTGGTGGAGATTTGAGGCGCACAAAACCACACATTTCTCCTAGTCTACTTTAGGAGCTAGAATATGCATGTATTTCCTCCACAGGTGGCGGGGCTTCCTCATCCACAACATGCAAAAGTGTACAGTTGTACACACATAGTAGTGCTTTTCATCTGCACAGAAATTCTATTAGACCGCATTACTTTGGTTAAGTTGAGAGACAACAGTCTTAGCAGGGTTCATGCTCCAAATGTAAGAATACAGATATATTAATGCTTAACCTTTAAATTTCCTCCAGCTTGTTAAATTCAATAATAGCTTCTCCTGTGATCTTGCATGCCACCCCATACTACCAAATACCACACACTTTGTGAGAAAACAATTAAAATAATCGCCACAATTCTAGTAAGTGGAAATATATGGGAGGAACTCTTACTAATTACAAAAATCATGTTTCAGTTACAGCTGAAAAGCGTAAAGTGGCAGCATCCTTCCCAAATACTTCACAGTACAGCTTAAGCTAGACTGTGGTCACAATGACAACTCAGAGGGATCCTCATTGCCACTGTATATACCTTTGTAAGTTTTCTTGTAACATTAGCCCAAAAATCATTTTTTCCCCTGAGATAAGCACAGGTATGTACCTTCGTGAGTGAAAAGAACAGACTGGCTTGGATCCAGATTCTCCCACAAATTACTTTCAGATAATGCATATTGATTGGGCAAACATGCTTTATGTATTTTTTTTGTTGGCAAAAATTAACCTTGTGATTTCGAATTAAGAGTGAGAATAAAAGCTTGTGAATTATCTTGCATATTCATCCAAAGTCACTGAGCTTTTTTAAAATATCATACTTTACGAATATATAACTTGAACTATAAATTCACTAACGGAGAATAATAAAGCATTGCTATGCTCCAAATGCTCATACATGAAATACCACATATCTGACTGTGCAAATGTACATTATGAGGGGCGCTCAGGACAGAAATAAGGCGAAACATACAAATGGATAGGAAAGATCAGTGAGGCTTGCATTGACAATCTTAGTAGGCATAAGGCAGATGTGCCATGCAAGTTCTTGGATTAATTGTCTCCAGCGAAGAAGAAAGAATTTCAAACATTGTAAAATGAGGGGACTGGGGTCGGCACACTTTCAGATTGACGTTGATTGAGTAAAATTGGAGGGAAAACCTGTACCATAATAGGCATCCTCTAAAATCTGAGACTACCTTATGCTGAAATGAGCATGGGGTTGTTACTTGTGGTATGTGATGATTTATACACAAAATCGATAAAAAGAATAATAGAAAAGAAAGGGGCTGTGGTCCTGAAGGAGGCTGTAAATATAAATGACTGCTGACCTACTTAAGATAGTGTGCAGGCAATTGAGGAATTGGTGCTATCTTTAGAAGGCCAGTTTCATTGAGAGCCACTAATTAGATTCATCCCAGAACTGGCCACATGTAAGTCCCTTGTAAAAGGTACCATGGGTTCCAAAGGCACCTTGACCAGGGAAGGCCTCTAAGGGCTGCAGCACCTATTGTGCCACCATTAGAGGTCCTGTAAATTAACACACACACTGCCATTGCAGGCTGTGTCTTTTGGTGCAGAGAAAAGTGACAATGTAAGTGCAGTCAAACCATAAAGAGTATATTGTCTGGGAGTTTGTCAACAAACTCCACAGCACCATAATGGCTTTACCAAATTCTGGGAAGTTTGGTATCAACCTTCTCAGCATAATAAACCCACACTGATGCCAGTGTGGGATTTATTATACCATGCACTCAGAGGGCTTCTTAGAGATGCCCCCCCCCAAAAAAAAAGACCAGCCTCTGGTGGGTTCCATGACTGGTAAACACCAGCCTGCCACCACAAGACATGTTTCTGGACCCCTGGGGTGGGAGCCTTCGCTCCCTGAGCCCAGAAACCAAGCCATTCCTGGGCAGAGGTGTTCACACCTCCCCCAGGTCAGGAAGAGCCATCTGAGAGAGGCTAGCTTCAAAGGGCTTGCCACCTTTGTAATGCGCCCCCTATCAGGAGCAGGCCCCCTTCCTGTCTCTTCCCTTTTTCAGCGGGAAGACAGTCTGGAAACAATTACAACAGCCTAGAAGGTGTGCTCACCTCTGCTAACCCGACCCCTCAGGTAGGGGTGGCAAGCTGAAGCCCACTCTTTAGTGTTCGACATCTTTCAGATGGAAGGTACACTCCAATCAGGATTTGTGATGGCGCCCACTACCCTATGTGGGGTGAGCACACCAAGGGTGTAGTCACCCTAAAGTCAATACCCCATTGGCTACTGACCTTGAGACCCCTAACACGCCCCCTAAATACAGAATTTAGGGGGCAGTCCTGAACCATGAAGCTCATTCCCGAAACCTACGAAGAAGGACCAAAGAAGACACCCAGCAGTGGAGACTGCAGAGAAAACTGACTTGGCCCCAGCTCTACCGGCCCGTCTGCAGTTTACAGAGATGCACCAAAAGTTGCCTTGTCCTTCAGCCAGCGACATCCAGAACCCTTGGGAGGCAGTCAGCCTTCAATAACGACCAGATCTCCTGTGAACAGCAGCTCTGTTCAAAAGAAACTCCCACGACAGACTCTGAGCCTGCCGAGGACAAAGAAACCTGATGCCTGAAACCACCACTGCACCGGATGCCTATGGCCCGAATCCGGGTGGCCAACCGGTCCCAGCGAGGTTCCTACAGGACTCCCCAACATCGCCACTGCACGGAGACCCCCCCCTCCCCCCACACTCCCACCCCATTGCGTGTGACCCAGTAAGGTAAGTTGCGACCTCAAAAGACACCCCTGCCTCCAGCCGCTCTTTGCCATTGAGAAAAGAACCAGAGGTGCACCTACGTCCAAAGCCCTCCGACTTACCTGCCCAGCTGTTGGTTGCTCCTTGAAGTTTTCCTGGACCGAGCCTGCAGCCAAAATACAAAACCGGCAACTCCTATTAAAAACAACAGGGCACCCAACGCCAAAACGGCACCACCCTGCGCCCACCGACACCTGTGCTGCTGTGAGTGCACCTTATTTGCTAAACTGGATCCACCTTTGTCCTGAGCTTAAGTCCAGGAGCTTTACTCCCACAACCTTGTGGCCTGCTCGTGAGTAGCCACTAACCGGAGGCCACCTATCTACTATTGGATAACATTGGGCCTCGGCACCCGGCTGCCGTAGTGCAGCTGAGGATGCTATGAGAATGCATCCTTGACCTTGGGGGAACCCTGCTTTTAACCCCAGAAAACCAACTCCCAAAACCAAGTACTTACCCGTAAACTGTAACTCTGTTTTCTCCCATAAGATTGCATTGACGTTTTTCTGTGAAAAATCTTCCAAGTGTGGAGTTGGTATGAAAACCTAAAGAAACTGCAAATGTACCAAAACTGATTTACTTACCTTTTCTCCAGGAAATGTCCCAGTGTAACATCTAGGCATATCACACTGAGTAGAAAAAGTAACTTAAAAAAATTAATCTGACAAGTAACATACAAAGTAATCTCCAAAGTAACTGTAAAGTAATTTTGACTGTTGACTTACCTGTAAACAAGCCAATTCCATCCAACTGCATTTCAATTGTATTCAACTGCAATATACCTGCAAAGCATTATTTCACTTACCTGCACCAGGCCTGGCTTGATTCTAGAGAAAAAATAACTAAATAATATTTTTATAGACAGAAAATTGGTCTGAGTTCAGTCTTTGAGTGGGTGACATCATTTATTCGGTATTGGAGTATCTTTTGTAGATTCACATGCTTGAATCATTCCCCGTCGTCAGAGTGGGAGTCCCACGGTACATTAAATAAAGCAGTAATTAATAACTTCCATAGGTTATCATGGAGGCAACCATGTATTTATTAACCTATCAACCTCCTTTTATAAAAAGGCTGAATCTCTCAGATTTTCACCCAACGTAGTGTGTAAGTCTCACTTAGCTCTGCTAAGTTCTACAACAAATTTCTCGGGTAAGTTACATGTTCGAGGCATATGAGCTGCAGATTACACACTGTGCATAGATGGCCACCTAGTGTTGGGCCCCATCTATGCACAGTGTGTAACTCTGCAGCTCTACATGCCAAGAACAGATGCATACTGGTAAGTAGCATTTTCCGTTCGAGGCATATGAGCTGCAGATTACACACTGTGCATAGATGGGGACCAACACTAGGTGGACATCTATGCACAGTGTGGAGAAAATGTTGAAGCTACAAGCCGCAAAAAACTTGGATTTAGAATCGCGCTCTAGGCACAACAATTTGCGAATCTTAGGTGTGCCAGAATCCGCTGCCACTGGCAAGATGGAGGACTATGCAGAACACATGATTGTAGGAAGGGTACATCATTGTTGGCCCCCCGTCCAGTGCCTGGAGCTCCTCCCTGCCCTAATATTGCTAGAGTCCTCAATTATCGGGACCCCGACGCAGCCCTCCGACTCACCAGGCAACAGAAGAAGGTACTCTTCGATGGCACTGAAATTTCAATATATCAGGATTTCACCCAGACCGTTCATTAAGGGCGTTGAAAATTCCTTCCTGTGAAGAAAAAACTTCAGCATATGAACATAGAATACACATGCTTTTTCCCCATCGTCTTATGATCACTCACCTGGGAATCAGCACTTCTTCATGAATCCTTAACATGTCAATGATTTCCTAAACCATCGATGGCAATTCCACCGTTGACTGCAAATTCTACAGTTGACCGCAACTTCACTGATGGCGACAACTCCACTGTCGACCGCCTCAACTACGACATCATCGACGCTCATACCAGTGACAAGAGTTCCAGTATTGTCGACAGCCTTGTCAACTCCATTTCTACAATCTACACCATCTAGATTACCTAAAATGTCACCACAACCAGAATTTCAAACACCAAAGATTTTTCCGCTGCCTCCAAGTCATCTGTTAGACGTAGAGGAAACTGATGCTGATGGTCCATATGAGACCGCTCACAGCCCTTCCAAAGTAAATGTGAAGTGTCAGGAAGAGGATGACGACTATTACAATGAGGAACAGTACTACTGGCAATATCCAGTCCCTCATGCACAATATCATCAGTTCAGATATTATAAACAGCCGAGGCAAGAACCTGCTCAACTGCCTTAGCCCCTCAAACAGGACTTACAAGACATGCTGGCGGATTACAAAAGGAGATATCCTCCTCAAGAGGACCACGTTACAGTCCTTCCACCTCCACCTCTGGCACCTTTGACGCACCGCCTCCTCCTGTCACACCTAGACTGCCGCCACGTTCCATAATCCCTCTGCCTCTTTCCATACTTAGACGATCGGGTATTGAACGCCCCATCAGTTTGTCTAGCAAAGGCTGCTACATACGATTGTGTAGATCTGTTCTGCAAATGAGGACTCTCGATAAATCAACGGAAATTATCAGTCACTCCAAGTCAAACACTGACATTTTTAGGAGCCAACTTGAACACCATTCAAAACAAAAGCTTTCCTCTCCCAGGAAAGACAAGTGTGATTACAAACTTTGGCACTCAAGCTTTCCAGAAAAACGTGTGCTTTTTTCAGAATATTCAAGTCTCTACTGGGCATGCTCTCCTCCGCAATCGACCTGGTGCCACTAGCTTGCCTACCATATGAGGCCTCTGTAAAAAGAACTTCAATGTTAATGGGTTCAAACCACTGGATCTTTTGACGACGTGATAACTATAACTCCACACATGAAGGAGGCATTCAAATGTTGGACACTAGAATCACATCTGTCTCAGGGCTCTCTCCTTTCTACCAGTGATCCTGAAATTCATAGTGACTACCGATGCTTCTATGGAAGGTTGGGGAGGGCATCTTCAGGACCTGCAAATTCAAGGAAGATGGTCCTCGACCCAGCGTCAAATGCAGATAAACAGGCTGGGGTTGACAGCCATGTTTCTCTCCCTTCAGGCTTTCCTTCCTCAAATAAAGGGCTAATCAGTGTTGAGCCATACAGAGAACACCACACACATGTTTTATATCAACAAATAAGGAGGAACCAAATCCCTATCTCTTTCACAGGATTCCCAGCAACTATAGAGCTGGTTAACACTTCACCGTATATCCCTAACAGCGGAGCATGTTCCAGGACTTCAGAATACCTTAGAAGATACTTTGAGCAGAACCAAGGACAGCAGCCACAAGTGGGAGCTCGAACAAAACCAGCTAGACAGGATCTTTGCAGTTTGGGTAAAGCCAGCGTTGAATCTGTTTGTGACCTAAATCGTCTCCAAATGCTGATTCTTCGTAAGAAGATTCCCTCTCCAAAACTCTCGGGAGAATGCCCTTTCAATGCGTTGCTCAGGAATATATGCATACGCTTTCCCCCGATTCCACGAATACCCAAGGTCCTCACGAAAATGAAGTTGGAACACTGTCGCCTTCACTGTAGCCCCCAGGTGGCCCAGACAGCATTGGTACACAGAACATCTCCTCTTCCCGGAAGCTAAACCTATTCGCCTGTTACCATCACCAACTCTGTTGACTAGGAACCAGGACCAGATATGCCATCCGGAGCCAGCGACTCATCTGTTACATGCGTGGCTCCTGAATTCTTCAAATTTAAGGATCTGACCATTACGCAAGAATGCAAAGACATTATCGCTAGATCTTGTGCTGACAGCAACAATAAGATGTACAGGCTGAAATTAAAGCGATTTTGTCTATGGTGTCGGCGGAATAAGGTGCATCCATATCTCTCTGCTCCAGAAAAAGTATTACCATATTTGCTATCCTTAGCAAAGTCTGGTTTGGCATACTCTTCAGTAAAGGTTCACCTCGTAGCTATATCTAGATATAGACGCTCATCAAAATCCCCATCTTCATGCTCTTCAAGAATTATACAGCAATTCATGAAAGGATTGTTTCAAACTTTCCCACCTATCAGAGCTCTACCCCGTGAGAGGCACTTAAATGTAGTCCTATCGCAACTACTGAAACAACCCTCTGAGCCCATCCATAAGGCCGATTTATAAAATTTAACATGGAAAGTAGCTCTTTTTTTAGCCCTCACATACACTAGAAGGGTTTGTGAAATACAAGCTTTTACCGTAGCGCATTCATTCCTTTGCATTACGGACTAAATGGTCATTCCCAGGGCGGACCCTAAGTTCATCCCTATGGTTCCCTCTCAATTCCACTTGAATGAACCAGTCATTCTAAGAGCTTTCTTCCCGGATCCTTCTACTCCTGCAGAAAGAACGCCACACACTTTAAACGTCAAAAGATGCCTCAAATTTTACTTGCAAAGGACTAAATCTATACGCAAGTCAGATCAGCTATTTGTAGCCTATGGGCAAGGCTGCCAGGGCTTTGCAGTTTCTAAAACTACTATTGCCAGATGGATAGCGAACACAATCCAATTTGCCATGATGAAGCTGGCAAACCATTGTCAAGGACAGTGAAAGCTCACTTCACTTGGGTAGTCTCTACATGGGCTGCTATGTTTTCTGGAGTACTGCAAGAAATGATCTTTGGAGCTGCAGCGTGGAAGACCACGCATACGTTTACGCAGCATTACTAACTGGAATCGACGCAGCGGGCTGACTCAGCCGTAGGATAGACAGTACGACAAAACGTATTTCAATAAGGTAAGCCTCTTTAATTAGAGGATTTATATTTAATCGGTGGGTTGTCAGGCAAGGCGCTAGTGGGGGGCTGATTCAGGACGGCGAGGTGCAGGGAGGATGGAGATAAGCGGGCAGCTGCAGGGCTCGTTGCGGCTTGAAGCGTGGTGCTGTCTGAGGGGCAAGAGTCCTGCGGGGACGCGGGGTGGCAGAATAGGGTGTGTTGGGGGGTTGTCTATGCAGGTCGGGAGGGGCCATGAACGAGTGCTAGGTGAGGGCGGCTTGGGCACCAATTAGAGATGATGGAGGTGGATGCGGGGCACTGCCAATTAGCGAGTGGTCCGGGCTCCGGGAGAGCCGGGTGCGCAAATGCTCCAGGATGTGCAGGAAGATGGATACCGCCTCCCCCCCCTTCGCCTGCTGCACGGGGTTGGACCAGGCCGACGATACACAGAGTACTTGGGATGTAGTGCCTTGTGGGAGTGTATGGCGCTGGGGAGGATCGGGCCGGATGCGGGTGTCGCACGGAGGCAGGAGCCCGTCTGCGGGATTCTCTCGTGGCTGGGCACAGTAGAGTGCCATCTCGTTGCTTTGGGCACTTTGTTGGATAAAATTTACACACGGCAGCCCTGCCGTGGGGATAGCCATAGCCAGCTGTTTGAGGCTTCGGTTTTGGAACTGCTCGAGATCGAGAAGCACTGTGCTCAATATGCTAATTGAGACAGCAACTTTGCTCCGAGACCTACTAAAGGATGGAAGAAGTAAAATATTGCTTTTAAAAAGAGAACTGACACTGAACTTACTAAAAGCTGTTAAACGCGCTCGCATTTGGAACTATTATATCCAGCATGCATCAAATTGAGTTTGCTCTTCAAGCCTCGCCCTCCAAGGGTAAACATGCAAATAAAACAAACCAGAAACAATGAAAATGCGCGCTTCAGTGTTTTCTTTCAAGCAGCCCATGAAGAGGAGGCTCTTGGCCTCGAAAAGCGTTGGCAAAATGAAATAGTTGGACCAAGAGGCAGCCTGCATGATAATTGCCGGATGGCTGGGCACAGTCCAGTTTTGGAAAAGGTGATGGACAGAGTTTCTGAATGATGCAGAATACTCCTACCCAGTCAAGAGATCAGGGCTTGATCCATCACCGTTTTTTAGCTCACTGCACCATCCCAGCTTCAGAACCTGGCTGTATGCAAATTAGTCTGTTCCTGTCCCAGTGCATGATGGGAACAGGGCAAACCAAACTACAAAGCCAATTCTTATACTGGGAAGGAGACAAGCTACCGGGGACCGGTTTCTGGCATTTCAGCCTCGTCGGCCCGGCTTGCTTGAATCCTGATGGTGCAATGAGCTAGGGACTCACGTCTGAGTATACCCTCCCACACATAGTGTGGATAAAATCAATTTTGGAAAAGGTGATGGACAGAGTTTCTGAATGATGCAGAATACTCCTACCCAGTCAAGAGATCAGGGCTTGATCCATCACCGTTTTTTAGCTCACTGCACCATCCCAGCTTCAGAACCTGGCTGTATGCAAATTAGTCTGTTCCTGTCCCAGTGCATGATGGGAACAGGGCAAACCAAACTACAAAGCCAATTCTTATACTGGGAAGGAGACAAGCTACCGGGGACCGGTTTCTGGCATTTCAGCCTCGTCGGCCCGGCTTGCTTGAATCCTGATGGTGCAATGAGCTAGGGACTCACGTCTGAGTATACCCTCCCACACATAGTGTGGATAAAATCAATTTTGGAAAAGGTGATGGACAGAGTTTCTGAATGATGCAGAATACTCCTACCCAGTCAAGAGATCAGGGCTTGATCCATCACCGTTTTTTAGCTCACTGCACCATCCCAGCTTCAGAACCTGGCTGTATGCAAATTAGTCTGTTCCTGTCCCAGTGCATGATGGGAACAGGGCAAACCAAACTACAAAGCCAATTCTTATACTGGGAAGGAGACAAGCTACCGGGGACCGGTTTCTGGCATTTCAGCCTCGTCGGCCCGGCTTGCTTGAATCCTGATGGTGCAATGAGCTAGGGACTCACGTCTGAGTATACCCTCCCACACATAGTGTGGATAAAATCAATTTTGGAAAAGGTGATGGACAGAGTTTCTGAATGATGCAGAATACTCCTACCCAGTCAAGAGATCAGGGCTTGATCCATCACCGTTTTTTAGCTCACTGCACCATCCCAGCTTCAGAACCTGGCTGTATGCAAATTAGTCTGTTCCTGTCCCAGTGCATGATGGGAACAGGGCAAACCAAACTACAAAGCCAATTCTTATACTGGGAAGGAGACAAGCTACCGGGGACCGGTTTCTGGCATTTCAGCCTCGTCGGCCCGGCTTGCTTGAATCCTGATGGTGCAATGAGCTAGGGACTCACGTCTGAGTATACCCTCCCACACATAGTGTGGATAAAATCAATTTTGGAAAAGGTGATGGACAGAGTTTCTGAATGATGCAGAATACTCCTACCCAGTCAAGAGATCAGGGCTTGATCCATCACCGTTTTTTAGCTCACTGCACCATCCCAGCTTCAGAACCTGGCTGTATGCAAATTAGTCTGTTCCTGTCCCAGTGCATGATGGGAACAGGGCAAACCAAACTACAAAGCCAATTCTTATACTGGGAAGGAGACAAGCTACCGGGGACCGGTTTCTGGCATTTCAGCCTCGTCGGCCCGGCTTGCTTGAATCCTGATGGTGCAATGAGCTAGGGACTCACGTCTGAGTATACCCTCCCACACATAGTGTGGATAAAATCAATTTTGGAAAAGGTGATGGACAGAGTTTCTGAATGATGCAGAATACTCCTACCCAGTCAAGAGATCAGGGCTTGATCCATCACCGTTTTTTAGCTCACTGCACCATCCCAGCTTCAGAACCTGGCTGTATGCAAATTAGTCTGTTCCTGTCCCAGTGCATGATGGGAACAGGGCAAACCAAACTACAAAGCCAATTCTTATACTGGGAAGGAGACAAGCTACCGGGGACCGGTTTCTGGCATTTCAGCCTCGTCGGCCCGGCTTGCTTGAATCCTGATGGTGCAATGAGCTAGGGACTCACGTCTGAGTATACCCTCCCACACATAGTGTGGATAAAATCAATTTTGGAAAAGGTGATGGACAGAGTTTCTGAATGATGCAGAATACTCCTACCCAGTCAAGAGATCAGGGCTTGATCCATCACCGTTTTTTAGCTCACTGCACCATCCCAGCTTCAGAACCTGGCTGTATGCAAATTAGTCTGTTCCTGTCCCAGTGCATGATGGGAACAGGGCAAACCAAACTACAAAGCCAATTCTTATACTGGGAAGGAGACAAGCTACCGGGGACCGGTTTCTGGCATTTCAGCCTCGTCGGCCCGGCTTGCTTGAATCCTGATGGTGCAATGAGCCAGTCCAGTGCCATCTCGTTGCTTTGAGCACTTTGTTGGATATATATATATATATCTATATATATTTCAGGTCATATATAGTTATGAATTGGCATTTAAAAAACCATTGAAATTGCTCCTATATAGTTAGTTGTACTAACTATATTTCGCGCACCCGCAATCCACTGCTGATGATGTCACATATTACATCATTCCTGACATGGTCAGTGACATCACTGATGACATCACTGATGACATCTCAAATGACATCACTGATGACCTCACACAGTCACTGGATGTGTAAGGTTTAAATATGTTTTACATATTGAAGAATGAGTGGATGTATAAGTGTCTGGATGAAAGCTTTAGTAGGTACATTACTGAATGTATGAGCGGGTGATTAAATGTGTCTTACTGAATGCATGGGTTAGTGACTAAACTGTCTGAATGTGTGCATCAGTCTGTTGTTGTGTAAGCTACTGCAGGGTAGAAGCACCCTGACCCCCTAGACCTGCTCAGGGGGTCCCGCAATTTTTAATAATCGCGGGGTACACGTACCATACAAGGTACAGTAAGCTTACAGTAAGCTTACTGTACTCTGTACGGTGCGCGTACCCCCGCGATTTTCCGGATTTTTTTTAAAAAAAATTGGGCCATGGGGGGCCTTGTGGGACCCCCTGAGCGGGCCTAGGGGGACCTTGTGGGACCCCCTGAGCAGGCCTAGGGGGTCAGGGTGCTTCTACCCTGCCCCCTTTTTGAGTTCTACACGTTTGTTTTTCTGCTTTCCTGTGCCTCAGTCTACCAAGGCACAAGATGGCTGCCAACAATTTCTGTTTTGGAGTGTTGACAGACAGTGGCAGCCAATCAGCATGTAGCTCATACTCGGGAAGGTACAGAGTACAGTAAGCTTACGTGCACTCACGGTGAACCACTCATAGATATATAAATTGTGAAAATTCAATTTTCTCAACAACTACTGGAGCGATTTTCACCAAATATAAAAAAGGCACTACTGCATACCAGTCCCTACCATTTTGCCAAGTTTGGTGTAATTCCAATCAGCCGTTCGGGCTGTAGCCGCGTCTAAAGGTCCTATGGAAAATTGCATTGGGCTAGATTTCACATTCAATTTTTTCAAAAACTACTCGAGGGATTTACACCAAACATACAAAAGGCACTGCTGCATACCAGTCCCTACCATTTTGCCAAATCTGGTGTAATTCCGTTCAGCCGTTCGAGCTGTAGCCTTGTCAGAATGTCCCTATGGAAATTAACATGGGAAAAACACGTTTTGGGACCCCCCTTTTTTCTTGACTCCCGCTTGACGAATCCCCCCCGAAACTTTCAGGGAAGGAGCGGAGCGCAGCGAGGCAAATTTAAGGAAAATTACAGGCAGATCCCACAATCGGCGCCAAAGTTATTCCCAATAGAATGTTCGGAATTAACTATGGTAACTAGGTGCTAACTATATATACCTACTGGCGACCGCCAGTAGGTGATATATATATATATATATCGTCGACCACAGTATATTCCGCGCGTCGCAATTACAGGCTGGCACAGATACACCAAGCACGGACCAATTTTACGGCCTTCAATGTTTTATTCGCCTGTCGGTTTCATGACGTTTCGGCACCCCTGTGCCTTGCTCACATGTGTGTGTGTGTGTGTGTGTGTGTGTGTGTGTGTGTGTGTGTGTGTGTGTGTGTGTGTGTATATGTGTATATATGTATATATATATATATATATATATATATATGATCAGACAGTCAGCCTGAGGCTTACAAAGCTCCATTTACTTCTGTATTTTAACCTCTGTTTTTAAACTACTCACATTGAACTGCAGATTGCACTATTTGTTGGCTAATTCACGCTCCTCGCCCTAAGTTGGTCTCCCCGGTCCACCGCAGCTAACCTGTGCTGTTTGTGTGGAGGGAGTACCTTCGAGGCCGTCAGGTCGTTTTCCTCACTTCCGGGACTTGCGTCCTAGAGCGGCCATTGTGGCAGGGTGGCGCTCTAGTCTCGCAAAGCCATCTCCCTAATAAAACTCATCATGGCGCCGACGCGCAGCGGGCGCACCAAAGGCAAGCCTGTCCGCGGCCAGGGCCAGAGATGCTGCCCGATCCCATACTCCTCGCAGGATCACCTATAGCCATACTGATATGACTGCTCTCAGGCCTAATCGGTGCCCACACATTGTGACCCAGACACCTGGAGAGATCGAGTTGAACTATGTATGTATGCATTGTGGTTTCTCTCTAAATAATTCTGGTCTGGGGCAGAAGCCCCTCACCCCATACTATACTCTCTTCCTCTCCCGCTTTGACAGTATCTCTAAATGCCGGGTTAATACATTTTAGATCCTTGGTTAAACACTCACTTGACATCCTGCAGTCCATCAAAGATAACGATTGGGACCTCTTATTCCTGACAGAAACCTGGCTTTGTGAGGACATTAATCCAACTTTGACATTGGCTATTCCTGAAGATTACGGCATCCTGTGTGCCAATAGACAAAATGGGAAACAAGGGGGAGGTGTGGCTATCATCTACACAATTAAATGGGAGATCACATCACCTCACTTTGAGCAGATTGATTGTAAAGAAGGACTTTCTTTCTGCATCAAGCTTTCCGTGTCAATTTCCTGCTCCGGCCTCCTGCTCTATCGACCTCCTAATTCTAGCCCGACCCATTTGCCTGCCTTGGCCGATTATATCACTCAAGCATGCATACGGTACGCTAACTTCACAATACTGGGGGATCTGAACTTGCATGTGGACGACGTATCTTGGCCACACAGTTCTAACTTTATTGCCACACTAGCAGGTTGCAACCTCACGCAATTAGCTGCCCTCCCCACACATAAAGCTGGCCACAGGCTGGATCTGATATGCTCTAACCTTCCCGACATATCGGTCCAGGCTCCTTGGCCAGTAATTTGGTCCCATCATTTTCTTATCCCCTTTCATTTTCATTTGACCCATACTGATAAAGCCACCTCAATCCCTAAGGAGTTTGGGAGGAACTGGAGGAAAATATCCCTAGAATCACTATCCAATTACATGAAGGATTCTAAACCTGCCCCGGCACACGAACTTGAGTCTAGCATCTCGAATTTAAATGAGTGGGTGGGCACAGCTCTCGACTCCCTAGCACCTCAGAAATTGGTAAAATCCCCCAGATCCTCCCCATCAGCTCCTTGGTACTCTAAGGAACTTAGACAAAAAAAAGTCCGCCTGCAAGATTCTTGAACGTTGCTGGAGACTCACATATTCTGTAGAAAGCAAGGCTGACTTTTGTGCAGCTCTCAAAGAATATTGCAAACTTCTCCTAAAAAACAAACAAGCCTTTCTATCTGATAGAATTAATAATGCAAGGAACTCCTCCAGAGGTTTTTAAAATTGTCAAATCCTTTACCGATCCACAGACGCTGACTCCTACTCATCCTACGTCACAGATTCTATGTAACAAACTCTCCGAATTTTTCGAAGATAAAATTGCACTGATTTATACATCCTTTCCCAAGCTGCATGACGACCCCCAGACCTTTGAAGAACCAATGGTGGAACAGACCCCTTTATCGGTACTCGCAGAATTCACTGAAATATCAGAGGAACCCTCTCTTCGGGAATTACAAAAATGAAAGTCTGGCTCACCTAGCGACCCCAGGCCAGCTAAACAATATAAGGCCCTGGCAGGACTTCTCATTCCCCATCTAAATCCTATCTGGAACTCATCGCTGAGGTCGGGTATCACCCGGCAGCGTGGAAACACGCATTCCTAGTACCCATCCTTAAAAAAGCCATCGCTGACCCAGAGGCCCCTTGTAACTATAGGCCCATTTCCCTACTTCCTGCGCCGGCCAAGATTTTGGAGAAGCTGGTCCATCAACAACTGGTATCAAAGGGTGGAAGGCGCATTCGTTGAAATATCACCAAGACAATTTTTTTATAGTCCAAAAGGTACACTTCTTTATTTTGGTAATTAAGATAAGCTTTGTCCTTCAATATAGGCACCAAATACTTCTGTCTAGGCATATTGTAGAAATGGCAGAACAGCATTAGGTGCATATTGTCTTGCAGTGAGAAATTGTCACAATTACACACAGGTGCATCCTCCTGCTTGAACCAACCATGGCTGTCACAGAGAGCCGTATAAATCTGATTAAACCGAAATTTGACCAGAAGCCACCTGTGGAAAGGAATGTTAACTATGGCAAGATACGGTTGAATAGCTAGGCAAGTAATGGTCAAAAAATGGGCTCTAACTGTGGGCTTTGTAAGTTGATGTTCCTCTCTCTCCATGTTCTTTAGTTTAGAGAAGTTAAGCTTAACCCAATCTAGATCAGATTTTTTCAAATCCAGAGGGGCGGAAAAAATCTCAGGACGACCAAGTTCCAAAGAGCACTTATAAATGTATGACAACCAAGCAATATCTTTAAATTTGTCCAATTTTAAACAGTCCATCAGTACTTTATGATTTAGACCTAGGTTGTTATTGGTCCAAGTCCTAATCCATAGAAGAATAGGTGCCATTGAGAGGATATCAGCAATGTACCCTAAACCAAGCTCCTGATGAACTGAGAATGTGGCTGTCGATTGGGGGAGCCCTAGTATAGACCGAAGGAACTTATTTTCCTCCCTTTGGATGGTTTCACTGTTCACATAGCCCCACAGACCTGCTCCGTACCTGGCTATTGCCAAAGTTTTTGCCTTGTACAAGCTTAATAATGCACCGCTCGGCTTCCCTCCAAGTCTCCTTGAGAAACTTAAAATTGCATTTGCCGAGCTCCTCACCGCTTTAGTTTTTGCTGTAATTTGAGGGATCCAGCTACCCTTAGTATCAAGAATTACACCAAGGTAAGTAAAAACTTTGACATTAGTGATCACTTCATCATTACAATAAAAAGATTTGGTGTTATTTTTGACAGCCCCAAATGCCATAACATGGGATTTAGAGTTGTTTACCACTAAGTCAAGTGAGGACATGAATTCACTCAATGCATTTAGAAGTCTCTGCAGGCCTTAATGTGTCCGAGCTGTCAAAGCAGCATCATCCGCGTACAGGAGAACGGGGATGCGGGTATCCCCTGCACGCGGTGTGTCCAAAGTAGCAGTTAAAAGGCTTTTCTCTAATGAATTTATATATAAAGTGAACAGCATGGGGGCAAGAATGCAGCCTTGCCGTACACCCCTGCTCGATTTGAACCAATCTGTGCGATTTCCTTCTTGGTCCATTCTAATCGATGCTTTTAAGTCTTTATGAAGTTCAGCCAGAAAGTGTACAAGAGGAGGATCAAGTCCCAATTTTAACAGCATTGACCACAGCCGCGCTCTATTAACTAAATCAAAGGCTGTGGACAGGTCCATAAATGCTACAAAAATTGACCCCTTTGTTGCCGTTGTATATTTTGATATTATCATATGGAGATTTAAACATTGGTCCTCTGTACCTCTTCCTGTACGGAACCCATACTGGACATCTGTTAGAATGTCATTTTCCAAAGACCACTTGTTAATTCTTGCCAGCAATACTTTACCCAGTACCTTCATGGAGGAATCCAACAAGGATATAGGGCGATAGCATTTGGGGTCACTTCTTTGACCTTTTTTAAAAATAGGGACTATAATTGAGCATGCCCAGGTTTTTGGAAAACCCCCCTCAAGTACACAGTTAAAAACATTGGCTAATATCTCTGCCCACATCTCGGGGTTTAATTTATAGAGATCCAAAGGAACCCCGTCTGGACCGGGGGCTTTATTTGCAGCTGATCCTTTTATCGCCACCTCCACTTCAGTTATACTGAAATTTAATTTGGGTATTGAAGTTGAATGGAAAGGCGTAAAAAATGTCTCAACAATTTCATTACTCCCGTATATATTAGAGAAATGTTTTAGCCACTCTGCTTCAGGAATATTTACTTCAAGGTCTGTGTTCTTTTATTGGGCAAATAAAGGATTATTAATTATAGACCAGAATTTAGAACTTTGTTTGAGGGTAGTAGAATCCATTAAAGAATCCCAGGCTTCTTCTTTAATGACCTTTTTCCGAGTTATTACCGCCACAGCATATTTCTTCCTCAATTGTGCTACCAGTGACCTGTCTCTGGGGGAATGTTTAAGCGCTTTCAACAGAGCGGAGTGTGCCTTGGAGCATGTTTGATCAAACCAACCAAAAGCTGGGGCGGGGCCCCTCTTTGGTCTAGCTGTGAGCTCTACTTCCACTGTAGCACAAATAGCCTCAAAAGCGGTAACTACCTCTTTCCCCCCCATGTCTGGATATAATGATGTATCCGCTGCCACCTTTGACCCTCTCAAAAAATGTCTTCGGAATATTGCGGCCTGGATGGACCGCAATTTTCTAAAACTCAATGCGGATAAGACCGAGGTCTTGTTCTTTAACCAACCAACTCCCCTTGCCTCCAACTTATAGTGGCCGGAAGAATTGAGCGTTGCCCCTCTTCCCAAAGAGTCGGTCAGGAACTTGGGCGTCAGGTGGGACAACTGTCTGTCCTTTGCCACTCGGGTTCAGACAGTCTCTGACGACTGCTTTAGCAAAATTAAAATGATAAAAAAATTCATTGACTACCTGCCCAGCGATACTCGCAAAACTGTGGTCCATGCACTTATTACATCGCATCTAGACTATGCAAATGGACTTAACCTGGGTCTCTCAGAGGGCCTACGCCACAGACTCCAGACGGTCCAAAATGCTGCAGCCCGCCTGGTCTGTGGCGTCTCGCTAAGAAAACACTTCTGTAGTAGGGGATCTCTGTGTATAGTCATAATCTAGTGAATAGTCCCGCCCATGTGCGTGGACCCCGGAGCAATCAAAAATAATCTCTTAAATTGTCTTCATTGCAGTCCTGCATAGACACTTATGAGAAAATTAAAGACCATAATGCAGCCTGTACCTACAAGGCTACACTGTCCAGTACTTCAACTAGAAATGCCAAGGATATAACCCCAATAACACATTCAACACAATCTGTCAAGTTTCACCCATAGAGAAACTTTCCTCCCCTCACCAAATCCATAGGCTGCCATTATATGTCTGGAAAAGGGATACCGTGCCTTTAAGGAACTCTCTGGAGGCCCTCTGTATCCCAGCATGCGCAGCCCCTTCCTTTTCTTTTGGTTCTTTTTTCCGGCTCCTGCTAGCAGGACCCTGGAGCATTGAGCTCTCCCTTTTTGGGTAATTTGTTAATTTTTTGGCAATTTTAAAGTGTTAGTGTGTTCACTCGACGTATTTTTGCCCCTTCTTCACTTTTTTGGTGATTTGACCACTCTTTTATCAAATATGCCTGCCTTATTTGAGAAATGTCCATAGTGTGCCAGGAAGAAGGCAAGATCTGATCCACACAGGGTCTGTATCCTGTGTCTCCCTTCTTCTCATTTTCCTGGGACTTGTGAGATCTGCCTGTAGTTTTTAAGTAGGACCCTGAAGGACAGAGAGAAGATCATGCTCCAAGGACTGGAGCAAAGAAGACAGCAAGGTCAAGGTGGGTCTGGGCAGGAAGGGGCTTCTTCCTCTGCCCGTGCTGAGGCCTCTGGGGGGCTCCCCAGTAAGAAGTAGGCCAGAAAACACCACCGGTCTCAGCCGACGGTGATAGCCTCTACGTCGGCGTCGAGAGGAATGACCACCGTCTGCTCCCCGTCTCCCCAGGGCTCTGGGTCGAAGCAACGTCGAGGAGATTGACGTCGAGACCTCCGACGAGGTCGACGTCGAACGGCTTCGCCGTCGAGTCATCATTGACGTCGAGCGGGTTAGTGAAGGCGCCGGCGGTCGACATCTAGGCGTCGCCGTCGTTCGACGTCGAAAAGGAGATCGTTGACGTCGAGAAGGAGATCGTTGATGTCAAGAAGGAAATCGTCGACATCGAGAAGGAGATCATCGTAGACATCGAGGAGGCATTCATCGACGTCAAGGAGGCGTTCATCGACGTCGAGACGGCGTTCATCGACGTCGAAAGGGCGCTCAGCGTCTAGGAGGAGAGCATCGCCCTCCAGGAGGCGTTCCAAGGCCAGGACTGTGTCTTCGGTCACCACAAGTCCACGGTCACGACGGCGCCGTCGCTGGGCTACCAGTGGTACGGCCTCTAGGTCCCCCCCCCCTTCAGGTCAGGCGAAGAGAAGGAAGAGAGGGGAAGAGGCTCCGGGCTCGGGGCACTCACAAGTTCATTCACCCACCAAGCTGAGGTCACCTGCACCGCCTCCGTTACCTAAGGACCCTCCTCCACGTAACCCGACGGCGCCTCCGCCGCCTGTTCCTCCTCATCGTCCTCCACCTCCTACACCACCACCTCCGCCGAGGTCCGCCTCGTTACCACATCTTCCAACACCGCCTACGGGGCCACCGCAACCTAGGCTCCCGTTTAGGCCTCCACAGCCTCCTCCGCTGCGGCCCATGGAACGTCTGAGGCCGCGGAGGTCGAGATCTCGCTCCAGACGGAGGGATAGATCCAGGAGTCGCTGTCGCTCATCTACAAGATCCAGACGGCGCCACAGGTGGGACAGGTAGAGGTCCTGCTACACTGATAGCCCTAGTGCCAGGGACTATTCACCTACCCTGACAGATTCCCCTCGGACGAAGGTGTCTCCAGTAGACGACAGTGTCCTTCCAGGATGTGTTGCTATAAGGGGCAGCTAAACTGGGCATCCCACTCACTGTGCCCGCGCCACTGACATCCGTCATCTTCGAAACGCTGCACAAGAAGCAGTTGTCTCGTCCTTTGCTTCCCTTGGTGCCTGGACTGGTAGAACCGGCCATGGAACTGTTCCTCACGCCTGCGTCTACGAGATCAGCACCTTCAAGGCTGCAGAAGAAATATAAGGCTCCTGACTCGGACCCAGCATTTCTTCGGGTGGATCCCACCCTTGACTCTGTGATCGTGACGGCGGCAAGAAAACAACAAACCACCACCCCATCATCAACAGTGCCTCCTGACCAGGAGAGCCGCTGGATGGATTCAGCAGGCAGGAAGGTTTGCGGGACGGCCTCCACATCGATGAAGGCCGCGAGTGGCTCTAACAGTTTGCGGAACATCTTCCCCGGGAGAAGAGGGAAGATTTCTAAGAGATCCTCGCTGAAGGGCTGCTGGTTTCCAACTGGGTAATACGTTCGGCTGCGGATTCTTCCCTCTTGGCAGCCCACGGGTACTGCCATGGGGTCAACCTGAGGCGCCACACCTGGCTGCGTCTTACAATCCTTGAAGCCCGAGGCACAGAAGAGGGTTTCTAACCTACCCTTTTCGGGCGAGACCCTCTTCGGGATACATGCGGACGGAGAAACCCTGATGGCTGTCTGGTTGGAAAAGCCTAAGGAACAGAAAAAGACCTTCCGCCCGTTCCAGAGGCGGTACGGGCGCAAGGCAGAGGGCAAGGTCGACAGGCTGGACAGCAACATCCGCAGCAGCCGTTCCAGCAGAAACCGTTCCAAAAACGCCAGAGGAGCCGAAGTGGTCAACCTCCACAACCAAAGGCCCTGCTGGGTCTATTTATTTATTTATTTATTTATTTATTGCTATTTTTAAAGCGCGCAAATACCCATACGGGTGTCTCGGCGCTAGTGATCAGAGAACTCCTTGCTCGTGAGGGTAGTTGGACAGAGGAGAAAAGCCATGTCTTGAGGCTCTTTCGGAATTTGATGAGGGTGGGGGCAGTTTTGATATGCAGTGGGAGGGTATTCCATAATTTGGCAGTAGCTGTAGTAAAGCACCTGTCTCCCCAAGTGGCTTTTTTTGTCCGAGGGACAGACAGCATGCAAGTGGTAGAGGATCGAAGAGTTCTGCGATGCTCTAGAGGATGAAGAGCTATTTTTAGGAACTTAGGCCCTGGGTAATTAAGGGTCTTGTAAGCTATACAGAGAGCCTTGAATTTTATTCGGTTCCTAATTGGGAGCCAATGGAGCTCTTTGATACGGTGGGATACTGAAGTGAATTTGGGGATTGAAAGTAAAATTCTTGCAGCCGCATTTTGGACGGTCTGGAATTTGTTAAGGACTCCTTCCTGCGCATTAAGAAGCAGAGAGTTGCAGTAGTCCGTTTTTGAGAACACAAGAGTACTAATGAGAGTTTTGCCAGCTGACTGAGGTAGATATGGAAGAAGTTTCTTGATTTTTTTTAGTATAAAGAAAGCAGATGATGTCACGGCATTGGCGTGGTGGTGGAAGGTCAGTTTGTTATCGAAGATAACTCCCAAATTACGAACCTTAGTCACCGGTTCGGGGGGGGGGGGTCCTAGCTCCGGTGGCCACCATTGTGGGGACCATGCTGGTTTCAAGCTCCCGAATGTCATCACCTCCGTTTTATTGGAGTTAAGCTTGAGGCAGTTTGATGACATCCAGGAGCTTATTGCCTTCATACCCTCCTGGAAGTTGGCTGCTATGCTAGCTCCGTTATCATGTACCGATAGCACTAATTGCGTGTCATCGGCGTATGTGGTCAGTGCAATGCCATAGGATTTTATCACCCTCGCCAAGTCCGATACATAGATATTAGGCCCTGAGGTGCTTCTTCCCCTTCATCCGTTACCCGCTCCGGTGGGGGGAAGCATTCAACATTACCTGGCAGAGTGGAGAAACATTACTCAGGACAAGTGGGTGCTGAATATTGTTTGCAATGGATACAGTCTTCGTTTCACCAGCCCGCCTTCAGCAATTCCACCGGTCGGCTCGCAGTTCCAACTGTGCGAGCTCCAGGCGGAGGCCGATACCCTGTTAAGAAAAAGGGCAATAGTAGACGTCCCTCTGTCTCAAAGGGGAAAGGTTCTTTACTCACGCTTCTTCCTAGTACAGAAGAAGGACAAGAACGAGTTCAGACCCATTCTGGATTTGCGACAAGCAAACAAGTGGATTCGCAGGGAAAAGTTTTGAATGCTGTCTTTGCACCAGATTTATCCTCAGCTGCAGAGAGGAGACTGGCTGTGTGCGATAGATCTGCAAGATGCGTACTTCCATGTGCCCATTGCACCGAAACATCGGAAGTTCCTGCCCTTCCTTGTCGGCGCCAATCACTATCAATACACCGTACTACCGTTTGGACTGAAGTCTGCACCCAGGACTTTTTCGAAATGCATGGCTGTGGTAGCAGCGCACCTGAGACAGAACAAGGTGTTTGTCTACCCGTACCTGGACGATTGGTTGATCAAGGCCTCCACCTTCGAGGAAGCACAATTGCACTTCAACAGGATGGCCGTCCTGTTGAACCGTCTGGGGTTGCACATAAATCTGTCCAAGTCTGTCCAGATTCCTGTACAGTGCCTGCAGTATTTGGGAGCCTCCATCAATACGCTGTCGGCAAGCGTGTCTCCTTCGGAGGAGAGACGTTTATCCATCCTTCAGAATGCTCAGGCTCTCATAGCTGCTCCATCTACAACAGTGAGGACGGTGTCTTCTCTACTGGGATCGATGGCCTCTTGTATCTTCCTCACTCCGCACGTGCGCCTACACATGAGGCCGCTACAGGAATGTTTGGAGGACCAGTGAGACCAGAGGAATGGGTGTTTATCGACGACCGGATTCAGTTGTCTCTTCTCGCCCAACAGTCCCTGAGATGGTAGTTCTCTGCAGAGAATCTCCTCAGAGGGGTTCCTTTCCACAAGGACATCCCGACTCAGGCTATCGTTACGGATGCGTCTCTCCTGTCACACCATCTACAGATCCAGGGAACGTGGTCTCTGACAGAGTCCACGTATCACATCAATTTCCTGGAACTCAGAGCTGTTCACTTGGCACTGAAGGCCTTTCATCCATCCTTCCAGACCAACTCCTTGCTTGTGCAGACGGACAATACGACCACGATGTATTACTTCAACAAGCAGGGGGGCTCGAGATTGCGCACAGTGTCACAGGAAGCGCAGGCGATCTGGCACTGGCTGCTAGCCAGAGGATAACGGCAACTCACTCCCAGGTGTGCAGAATGGTCAGGCAGATGCCCTCAGCTGGTTGCTTTACGAAAACCACGAATGGGTCATAAACAACGAGGTGCTCGACGACATCTTCGCCATGTGGGGTACTCCAGACGTGGATCTATTCGCCACCGCAGAAAACAGCAAATGCCGCAACTTCGCCTCGAGGTATTACCAGCCGGAGACTCTGGGAACGCGTTAAGGATCAGCTGGTCGAACAGCTTTCTGTATGCTTTTCCACCCATTCCCTTGATTCCAGCGGTGCTCATCAAGCTGGCCCGATCCCAAGCACGGATGATCCTCATTGCGCCGGAATGGCCCAAACAGTGGTGGTTCACGGACCTGCTTCACCGGTCGATCCTACCTCATCGGCAGCTGCCGTGTCGGCCGGACGTTCTCACGAAGTTCGGGGGCAGATGGTGCACCCCAACCTCTCATTGTTGAGTTTGGGGGCATGGCTCCTGAGAGAGTGCAATATGGCCACTTGAATCTTCCTGAGGATTGCATGGACATATTGAAGGAGGCTAAGAGGCCACCTACTAGGACCTCTTATGCTTACAAATGGAAAGGATTCTGCATCTGGAGCATGTCTAAGAACTATGATCTGATGTTTTCCTTCCATACCTTCTGCATCTATCTCAGTCTGGCCTTAATTTTCATTCCATTAAGGTTCATCTAGCTGCATTGACTGCTTACAGAAAAGGCCCTTCACAGACATCCTTCTTCCAGATTCCTGTGATTAAGGATTTTTTGGAAGGGTTGAAGAAGGTGTTCCCTCCTGTTCGGCTTCCTTCGCCTTCATGGGAACTGAATGTGGTGCTGTCCAGGCTGATGAAGGAACCCTTCGAGCCTATTCATAGGGCTTCATTGCAGCATCTGTCTTGGAAGACGGCGTTCCTGGTGGCCATTACATCGGCCCGCAGGGTGAGTGAAATTCAGGTATTGTGTTGCCAGGAACCTTATACTGTATTTCATGCTGCTAATGTTGTTATGCGTACTCACCCTAAGTTCCTTCCCAAGGTGATTTCTGATTTTCATGTTAATCAGACTATAACTTTACCAACATTTTTCCAGAATCCTTCCACTCCAGCGGAGTGGTCTCTTCATTCACTGGATGTCAGAAGGGTGTTGAAATTCTATCTGGATAAGACCAAGGATATCCGTAGATCCGACCAGCTGTTTGTCAACTATGGGTCGGTCAGGACTGGTCTGGCTATTTCGAAACAGTCCATCTCTAGGTGGATTGTGTCATGTGTCCAGCTCTGTTATCAGAAAGCGAATAAGACCTTAGCGGGTAAGCCTAAGTCTCATTCTACCAGGGGCAAAGCAGCTACAACAGCTTTGCTTTGAAATGTTCCCATTGCAGAGATCTGCAGGGCGGCCACTTGGAAGTCGGTCCACACCTTTGCTAAGCACTACTGTCTGGACTCCGATGCTGGAGGAGATGCTCAGGTTGGGCAGGCTTCGCTGCGGAATTTGTTCGCACAATAGTGGTGTTGTCTATATTTCTCTACCGCCGGGTTGTTTTTGGATGGGCTTGCCATTCTATTCACTAGATTATGACTATACACAGAGATCCCCTACTACAGAAGGAGCAGTTTTTTACCTGTAACTCTAGTTTTGTAGTAGGGGTATCTCTGTTATAGTCATAAGCGCCCTCCCTCCTCCCCGGTGGAGAAAATGGTATTGTAATGTATGCTAGAGGCCTTGCTTTATGCACCTTCAAAAAGAACTGAAAGTAAAAGGAAGGGGCTGAGCATGCTGGGATACAGAGGGTCTCCAGAGAGTTCCTTAAAGGCAGGGTATCCCTTTTCAAGACACATAATGGCAGCCTATGGAAGCTTCTCTGTCCTTACCTTTCTCTCCATCATTCCAAGGATTTGGTGAGGGGAGGAAAGTTTCTCTATGGGTGAAACTTGACCGATTGTGTTGAATGTGTTATTGGTGTTATATCCTTGGCATTTCTAGTTGAAGTACTGGACAGTGTAGCCTTGTAGGTAAAGGCTGCATTATTGCCTTTAATTTTCGCGTAATGTCTATGCAGGATTGCAAGGAAGACAATTGAAGAGATTATTTTTGATTGCTCCGGGGTCCACGCACATGGACGGGACTATTCACTAGATTATGACTATAACAGAGATACCCCTACAACAGAACTGGAGTTACAGGTAAGAAACTACTCCATATCCCCCTTCCTGCGGAAGCTGCACTGGCTCCCCATAACCAAAAGAATCGAGTTCAAGGTCATTGGCCTTTCGGGCAGCCAAAGGTCTAGGACCAGCCTACCCTAGAAAGAGACTCCGCTCCTACAATCACTCTAGAGCTGTACGTTCTAACACCAAGCATCTGCTTGTCACTCCCAGATTTTAAAAAACTAGATCAGGAGTATTCTTTTGAGGTGGGTGCCACCCAACATTGGAACAAACGTCCACTTTACCTCCGCCTGATCCAGTCGGAACTTGAATTTCGTAGGTCTCTCAAGACCTGGCTATTCTGCTACCAGGATAAGGTCCTGTGCCAAATGCTGTCTGTCTACTAGCGCCGGGACACCCCATTATATATATTTCGCCAACTCTTCCCCCGACGAGGGAAAAAATGGGTCGCACACCCAAGTGTCTCTCCACCTTGCTCACGATCAACGGTCTGTGCTGCCCAACACAATTTTAAATGTTTTTCTTTTTCGGTTTGTGACCATTTCCTGTCACGTGTTAACGCTACTAGGAATTATGGTATTTGTAGTTCGTTGATTTCTTGTACATAAGCAGAATTATTGTACTCTGTTCATGTTCAGTTTATGCTTTTGATGGGAGTTTAGTTCGTATCCCAAATTGTTAGATATACTTGCTTGCTTAAGTGTCTGTAACTCGGTTAACATTGCTTGTTTCAAGCAACTTTATTGTTCCATGGGTCTCCTTTTATCGTACATACGGAGTGTTATTTGGTTTCTTCACCATATTAACCCGTCACGGCTACATCACGGGCCCGCATGGCGGTGGGCCCCTCTCTCGACCGGGCACGGCCGCTATTAATCCAAATCACAAAGAACACCCATGTGAGAGAGGCCACAGGAACTTAATGCAGCTATTTTATTGGCAGCAGCTAGGGCATACAGAAGTGCAGGTAAGTTCAATTTCAAGTCCTTAACTAGGCCAGACGCGTTTCGGGAAACCAAATTCCCTTTCTTAATGGCAGCACAGTCCCGCAATCACCATCTTGCTTCACTAACACCAGTTAGATGTCATCAGTGATGTCATGAGTGATGTCACTGACCATGTCATGAGTGATATAATATGTGACGTCATCAGCAGTGCGTTGCGGGGGCGCAAGTTATAGTTAGCTGAACTAACTATACCAGGGGAATGTCAATGGTTTTGTGTGAAATGTCCAGCTAACTATATCGCCCCTGAAACTTATGTTTTTTTCAGTGAATACATATATATATATTACCTACTGGCGGTCGCCAGTAGGTAGTTATAGTTAGGATTATTTTGTATAGGGAATTCGCAACATTCTATTGGGAATAACTTTGGCGCCGGTTGAGGAATCTTCCTGAAGTTTTCCTCAAATTTGCCTCGCGGCGCTCCGCTCCTTCCCTGAAAGTTTGGGGGGGATTCGTCAAGCGGGGGCCGAGATAAAAGGGGGGTCCCAAAACGTGTTTTCCCCATGTTAATTTCCATAGGGCGGTTGAGCTCACTTTTAGCCCGGACGGCTGAATGGATTTCCACCAAACTTGGCAAAATTGTAGGGACTGGTAGCCCGATGTGCCTTTGCTATGTCTCAAGATATGTGCTCCAGTGGATTTTGAGTAATTTAGGTTCAAAGAAATATATATATATCTATAAGCGCGCACCGGGGCGCGCACCAGCGCGCTACGCGAGTTCGCGAGCGGAAAGCTGATTGGCTCTCGGGTGTCTGTCAACATTCCAAACAATCCGGAGCGGCCGCCATCTTGTGTCTCGGTAGGATCGAGACATAAGAGGTGGCAAAAACAAAGGGGGAAATGACCAAAAGGGGGCAGGGTAGACCCCCCCCCCCCCCCCCTGACCTCCTAGGTTTGATGTGGGGCCCATAAAAGGGCCCCGCGGGGCAAAAAAAAAAGAATTCGATTTGCGCGGGGAGCGCCCGGTACGCGCACCGGGGAGCGTACCGGGGAGCGTACCGTGGGGAAAAAAAGAATGACAGATTTTTTTTTTAAATGAAGCATTTTTTTATAAATTGGAGGTAAGTTCTAAAAAGAACTGGTTTTTTTAATTCTTTTTGTTGTTTTATATGTTTTTTTGAACATTTTTTACTTTTTTTTGGCTTTTATGAACAGTTTTTTATATTTTTTTTGTAATTTTTATGGGGAGAAACAAAAAACAGGGAAATGTAAACGGCTCAACTGGAGCAAAAAAAATCAGGAAAAAAATGAAGGTTTTTTTCTGCAGATATGGTTTTCTCCTGCACGGTTGATTAGGTTTATACTTTTTTCGCCATATGTAATTGTAGTCCCACAATAGATACAAACAATTTTAAAACATCCAAACTTGGTTTGGATGTTTGGGACCATCTCCCTTGCCTCTGGACCCGATGGAGTGGGTTCTTTGCTTGTTGAGGTTCTGGAAGAAGATTGGGGAAGGTTTCTGGACAGTTCTCTCACCTCTGCCGCAGAATAGTTGTTAGGATGCTGGCGTTGCATGTGGCGAATCATGGTGTAATTACCAAAAGAATATTTTTTTGTAGGGTTCCCCCTGGAAAGTTCACAGCCACAGATCAGACAAGTCACTTTTGCCGCATTGACTTTCTTCTGGCCTCTTGGGAATTTAAAAAACTGCCAAACAATGTGCTCTCTCGGTTTTTAAGGGGGATTGTCTTCAGGAAGGAACGTCCTCTCCTCCTCCTCCTCCTCTTCCTCCTCCTCCTCCTCTTCTTCACCACCAATGTGGTGTTGTGGTGGTCCTTGTGGTGGTGGTGGTGGTGCAGATGCTCCTGCTGCTGCTGCTACTGTAGCCATTTCTCAATGAATGAAAACAGGTCTTCCTCACTCAAAGAACAAAGTGAGAATGAGGAAAAAAGGTGGGGGCTTTCATCATTAGGAAAAAATACTGTCCTCAACCAATGAAAAGTGTTGTTTTCAGGTCACATGACCAGGGCTTTCATCATTTGGAAACCAAAACTGTCCTGAACCAATAAAAAGTGTTATTTTTAGGTCACATGACCCGACGCGCTTACGTTACGCGCTCCGGGGCGCGTCGTGTAAGCGCGTCGGATGGTTACGTAGCGCGATCGTATGCGCTCGAGTGCTTCCGGGTGCGCTTACGCCATGCGTATCACGCAGACGCGGCTACGCGATACGTCACGATGATGTTTTCGTTCGCGGCAAAACCGCTAACGGGACGCTCACCCGTACACGCCCTGGGGCGCGCCGCAAGACTGCGCTTACCGGTGCGCTCACCGGGAGCGCTCCAGGACAAAAAAAACCATGAACAATATACATAAATAAATAGTATTACATAAATATACAATATAGGATTCATTATAAAAAATATTACATTTCATACATATAGAAATTTGCTATTAAAAAACCTTTGAAATTCACTGAAAAAAAACATAGGTTTGAGGCCCTATATATAGTTAGGAATTAGCATTTAAAAAACCTATGAAATTCACTGACAAAACCATAGGTTTCACACCAGTTATAGTTAGCTGGAAATTTTACTGACATAAAACCATTGAAATTCCCACGTTATAGTTAGTTGGACTCACTATAACTTGCGCGCCTGCAATGCACTGCTGATGACGTCACATATTACATCACTCATGACATGGTCAGTGACATCACTCATGACATCACTGATGACCCCATCCTTGTGACAGAGACAGACCTCCTTTCAGTGTAATGTAACCCTTGAAACACATATTCAAAAATAGAAACTAACATTTTCAAAAAAATGGAGATACCCATACCAGATACAACAACCAATTCAGTAATTCCACCATCTATATACACATCCACTCATTCAGCAACAGTTCTATATAGTCACTCATACATATACTCACTCATCATATGTAGTGATACACATATACATCCTGTTACACACCGACAGTCCTCCAAAAGTTACTCACACACATACTCACACATGCAAATAAACTATTGAACATCCATTTATTTGCATATACAAGTATACACACACTAGCACATTACTTCTAAGGAAACTTACACATACTTACTCTCATAAACAATCACTTAAAGAAACACATACTTATTTAAACAGGAACTCTTACAATCTCTCACTCTCACATATACTTACTTATATACATCAATACTCACATATACTAGATTAAAACATATGTCGTTACTCATAAAGACACTAGTGAGACAGTCATTCACTCACTAACTCACACATATACACACTCATCCACCCTTACAATCCTACACATATGGTGTCTTCAAAACACATACAAACAGTGAGTCAGTCACCAACCCATGCAGCCACTTATACACAAAGTGAAACACTGATACATATATTTCAATGTTTAAAAGTTGCTCGCTAATATATGTATTCACTAAGATACACTTAAAGAACCAGTTAACCAATCAATTAAAAAAAAAATCCATTTAGACACTTATTTAAACATTTATTCTTCCATCGACCTTTACATATACATAAATAAAACATATTTATTTTTCAGAAAGACACACATTCACTGGATAGTGTCATCAGTGATGTCATGATGATGTCACTGACCATGTCATGAGTGATGGAATATGTGACGTCATCAGCAGTGCATTGCAGGCGCGCAAGTTATAGTGAGTCCAACTAACTATAACGTGGGAATTTCAATGGTTTTATGTCTGTAAAATTTCCAGCTAACTATAACTGGTGTGAAACCTATGGTTTTTTCAGTGAATATATATATATATATCCTCTTGCTAGCAGTGATCAGTCCCTTTATTATTAAAGATACGTATGGTCGTTGACTCCAGATTGTACCGACACTACGTCCACTAAAGGAGTTTCACATTATTAGATCTGTCTTAAGATTTGTATGCTCTGAATACCCTTGTGATTAAACCATGTAAATGTGAATTGTCTGTACTTTGGCCCCCCTCTTCCTTTGCCCATCATTCTGTACCAAATAGCCGTTTGGAGTTTATTCCATGAACTGATTATCATAATAGTCCTCACATTTGCAATGACAGTAGCAGTTCCTCTGATAAAAGGGAGACGGGCTGAAATTTCCACCATTTATCCCAGTTCTTCGCACTTTTGCAGCATATTTTCAGAATTATTTAAATTCAGCCTCCTAAAGTATTGCAAGTGACTAACGCCATCGCCAAGGCCAACATACAGGCTTAGGCTGAAGGTCAATCCTGGTCTGAATCATGGCCACTGATTGAGTCTCACCTGTCCTTTTCTGAATACCAAGTCTGCTTGGCCCGAGCATCAAAGGAGCAGCTGCTGCTCCGACTCAACAAGCCACAGAGACCCTTGGTAAACAAAGTTCGGAATTTGATGGTGCAGCCTGTAGCATCAGTAACAAGAACCAATGCCAATTTGCTCCCAAATCAGTTCCTCAGACTAATATGCCCCTTTGCAGCAACAGCAGTCAATAAGGATTAAAAACATTGACCAGGAAGCTTAACAAATGTGTTTTATATGAAATGTCACATATTGCTGGTGTACCCACTAGAATACTGAATATAACATATCACACAGTCCGCAGTAAATGGACAGCATTAACCGAGTAGATTTAGCATAAAAAATATTTAAGGAAATATGTTTCCCGCTTTTTTCTATGTGCTTACATAACATAACGTGTATTTGTAAAGTGCGCGTTCACCCAGAGGTCTCTTGGTACCGAGTAACATGTTAATTGTTACCCAACTCAATGGTACTCATTTTATCGACCTCAGATGGATGAAAGGCTGAGTGGACCCGCCAGGATTTGAACCTGTGACCATGAGGTCGAACACAGGGCCCTGCAATGAACGCATTAGTTCACTGAGCCACCAGACCCAGCTTCAAAATATCTTTTTTTTTTTTTAATCTGTTTATTAGGCAGCTTGTAGTACAGATAAACAACCGTCCAACCCAGGACTACAATTTACATTACACATTAGGCGATACAAGCCCTTTTTTTGTTTTTTTTCGTTGGATATGAAACAGCAGTCCACATATACATAGATACGTGGATCAGAGTTCCTGCCAAGAACAATATACAGTCTAAACTCCCTTCCCTGAATAAACCCATCCCCACCCAACCTCCCTCAACAAGTGGCTTGGAGTACATTGCACAGTAATGACTCCGCATGTAACAAATAGTCCTAGTGAGCAACATATAACACTGGATAGCGTGGTCTGTGATTTCCAGAGAACAAACTCCCAATGCATAGTAATAGTGCACTATAAAGTTATAGTAAATCAGGTCGAGTAAATAGATACCCCCTAAATGATGCCCAGAAGTCTTTGGGGCGTGAGGTGTCAGTCAATTCCTCGGCATATATCTCCAACTGATCCCTGCAATAAGTTAAATCCCTGATCCAGCCTTTGACAGTGGGAATAGTTTTCGCCCGCCAACAAAGTGCTATAGCCCTCTTTGCAAACAGCGTAGACACAGCAACTATCCACCTGTTGCATGGTTTCAACTGCTTTAGAAACCCCAACAGACAAAGTTCCGGCTCACACCCTACCTGTTCCAACACAACCTCTGTGAGAATATGTACAACCTTGGACCAAAAGGCGGAAATCCCAGGACAGGCCCAGGACATGTGGAGCAAATCAGCATCAGTATGTCCACACCTCCTGCAATTAGCATTCTCACGTAAACCGTACCTGTAAAGTTGCAATGGGGTATAATAGAATTGGTGCAAATATTTGAAATGTATCAATCTTAAATTACAGTTTCACGTGTGACGCCCTGTCAATGCACAACAATCTTTCCATATTTCAAGTGTGAGTGCAGCCCCCCAGTGCCCGCTGCCATCTACAATAGGATGGATGTTCCTCAATCTCCCTCTCCCACAATGAGGCATTATATAATTTAGTAATGAGCCCTTTCCGTTCCTCCCCTCCCAGCAGACTCTGCAGCACCTGCAGTGGAAATTACTATGTTGGATAGTCCAGATAGACAGATTTTACAGCCTGTAGCACTCTGACATAGGTGAAATCTAGCATAAACCCTCGATCCGTGGAGCCCTGTATTTCGTTCAGTGTCTTGAACCGACCATGCGTGTACAAATCTCCTAGCCTGGTTATACCCACATACGCCAGTTCCCTCAGCGCCGGTGCCTCTCTTGCTGCCGAAATGTCTGGGTGGGACGCCAGGGGTAACTTCTATGCATAAAGATAAGAAAGGCCTGCCCGCCGAGCTAGCATTCTCCAGACCCAAGCAGTGCATAACGCTGGATTAATTTCCGTCCTAGGACCTCCCGACCCGCCAGAGAGCGTCGCAGCCTGTGGCCGGGTTGTGTCTGCTTCAATCGCAAGATGTGGTAGAAATCGCGTTGGGTAGTGCCAATAATGTGCAAATTGTGCCTGAGCGCATAAATAATAAAGATAAAAATCTGGAACTTCAAGCCTGCCCCGCTCAAATGGTTGCACCAACACCTCCCAAATACATCTGAGTTTTTTACCGGCCAATACAAAGGCAAGGAGTGCTGATTGTAGCGTCTGAAATAATACTATATTCAATTTGATGGGTATGTTAACATAAAAATATAACAGTTTAGGCAGGAAGGTCATTTTAACGACTGCTAGTCTATCTGCTAGGGACAGCGACAAATGTGCCCACCTCTCCGCTTTCTCAGTTACATGTGTGATGGTCCGACCATAATTCTCTGTAATCACCCTGTCAGGATCAATGTGCAGCCACACCCCAAGATACTTTTAACGGTTCCTGAGTCCACGTCAGTGGGAAATTCAGATCTATTTCTTTGGTATTAGCCGTCAATGGAAAAACTACAGACTTTGACCAGTTGATTCCCAGGCCTGAGTGGCACTCAAATTTCACATATTCCCTCAAAATAGCTGTCAAGAAAACTGCAGGTTCCTGGACATATAGCATCATATCATCAGCGTATAACGAAACCACAAGTGGTCGTTGTCTGAATCGTAGCGACGCGTGCACATGTAGCGGTCTGATTTTACATGCTAAAGGTTCCAAGACCAGCGAGAAGAGCATCGGTGACAAAGGGCCTTCCTGCCTCGTGCCCTGTTCTATAGGTAGTGTTGAGGTCACCCACCCATTGACCCGCACCTTCGCAGCTGGATTTGTATATAAGACTTGGAGCCATTTAAGGAAAAAGGGAGGAAAGCCCATACGTTTTAAAACCGTAAAACATGAACTCCCAACGTAGGGAATCAAAGACCTTTGCGGCATCAAGCAACACGCCAGCGCCTGAAAGTCAGGTTCAAAGTAATGCAACATATCGAACGCGGTGCGCAAATTGTGTGTTGTGGATCGAGCAGTCACAAATCCAGATGCTCTGGTAAGACCAAGGGAGGAATCAATGGGCGCAGCCTGGTAGCAACCATCTTTGCCAAAATGTTGGCGTCAATATTTATAAGTAAAAGGGGCCTATATGATTTGCATCTGTTAGGGGGCTTGTTGGGTTTCAGTAGTTACTATTAGAGCCTCCCGTAATGTAGGCGGAAGTTGCCCTGTATCATAAGCTTCCGCAAACACTGCCAAAAGACGAGGCGCTACCTCATCTGCATAAATTTGATAGAATTCACTAGGGAATCCATCCATATCAGCCGCTTTGCAAGTGGGCAGCGCCATAATAGCGAGTTTAACGTCTTCCTCATCAAAAGGTTGTACTAAATACTCCCTGTGCCCATCGGAAAGCCACCCTAACGCCACATCATCGAGATGAGTCTATTTCCTCCGATGGAGAACCTTCTTTAGCAGCGTATTGTGTAGTGTAAAATCGTAACATAGTGTCGGTAATCCCAGGGGTCCAATAATGAGTCTCCCCATCATCATCTACTAGTTCCTTGATGTGGTCCTGACTATGCGGTTCCGACAATTTCTGTGCTAACGAGCGACTTGGGCGTCCCCCTTCACCCTAATATCGTGCTTTCGCTCGACGAGAAAAATGTTGCAACTCCTGGTCGACCGTTTCATTATATTCGGAGACCAGGTCTCTAATTGTAGCCAGTAAATGAGAGGAGGGGTCTGACTCCTATTCACTTTCAAGTGCGGATATCTCAAGCGCCAACTTTTGAATCCTACGTCTAATATCTTTCAATACCCCCACTTGCTCTCCAATACACGCTCCCCGTACTGTCACTTTGAAAGTCTCCCACAACAACCCAGCGCTGTCGACCGTTCCCTCATTTTCTCTGAAAAAAATTCCGAATAGCTTCCCCAATAGCCTGCTTAAAGACTGGGTCAGCAAGCTCAGCTGGTTGTAATCTCCATGCAAATGGTGGCCTTTGACGCAGAGGTATCCGCAGTTCTAGAACCACTGGAGAGTGATCAGACAGTTTGCGTGGCTCGTGCCCTACCTTAACAGTCCAGGTCCCTACCATCTCGGACACAAGCCAATAATCAAGACGGGACCATGTCCCATGCACCGAAGAGACAAACGTGCTTTCTTGGCGTCCCAGATTCCGGAGCCGCCAAATGTCCAGTAGGGAACCCGCATCCAATAATTGCCTCTGCCGCTTTTCTACTTCTACCTGCAGTATCTATAGAAGCGTCCAAACAGACATTAAAATCCCCTCCCCAGATTATTTCCACTGATGGAAAACTCAGGATACAACGCCACACATTAGAAAAAAATGAAGGGTCATCTATATTTGGCCCATAAATATTTACTAACAAAACCACCCTAGTTCCCAATCTGCCATATATGATCGCCACTCGCCCCTGGTCATCCACATCAGTCTTAAGCAAGGTGAAGTTTGTTCCTTTTTAGGGCTTGCAAGCAAAGCGAGCGAAAAGCCCTTTTACTAGGGTTTCAAAAATGGGCCTTAAAATTCGACACAGCTCGTGCATGTGCATTTCAAGGCTCATTTTGATTGGGCTTTGCATGCATGCTGTTTTATAACAGAACACGCAATAGGTCATAGGCGGTCGCGTAGCTCCGCCTATGGCCTATTGGTGTCTGTTACGCGCACCAAAGCCCATATGTCTTCAATTATGGCGGCCGAGTCTGGCCGCCTTAAATGAAGACATATGCTCGCAGTCGCGCGCGGCACCACTCACAAGCTTCTTTTTTTTTTTTTTTGGGATCCATTTCACGGCGAAGCTCTTGACGTCTTTTTTAAAAAAAAAATTATAAGATGTGCATTTCCATCATAGAGCGCAAACGCCGCCTCGAGGGCTTGCAGTCTTCCTCAGTGACACACAAGGAATCCTCCCCCGCCACACAATGCCGAGAGCTTGCTTACATTGACATGGGGTGGGTGAGTGATCAGCGAGGCATGTGATCAGTACGTTGTTCTTAAAAGCCAGACGTTGTCTTCAGGACAGCTTTTGTTTGAATTCCAGTCTTGCTCGATGTTTACACTATGATTTGTCTCTGCAAATGGACACTGCTTGAACCGTTCTGTCTTTATTATTATTTGTAGCTGCTCACACCTGTTTTAATGTGTGATTTTTATGCAAATCTGGTAGACTTTAAATAGATGCATTTTGCTCATGTGAGGTATCGCCCCTCTCCAGGAGTCCATGTACACTTTATAATTACTAGAATGGACGAGTCAAGGCTCGGCGGTTGTATTATTATACGCACTTTAATAAAAATTGGGAGTTGTAGCCGCCTGCACTCAAAATGTGTTTGTGTATGGTTTCTGAAATAATGTAGCTGGAGGTTTATAATGGCACAATGAAGTGCCTTTGGAAATGGTTACTGTGTCTCTAGCATTCTCTCACATGTCCGTTTAGGTATGCAGCAGACTTTCGAGTTAAAGGAACTCCTTAATTCTACCTTCAGCACTGAGCAGAGGGCACTGAGTGCATAATGTTCTGCTGAGTATATGGAATGCTAAACTGGATTTATACCACATGCCGATGGTATGGCTTCACGTTGTTGCCAACTACGTTTCCAGTGCTGCTTTTGTATCTGCTGTTTCGATTCCACTCGGACAGAATGGCTGAATGCAAAGTACATCTTTTAATTACAGGCAGAGTAAGCAGGAGTTTGTTGCTTCATGGTGCGCTTTAAAAAAAAAAAAAAAATTGTACTATAAACGCAAACTCATAATAAGATTGGTTCTCTGCAGACATTCTGATAACTAATGGGAAGGTCCCATACAGGCCTAGTTTTCTTACACGTATTAGCCCTGCTGGTTAACTTCAGATCATGCCTTTTCAATCTAATGGGGCGGCTGATCAGTGGTAGTTTGGTCTTGTGTTATATGTTTTTATAAGGCAAGCGATTATTGACTTTGCTGGTGGCGGGCATAAGAAGTGTAACGCAAAAGTAAAGACAGAGCTCATTGTTCATGCACTGCCATGAAAGAGTTTCTGGCATTAGGAATGGAATAGCATACACGTCTTTCATCTTTCTGACACATTGCGCTGACATCATGTCCAAGTTCACTTGCGCTGCAGTGTAAACATCCGGATTCAGGTCGGTGCTTAAATGAATGAGTTAAACTGCTTCGAAAGAGTCTCTACAGTTCATGGGTTATGGAGGAAAGTGATGTGCCTGCGATCACAGTTTACTCAACCGTAAAGCCCGAATAAAAACTAAACAAAAAATTTGTATTTTTACGTTGCACAGCCAAGATTTAAGCAAGTAGAGCAAATCGCCTCCCAGTTTATCTCCGTCTCATTTTCCTCTTACCACTCTGAATAAAGCTTGCCCTTCAACATTTGGGATGTGTGGTTGATGCTTTAGCTTTATTAGAGTTATGTATTCGATTATGCAAACAAAAACTATTACCACTCGAAGTGGAGAGGTGTCTTTCGCAAGTTTACCTTTTTAGAGTCCTATCTGGGCGTGACTGAAGTTGGTTAAGTAACTTGAAAGTATTACTCACAGTTTGTACTTGATTCATGACTCAAAAATACAACCGCTTTAGGCCGAATTTATGATTTGATAGATGAACCAAGCACGGCTAGTTACGCTTCCTCAGTGCACACTAATCGCTGTCAATGACGGACAAGAATTTTCTTTAAACCATCCAGAGGTCGACCAGTCAAGTAGAGTTTTAATTACTTGTAACATTTTTGGTTGCTTCTTTGCCCTGTCTTTGCGGTGCGGGGTGAGAATCCAAGTACGGGTCGTCTCCAGACTTTCACAGTGAAATGAGATTTGGGGCGAAAAGTAGTAGAAACTCTACTGTGCTTTAGCATCCAAGGGCTGCGACTGTCTCTGAAACGAGCCCAGCTAATTTAGTGTACTAAACACCAGTTTTCCCTCTCCAACTGCCCTGATAATTTTTGTATCGGATAATGACCCCCCCTCGTTTGAAATTGTCAGGAGCCTGAAATATGACCCTTTCTATCAGAGTCATCGTGGGAAAGGTCAGGCTGCTGCAGTGGGACTGATCTGAAGGTGGAGCGTGATAGACAGCGTGTGCGATGTCTTTTGCAAGGCATATTGTGGCTTACCAAGAACTGGTAGGTTTTTTTGATAGTGATGTTCCCACTTGCAAAATGATGGGGTGGCTGCGTCAAGCTCTTTAAAAAAACCTTAGCTGCACTAAACTGCAGATGGTGTGCAGCATGGATAAAAACCATTGGCAAAAGCCATTAGGCCACAAAGGCGTGATTGCGTCCAACAATTTGAACAATTGAGCAGGGCCCCCCACTGTTTAAAGAAGAATGCTTGCAGCTGAACTGATGCAGTAATAGTCCACTCCTGCTTACAGGGGGCCCACAACACCTGCAATCTTTTATTGATTGTTTGCCTCTAACCCTGTGCATTGCCCTTCTTCCTTTTTGGCTTGATATGTACTATAGCAATATCACATGTATACATACACTTTTTAAATGTCACACCAAGGCACCGCTAGCCAGCCAAACAATTGCTCTTTGTCTCAGATAAAAAACTGTAAAGTGCATATATATCACACTGGCAGTAATAGCACCATTGTACTTATGTTCAAGAACCAGAAAGACCACGTTCATCTTACAGATCAGTGCATCAGGCGTGGAACATCTCCAAGCAGGGAGGCGACAAGGCACTGGCCCTTAACACAGGGGAATGAAACAGCCTCTTCTCTCGCCCCCAGAACCCCAGCCCCCACTGCTCTGCATTGCCTTCCTGCCTTCTGGTGTAAAAAGCAGCCAGTGCACGCTTCATGACAATGCCCAACACGTCAACCTGTAAGTTCATTGATGAACCCTCTGCATGTATCCTTCTCCTATCAAACTGTCCAGTTATTTTAACCCCTTTGATGCTCATGACGGAACGGTTCCGTCATGAGCGTCGGTTGGCCTGTGCTCATGATGGAACCGTTCCGTCATGAGCCGTTGGCTCATTAGAACCTTCAGCACAGCGCGAGAATTCGCGCCGCGCTGAAGGTGTTAATCAGTCCCGTCATGTTCCAAGGCTCTTTTATTTTTATGATTACACCGCTTTACTCCGATCCAAAACCACCCCCTTCTTCGAGCATGATTTACAGTCATCTCACTTTTCACCCATTCCGTGTTCAAACTTTACATTCCTTCTGCCCTAACCGATCCATCCACAGGACGTTGTACCTTCATGGCAAACACGCAGCCTTGGCCCCACTCTGCTTCTCAACCCAAAGTATGTATCTTATCTTTCTTGGCCTATATATGTTATCTGTGTTGACTGCTACCATAAAACCTGTGGGGCTGAAGAATGAGGAAGTGGTGACCGACCTTCAAAAATCAGCATCCAGTGGCTCTCGAAAATGTGGCTATTCCTCCATGGCAGTGGCAGCTGGTGACTCTCGAAAATAGTGGGGCGTTTATAGGGTACTTTCTCCTGCTGCTACCTTAACATTGTTTATTTATTTATTTTTGCAGTTTTTACGTAATGCAAACTCGCCCAACAGTATTGGAGCGCTTTGCATGAGCACTATTACATTACATAACACACCACAAGAGGTTATATAATAATATTAATAAATAAACATAATAAATAAACATTCAACTTACCTCAGCAGTTGACCTTCGTTGCACGTGTGTGGGCCGACTCTGAAATCCACCTGCATCACGCGCTGAATAGAAGAGCTGAGCAATGCATGCCAGGCGGGTAAAGTGAAACTTAACGCCATGCATGCCAGCCAATGATAGCACTGCTTTCATGGTGTTTATAATAGTAAACAGCATAAGTGCAGTGCGAGGATTGGCTGGGACGAGCAACGACAGTGCTCCATCTGAGAACGATGGAGCTGTGTATTTGCTTCCCCACCTCCCTGACAGCTATGACTGGGGAAACCTGAACTGTACATGTCGGGCAGGCCATAAGCAAAATATCAGTCATCCTGACATGCGCAGTTCAGTTAAGAAACCCTAACTGCTGGGTGCCAATAAACAACACCTATTAGTAAAACAAGTACTGGCATCGCCAATAGGTCTCGTTTTTATCTATCTCCCTCACTTTTTTGTATTTGTTCACCCCCTCTGTGTTTTCCTATTGTTCTCTTGTAATTTAAAAAAAATTGTAATGTATGTTTCCTTCCCTGTACATGCCAGCCCACCTCCCATGCCTCTCTCATGGCATTCTCTAACAGTGACATCCCCTCTTGTGTGCATATCTCTGTCTTCGTATGTTTTTTGCTGTGTGCGCGTTCCTGTATCTGTGTTTGTGTGTGCATCTGTATGTGCGTGTTTCTGTCTCTCGGTGCACATCTCTGTCTCTGTGTGCGTGTATTTTTCTGTGTGTGCGTCTCTATATGTGCATTTGTATCTGTAAGTATGTCTCTTCTCTGTGTGTGCATCTTTGTTTCTATGTGTCTCTGTCTGTGTGTACGTCTCTATATGTGTGTCCACCTCTGTGTGCGTGACTGTCTGTGCGTCTCTGTGTCTATGTTTCTATGACCATGTCTGTCTGTGTGCGTTTGTCTCTATGTGTGTCTCGGTGTATGTGTCTCTCTGTATGTATGTCTCTGTGTATATGTCTACTGTTAGCCTCACTGGCAATGTAAACATGGCATGGGAACGTTATAATACACAGACTTACTCCACAGATACATACAAACCTGCCATTCCCTAACACACACAGTACACAAACCAGCAAACATATCCAGCTAAATATAAACAATGCCAAATTCTCTAATCTAACTAATGCGAGACCTGTTGCATTGCAAATGCTTGTTTTATGAGTGTCATCACTTCCCTTGAATAAGTTGAGTAGGAGGAGTCAAGCCTTACTGCACAACCCATCTTGTACCTATATGCTGTACTGATGATTTAGTTAAGTGTGTCTCCTGAAGGAAGGCTACAGATACTCCCAATCTAGCTGAGCAAACACTGAGCGAATCTTTTTTGGAGAGTTAAGACCACGGACATTCCAAGTAACTAACTTAGTTACATCACTCATATTATGCATTTACCATTTGGACAAAATCTGAACGCAATGTAACCAATGAACATACAATTGCAATATTCTTAAGTACTACACAGTCCCATCCAACCTTTCCCACCCCTTTCCCCGCACATGCCCCCCACCCACTTCGGCTACCCCAACTCGCCAAAACCATCCCAAATAAAAGTAACAAAACCCTGTGAACCGTTCCAGAAAACAGCAAAACGTGGGGTATTCCCATATGGTAGCGTCCGTGTGCTACTGTCCTCCCACAACGTAGGAGGTGGCTGATCAGGTCTATTACCTGTGTTACAGTATACAGTCGGATACTCTAGTCGTGAGGCATCCCTAACCTCTGGTAATCGAACATATAGCACTTGGGGGTGGAAAAATTCCCCTCCGTTCCCACACGAAGCCTTGCAGGATACAACATAGCATAAGGGATATTTTCAGATTGCAGGAATTTTTTGACCGCCCCATACTCTCGTCTCGCACCTTGCACCACAACAGTAAAATCCGGAAAGAAGGACAGATCGTTTCCCTGGTGGTGTATTGCACCTTTCTCTCTAGCTAACCGCAGAACAGTGTCCCGGTCTCGGTAATTCAATAACCGAGCTATTATGGGGTGGGGAGGAGCCCCAAGAACTGGGCGCGCCTCCAAGGAGCGGTGAGCGCGCTCCACAACAAACATGGATGACAAATGCTCAGACCGAAAAATTTCTTTAATCCGCGTTTCTATAAATTGTTCCATCCTCCCAGTATTTGTCGACTCAGGCAGGCCTGTTATGCGAAGATTGTTCCTCCGCGACCGTGCCTCCAAATCCTCATTCTTGGCCTGTATGAGGGACAGTACCTTTTCCATATTCAGAGCTTTGTTGGTCACCTCCCCCAAACAGTCCTCCGCATTCGAGACCCGCTGTTCGACCTCACCCACTCTCGTAGATTGTTTTTCCAACTGCGAGGACATGTGGTCTAGTCGATGATGTATCGTAGACATGCTCCCCTCCTTAGCCTGCAGGCTTTTTTGCATAGCCAGGAATGTAGATTCCAGAGTTGGGGGGGGGGGGGCCATCTCCTTGCTCGTCAGCCTCTGAATCCGAAGCTGCCTTCTGCTGGGCCCTGCCCGATTTTTCGCGCCTCAAAGGTGAGACAGGGCTCCAACTTGTCCGGCTTACCCATAGCAAGCAGCAGGAAATGCGAAACACTCTTGTCAATCTTATTTCCAAAAGCTACTAGTATTAAACAGATGGGAGGAGCCTATTCTGCGCTACGCAATCTTGTGCCAGTCTTTATCCAGCAGTAATTTCCACCCTTTATAAACAAAGTCCAATATGCAGCCAGAATATAAAGCAGATAGCTCTAGCACAATTGCACGCTTTCACAGTGTCCAACTTCAATAGTAATGCCAAGCCTCAGACAGGTAGGAATCGCTAGCAGCCAGTCACACCCACATGCTGCAGTTCATTCTGTCAAATGCCTCAGCCCCTGGTAATTGAGCGATCTCCTCAATGCATGTAGTTAAGGCCCATCACATAGAATAACAGCTTCCAGCCGGTTTCACAAGGTAGCTGTGGGTATCTCAATCGCAGTCCAAAGATGACCTTAAATGCAGTAAAAGCGGGAGGGATGCTCCAAATCACATTGCACGTGGGGCCCAGATCACCCCCTTAATGCTGCTCTTACAGCCTGCTACTGAGTCTCAGTGACTATCGCCCTTTCACAATCCGCCCGCACTCCGAGTCAGGTATCTCGGCAGCCAGGCTCATATTGCAGTCCCCCGGAGTGTAGCCAACACCTTCAGGACCCCCAGGCAGCCGCACACGGGACGCGCGCGCAGACCTCCGGCAGCAGGCTGCAGCCCGAATTCCATGTACACATCCACCTCAGCAGACGCAGACCAAGGACCCGGCCACACCCACCTACCTCAGCCCACCGCGGGCGCCACCGCACCTCCGCCTCCGGGGCCCAGCGCAGTCCTCCAAATGTCACCGCCCTGCCACCACTATGGAAACGTCAGGTCACCACACAGGATTCTCAAGAAGGCCGCAGCAGGGCGCCGTCACTTCGTCCACACTCCGCTGCAGGTCAGTGCTGGCAATCCCGGGCCAATACTGCAGACAGTGCCGGTCGCTTAGCACTCAGCACTTCGCATGGCGCCCGGGCTCCTCCCTCTAGTCTCTCACGCCGCCATTTCGCTACCACTCGCGCGAGTAATACGATGTCCACCCGCAGCTCTCCACAGTAGTGTGCAGACTCAATTCACACTCAATTCACACTCAATACACCTCAGGGGCAGCTCCACTTCCCGGACGCCAAGAGAAGAGGCTGGATGCCTCGTTATTGCGCAAATACTTGGCGGATTACAGATTAGCCGGGCAAAGCTGCACTAAAGCGTGGCCATCTTGCCTGGCACCCTCTAGCTCCCCCCGGCTTCAAAATATCTTATTAAAAAAAAATAAACGAGTAAAAACCCCTTTGTATAGCAACTCACATTTGAGATGTCCCTCCGTGAATATATTTTGTAAACACTTGAAAAGCAGTGTCTAAGTAAATTCTTGAGGTGGCCCTCTCTTAACACCGATAACCACTGATTTTTTTTTTTTAGACTTTGTGGAAACACAGTAACCTCGACAACTCACTCAAAAATAAATGCTGAAAGGAGTAATCATATTTTTATCCACTGTAAATTTAGAACCAATCCTGACCCCCTAAAGTCTCATTTTATTGATGCAACGCCCAGACTTCGATCTTTACTGGAATTCAATCACAACAGGAGAAATCCTCAGGGAACAATTCTTCAATTATACCACTTTCACATAACTGTCACTCTGTTTCTCAAGTTCTCTTAGACCAAAATGGGTATTTGGTGCAGTCAGTGTTTACAGATGTCATAGTCATCTTTAAACATATTTTATGGCAATAGCGCTTTATTGTATGCAAAGTTGTTAACCTGTCTGGAAAATTACTATCTCGTTCATTTTTCCTTCTGGAATGCATACACCTGTTCCCCTGCACTTATATTTTAATTTTAGTTTCTGTTTTACCTGATCTTTCAATATGTCATGTATTCACAAGCCAGGATCACCATTCGAGTAATGCACGTGATTTTATTCAAATTATTTGCAAACCGCTACCCTGGAGATCGAGATATTGTCTTAATGAATCTTAACAGGACGATTAACAGATTTAAGGGTAGTAACTATAGATATACACAGTCTCTGTGAATTAGTGATTTTGTTCTCCTTGGTCTTGGTTGTTCCAGGATTGCCTTTTTAGGTCTCGCCTGGCGTTGCAGCGCCAAAGCGCTGTCACCAACTAGACTTATTGTCAGCGGGATGCCTCCCAAGGGAGACGGACCAGGGCACGCGCAGGTTGTGGTCTGTGGACGCGCACCTCAGCCACGCGCAAATCGCCTGTCGCGCTTTCGCTGGCAAGCCAGCATACAGTTTCACTATCGCGCTTGACTCACCCGGTCTGCTTCTTTTTTTTATTGTAGACGACTCTTGACTCCCCGAGCTTGGGAGTTGATGTGTATCGGGGTCCACGTCGAACTGTTGCCCATTTTCTACCCTGACCTGGAGTTTGATTTCGGGTGAGGGTTTTCGCCTAAATGGCACCCGGGCCGGAATGTCCTGCGAGCAAGTGCTGTGCCAGCACTGCATTTCCATATGAGTTGTTGGAGAAGTTTGTCACATGTGGAGGGGAGTTCTAAAAATAACCTCGAGCAGACTGTGTGGGCCAGTCCGGTTTCTGGTTCCAGCTGAGTTGGCTGCACTGAACTTTACTGTCACTGCAGCAAGAGCGTAGTTTGGAAGTAAATTGGATTAGATTCCCACGTCGGGCAGTGGTTTGGCAGAACACCTTTTTAAAATCCATGGATACAGGGCATCGACATGGCTGAAGACTCGGGTAAGATCCGATTTTTTGAAACCTTAATATCGATGCCATTTTGAGGGTTTTGTTCTGGTCTCTGGATTTCGAATGGATTAGAACTGTCAGGTTTCTCATTGTTCTGCATTGTTGAAGCTAGTTCCCCCTCACCTTAAACCAAGCTGTAACCTGTGGATGTGTTACAGAAACGCCCTAACCCTTAGGTAGTTTGTTAGACTGCACTTTCAAACAGATAGCTTTACTGATAGCTCTAACATGGTAGACCTGTTCTGAGCTGTGTGCCTGATGGAAAGTTTAGCTGGCATTTGAAATGCACTCCGAATAATTGGCTTACTGTAATTGTACAGCCAATCGTTGATATCTGCATTCTCACGTATGCGCTGCTATGCTTTGATGCATGAGAGTGGAACATACTGTGTTTTGGGAGCGAGCAGTAAAGGGGTATACAGTAAAGGCTGGCGAGTCGTTTAATCTGGCCTACTTTCATTTGAACTGGCCTAGTTTTTAAGCAACTGCAGTAAAATTTGAAACGTGATCCATACTTGTGTCTAAGTCTTGGGAAGGGAAAGGACTGCTCTAATGTACGAGAGAGATTTTACTGTCACCACATACCAAATAGTCATGGATTAAGCAAAAGGAAAGGGCATGCACCTCCTAAAATCGAAGGTTGTTTACTTTTGTTCTTTCCAATTACGGTGTAAATAATTTAGGCGGGTGTATTATTGATTCCTTATTTTTTAAATAAAATTAGAATGTAATGTGTTGCTGGACCAAGATCTTTGCTCCTGTATGGAATCTGCAACCACCTCTTGCTGATCTGGGATGATTGTGCATGCTTTGCTGGCTAGAAGCCCTTTTGTTTTGGGAGCTTGGCTGGTTGCTCCACCCTCTACTGTGGGTCATCGACGTCACTTCTTTTTGTAAGAGAAAATGGATGTCAGTAAACAACTGAAGGTGTGAAGGACGCCTTTTTTATGCTCAAAACATTTTTTGAGGGTATCCTTCATCCTGCTATGCATGCTCGTGGAAATAGTGCATGCAGTGTATCACTTACTGTAACATGAATAGTCTGATTTTAAATCAAATAGTAGAGCCTATGTGTTCTTTCACTCCTTTTTTTAGCCAGGCTATGTTAAATTAAGCTGAGCGGTTTTGCTAGCTAAAAGGTAAGGATTTTTTTCAAAGTTGACAGATCTTTCTGTATCTGTGCTTGACCTTCTAAGAAGCTCAGGGTTAATGGCTTTTCCTATCTTGTGCAGTTAAGTTATAGGTGTGCATACATTCTACTTTATGTTGCCTGTGGACCATGCAATGCAATAGGTCTCGCCTTTGCAAAGATTAAGCTATTGGCATTGTAAATGACAATGCCATTTATTTATCTGTTTTCAAAACCAACACATAAATAAAAAGTTTGACATTTACAATGCCAATTGCTCTAACTTTTGCAAAGGCGAGACCATTGCATTGTAAATGCTTGTTTTATCTGGTTGGCAGGCTCCTTTTGGTTAATATTTAGGTTCTGGAGACCATCTTCACTCTGAGAAATGAGAAGGCAAAAATCACGCCATCTATGCTGTGAATGTTTTTTCTCAATGTCGTTCTCCTGTCGATTTATGTATCACTTTCTGGGTGAAGTTCTAGGAAATCCTCCCACTTTCTTTCAGGAGGTTATTTTAAGGGTGGAGTATTTGAGGTTGTTACGTGCTTCTATTAGTTGTGAGAGGTGTCTTGTCCTTCCCAGTTCCACCCCCCTTTAATATATGACCCCTTGGCCGCATTCAAAATATCATGGCGATCAGGGTTTGTAAAGTCTCTGCAAACCTGTGTAAATCTGGCGGAAAGCTGCTACCCCAACCCTACTTTCCTCTGCCTTGTTTTCATCTAGGGATAGACCCAGAGACTTCTCCCTGACTAACCAGTGCAGGCTGGGACCCCTACCACTGGTGCCAGCGTCAACTTTCTAATCCTTTCCTATTCTATGGAGGACATGATCATTCAAAGCTGTAGTAGTTGGTGGCCCTTTGTCTTTTACTTTGAGGCAGTATCATAACACATGCTGACATGTGGTACATGGTAGATAAATCAAGGACTGGACAATTAGGGATGGTCCTTCATCTTACCCCCCTCCCAATCAAGTGTAAATATGAAAGAATGGTCATCTAAGCTTAAAGTAATATGAACATTGTGGGTGGGAACCAGGGGACCTTGTCATATATGTTCTCCCAACATTCGGGCAGGTAGTTCCCATTTGGAAGAGACTGTCTGTATTACTCATGAATGTACCTGCCTCATAAAGCAAGAAAGAGAAGGACCTTAGCACCTTCCGCCGCAGCGCTAACAGTCGCGGGGGGCGCGCGGCTCACCTGCGCGGGTGACAGAACCGTTCCGTCACGGCTCGCGGGTGAGCTGTGCTTGTGACGGAACGGTTCCGTCACGGCCCCGCCCGCTTAATGAAACGCGCAGGCGAGCGGGCAGTGACTGAACCGTTCCGTCAGGAGCACAGCCCACCCAAGGGGCGTGACGGAACGGTTCCGTCAATAGCGTCAAAAATGTTAAGGCCTGAAACCAGCATAAGACACTCTTGGCCTGATTTACAAACGGCCTGCACCCTCGTAGCGGAGGCCCTGTAGTCGTGGGGGTGTGTACGCACTTGAGGCGTAATCTCCACAATGAGATTCCTTTGTGAATCAGGCACTCAGATTTGCATATTTGTGACATGATTTTACAGACAGGGTATTGGTGCACGCTCCTTCGGAATGGTGGACTGCCTAGTCAGTAAATTCCAGTCAGTTCAATAGTTTACTGGGTCAAGCATTCTTTTTCAGCTGTGGTATTCACCAGTTCATAGAGCAGTAGTTTAGAACTGAAAGAAAAGATAGAGAATGCTTCCATCCTCAAATTTCTGAGACAATAAGGTCCCTTACAGTGCCATCATTGGTTTGTAATATGAAAGGGATCTGAAAGAGTAACAGTTAATTATTAGAGTGCTAGAAACAATTGTCTTCAACAGCACAGTTAAAGGGGAGGGAAAATGCTAGGAAATAAAAATGGGTGAACCTTGCAATAATATCTCACACATCTAGTGAAGCCTCTAAAATATTTTTGGGTGACAGGAACTTTTTTTTGTAGTGCTTTATTGCTCTTGACTTTAAGACATAAGTATACCTTTCTTAAGGGAATATCCACAATACCTCGTGTGATGTGCGGCCAGGGGATCGTTAGCCAGGTTGGCTGTGAGACCTGCCCTCAGTAATGTTCATAAACATCCTTCAAATTCACAAGAAATTCAGCTTAGGATGGACTGTAGACTAGATCTAGATATGCTGCAGCATAATTTCTGTGAGGTCTCAGTAGAATAAGGGGAGTAGGAAAAGCTGCTTTTTGCTAAACAGAGTCTTACAGTGGATTATGACCTATCATACTGATGTTCACTGTTTTTTACTGATTGTTCAACCAAATCATCTATTCATTTGCATTTGGTAGGTGTCAAACTCTGATGCTTGATTGACCTTTCAAAAATCTATGTATGATGGTATGGAACTATTGGGTTTGTGAACTAGGACTATCCGTGATGACCATTTACTGTTTCATCTTTCAATGATTTCTAATATCAGATCTTTTGTTGTGTTTATAGCAGCTCAGTGGACTTTGGGCATGCAATGGGGTTGTACCTTTGTTTACTTGCCAACTTTGGTGTGAACCCTGTGTTCTACAAGATTAGTCTTCCCAGGTGTGATGTAGAGACAGCTCCAATATTCTACAGTAATAGGGGCAGATCCTATCTTTCTTTCACAGTGGTGTCTGAACAAGTTATCCTTTCTCTCCAGGTATAGGGTGTTCTCTGGGACCAGATGATACATAATGGTGTGGGTTATTTTGAACAGCAGTTTTTATTAAACCAAATCTCTCTAATTTGTTCCACTTTATCTGATTAACATGATTGATTCGATGAATGATTTCTTACCTGATTGGGTGTGTTTAAATTACCTATAACATCCATGGCTTATATGGCACGTTCTACTGGGCTAACAGATTGTACTCTGATGTGGTTATGGCTGTAAAACATACATCCAGCTTGGATTATACAGAGTCTGGTTCCTTAGTTGTGTTGTTTCTGGTGATTTTTTACTTTTTCAAGATTTTTAGACGTAGCTTGTTGGATAGCAGCCAGCCTCTCATAAAGCCCCAACAATTAATCAACTGCAGAAACAGTAGTCTCATCAAATTCCAATCCGTTTTTTGCTATATCAAGTAAATTGCATACTTGATGACAAGATAAAAGATCAGACGCCAGTGGAATACTGTAGTTTACTGATTATTATGAAGAGAAGTAAGGGAAGCATCTTATCCCAGTCATTGGAACCAGGTCTTGTTTTCTTCGGTCATATTCTTGTATTTAATCGGAACACTCCTTTAAACTATCTTTCTACAGATTATATATAAATATTTTAATATGTTTGGTCTTGAGGGTTTTTACAGACTTGATTTTCAATTGTGACGTGAAGTTCATTCCTGGATTTGTGACTATATTGCTGTGTAAACTCACTTGTACGGAGAAATGCACTCAATTGGTCACCTAAGTGTGCAGCATTGTGGGCTCCGTAAGGAAATGCTTCCAGAAATGTTGTACTGTAGATCTTTAAGCAGTATGAAGGGATGCCTTCTGCCAAAGGGTTCTATAGAACCTAAAAGATTCCTGCTAGTTATCTGGAAGTGAATGTGAATGATGAGAAAGAACTGTAGAGGAGCACAGTGATTACCTTGTTTGTTTTTCATCTGACAGATGGAGCACTTCTTGAAGTAATCATCAGTCTATAGATATACCCTTGGCCAAAAGAAATGCTGAAAAATGGTGTTATCCTTTTTGCATTCGTTAATGTACTTCTCTTGTATGTTCTTGAGCTACATATGTAAAGATATCTGACCTTCTATAATCACTGCAGCAGAATTTAAACTTTTGAGGAGATAATTGCGGCCACGTGAACATCTCCACTTTTGTAAAGCACTCCTGTTTGGTAGACTATTAGTCTGCATTCTAGGTTGGCCCTCAGCTGATACTAGCAGTCCATTTATTCTGGCACTCGCCTCCCACTTTTTGGAGTAAACAACAAAGATTTTTGTGCCATAAAGTTACCGTTGCACCCACCTCTGCTATTCAGACCCCCTTAGAAAACAGCTAAACAGATAGGTAGCACAATCCTAATCTACTGAGTACATAGGCAGGCTCCAGCCATTATCACAAGATAGCACGTATGAGCCAAACAACAAAGTTTGCAAGTGTTAACAGAAGATGACTTTGCTTGTGACCAGAAGAGCCACCTGATTTTTTTCTTTCATATATTCCAATTTGGCTGGTCTCTTTCTTGTTGCAAAAATGTGTTCCGTAGTTGCAATATATTACTCTACGTTTCTTGAATAATTAGTGTTTTCACGGAGTTAAGTCTCTTCTTTGTTGGGCAGAAGCTCTAAAAAATAATCAAGACTTTATTCTCAAGGATTCCTGTTTGTAGTATGATGATTCTCATTTTCTTTGTTGGGCTTGTGCTTCCTTAGTTACGGGAGAGCAAAGCAGCATGGTTGCCTTGTTAGTGTATTTTGCTAGGGGGCTTAAGTGAAGCAATGTGCTTTCTTCTCTAGATGCTCTAACCTCTTGAAATGTCTCTTTCAGGTAGGGACCTGGAAGCTGGCGCAGAAGTATGGTGGGATCTATGCCTCTTGGGTACTTGTCATGCTGCTTACACTTGCTTTCATGGGGCGGGCCATTTACTGGGCCTGCATGCGAGTCAGCCAGCCTGTGCAAAATTTTTCCTGAGCTCTCTGTACCTCAGTTACAACCTTAAACGGCAAAGAGCGAAAGAAGAACTTTGGAGTCATGTCCGTCCTTCCCTTTCCTCTTCAAAACACATACTCAATGACATGACCTTGGTCCCAACTTGCTTGTGCTCAACAGCTGTTTTCCCAACCCTCTGTACTCCAAGGCTACTACATGGATTTGTAGCCACTGCTCTTGGCTTCTACGAAAGTGACAGTACAGGCTTTTAAAAAGGAGTGACGTGAACAACAGGAAATCCTCCTAGATGTGGCCATCCTGCCTGCGTACTTGATCAAATACCCCCTACTTGCTCCTAGTTTCTCTCTTTCATTTTAGCATACATTGCACATATTTAATGAAGAAATAAAACTGTGATCATCAACCGCTTGCCAAGCTCAACGGACTCTGCTGAAGGCACACATGGAGCTGAGGGGGCCTGACAACAGGGACGAGGTTGTGGGAATGCTGCCACTTTGCAGTCACTTAGCTACTCTCTCTTACTATCATCTCCCATAGGACGCTTGAAGGTTTCTGTGGGTTTGCATATTGGGATGGAGCAATTGTCATATGAGGTCAAGCAGACCGTTGCTGGCTTCTCGATCAGTTGGAACTATACACCTATCAGAACTGTTGTCTTTTACCTAGGTGTGGCACTAAATTATATGAAAGCCACCATGGACTGTTGACTTAGCAGACAAGATGAAGACTACCAAATGCTCTTGTGAGTAGTTTACTCATTGCCTCAGTTGCGGGACACAATCGAATCTGCATCAATGGTTTTAAGTGTTTTTTCACATTTAGTATGTCACAGGTGTTATTTATTGTGGAAGACTAGGTATTGTATAGCCGAGGGATATTAAACATCTGCCATAGAGCAAGAGGTGAGATTTGTGAATGTGAAGGGTACATGATTTCGTGGTGATGGGAGACAGAGTGTGGCTAGATAGCAATACTTTTGTTATTTGTGATGGAACCCCTAGTTTAGAAGAGTGAAATTGCCCGAAATTGGGGACAGTGGAAGGGCAAGGGATGTAAGATGGCATAATCGCATTTGAAACCTGGATGTTGTAAGAACTTTGGGGAGGTAAGTAGAAGGTGGTTTTGATTCTAAAGGGCCAATAGTGATAAGAATGAGAGATTGAGTTTAGGATGCCTGGGCAGCGAAGGCATGTGGCAAACTCTGCCATTGACTGGATTGCATTATTTTTAGACCACAGGAAGTCACACATCAGAAGCTCCTCTCTTCATTTGTTCCGAAGCACTCTCTGTGACCTCTGTGACATTCTCATTTTCCAGATGAAGAATGCAAGCTGAGTTTTCAGGCAGTAAATAGCCAGGAGAACTCTATTGCCTGAATGAATGGTTACAAATAGGCATCTCGAAACCAGATACTATTGGTATACCTTAAATCATTAGCTAAATTTAAATGCTGTACATTGCAATGCCTTCTACAATATGGTTTCTTTGACCAGTGGGGGACCGCCATGGGGTGTTATATTGGAGGGCAATCCAAGGGCTCACATAGGGTTGAGGTCCCAACAGGCTTAATGACACAAACTGTGGGCCAAAATCATGCCTGTTGGGGGAATTTGAAGCACAGAGAAATATGAATTCAAATCAATAAGGCCCACATTCGTTGATGCCTCTTAACTCACTCTCATATAGGCAGATACCAAAAAAACTGCCATTGCTTCGGCATTGAACATTTAGTGTGATAAAACATTGCTTGGACAATATTTTGATGATGTACTGACTCAAATGGTTTGACCCAAACCATTGGTGGCCCTGCAGTTGGCTGCACCTAACTGGCTACCAGGACTGGTCCCTCTTCTGCTAGACTTGGACTCCAACAGCTCTAAGTAAGCCCTCTATTTCTAATGCAGGATTTGCACTCCATTGGCTGAAATTTCATCCATTTTAATCACAGGTTTAAATGCTGGAATCTACTGGACTTTTACGCTGGGATCACACCTTTTTAATGCTGTATAATAATGGATGTAAATATTTATTTAAATGTGTCCTTTTGATTTGTCTTTTAAGTTGCACCAAACAAATGTTTCTGTTATTAGTAATTTTTAGCTTTTTTCTGTTGTGTTTCAAGTCATTTGTGATCAGGATTTAACATATCCCAGAATGATTCATTAAAATTCCTCCCTGATGAATGAAGAAACTTGGTGGATTTTATTTTAACTGGTAATTCTTTCTTTTCCTGTATGCCAAAACTCCTTTCAGGTCCCAACAGGCAATACACAACATTATGAAACCTTTCAATAAACAAGCAAACTACCCTGTCTGGATGCACTCTTGCACAGACACAAGTGGATCCAAGGATTGAACCTATTCCCTATTCACTTTCATTTGTTCTTAGCAGACCATCCTCTAATACTCTGGAGATTGATAGAGACTGATCCAGGAGTAGATTGCTAGAAGAAGCAGACTTCGTTGACCCAACCCTCACAGACTAAACAATTCAGAAAAGTGGTTTGGTTTCAGGATATATATTTCTCCAGCATTGTTTCTTTCATATATTCACATGCTTGAATCATTCCCTGTCGTCAAAGTGGGAGTCCCACGGTACATATAAAGCAGTAAGTAATAACTTTAATATTGAAGTCAATGGAGAAAAAACATTTACTATAATAGCAGACCCTAGTCATTAGGAACGGCCCAAAATACAGACAATCAGGCAACAGCACCCTTTAGAACCCTCACCACAGAGGCTTCAGGCTCACAGATTTTCTACTGCGCTTCGTGTGAAGGGAGCCCCCCTGATTTCTGTCTATGTATTCTGATATTATATGATACCTGTTGTCTTTTTACTTAACAATCTGTTCATGTGCTTAAAAGTACAGCTCATGGACACAACTTATCTTTATGTAACTGTTGATACGTATGCCGCCGAAATGGCACGATGTTCACCTTCTCTGTTAAGACAGAAGTGTGGCTTTCTTCTGTATGTTTGTTACTTTTTCCTTAATAAAACAATAACAATTTATTTGAAAAAACTTCCACCTTTCAGAAAGAGCCTTCCTCTCATAAGAGGGATTCTGCTCCTACACAGAACTGTGCATAGAGACTTGGAACCTCAGTGAATTAGGGTGTGCCAAAACTCACCTTAGTAGCCAAAATCCCCTACCAGACTAGTAATCAGTTTCTCATTGGTTCTTCCATAACCCCACTGATTAGACAACCCAGAACATGGATGGAACTTAGAATACCTCAGGCAATGTGGAACACATGAACACTCTTTCGTTATACTCTCATACCAGTCCAAAATAGGGAGTAAATGGAGACACGTGCAAGTTTGAAATATTTATTTCTAATGCCGTGTTCTCATGCGCAGTATTTTAGCTAATACAAGCAGACATATTTTTATCAACAAGATCATCAGCATAGTTACTATTCCAAAAAATACAAAGGGAGAAAGCATGTTACAATGCTAAATGGAAAACAGGTTAGAATACACCTATACCTCACCCTCCCTAGCTAGTAGGTTATTTTATATCTACAGAATGTCTCTTGGGATTACAAGGGCGGCCCCATACCGCTGGTCCTAGCAGAAATGGATCACATCAGTTTCTGCACCAGCTCGCTGCATGCGATTGTTCTCCAAGTGTGTGTGATCATGCCTACGCAGTGCATTATTAAACACGCCAAAATCGAAGGGGCGTAGCTAGCAGCCTAACATGGCGGACATGACCTGGTAGAGCTCCGTCCACGGGGCCTATATTATCCTTAATTATCCTGACAAGGTGCTCTTTCCCGGGCTGGGCCACGCAGAGCTGGTGGGCAGGAGGCCACCGAGACGAAAGGAGGCTTGAATCTGGGCGGCAGCGGCGGAGAAACGAGGTCTGGGCTGCAGTGCAGTGGAGAGGCTGCTGGAGGCCCGAAAACCGCCCGAGGCCTTGACACTCCGGGAGCCACAGAAGACGCGGCGGAGACTGCGCCGGGGGCGACAGAGTTTTCCCAGTGCCCCCGGTGCTTTGGAGACCAGGTGTGTGCAGTCGGCGTGGGGGGGTGCGAGACCCTGCAGCGGACGGCGCCCGGCGAGTGCCCGGAGGCACACTAGGAGCCTTGAGAGAACCGTGCCCAGAGGCGGAGAGGAGGTCTTAGCGGAGCGGCCCGGGGGGGCGCCTCACAAGGCAGACGGGGACCCATTGCAGCATCCTGAGACCGCATCTGAGACCGCTGGAGTTGCTGGTGCGCAGTGGACATTGCGGGGCTGAAAAGCGGGTGGCGGCCGGCGACCCTGCAGCAAGTGGTGCGCCACGGGACTCCACCTCTGAGCAAGCGGCATATCGGAGGCAAGGATTTCTATCTCCCCGGGACGGTATCACATATTCGGGCAGCCCGGACTAAGCGGCGAACCCTGTTTGGACCACCTGGTTGTCCCCCGCAGCCTGGGCTCCTCTTCGGCGTGATCAGCGCAAAATGGTGCGCTTCCCCCGACCCAGCTGAGACCGACCCTGGGATTCCGCTAAGGCCGGAGCGGCAGTACCCCCCGACATCTGCGGACTGCTGCCAAGATCCACTCACGGGCAGGTCTGCAGGTGGGGGCTCTAAAGAGTGGCTGCACCCGGCCTGTGACTTTTGCCTTGCCTGACCCTAACATGGCGGCTCGCATGCCATTCTAGTCTGCATTGCCTGCTGACAATAAACTACGAAGTCTGCTGTTGCCCTACTAGTAATCAGTGGCGACTGGAAGGCCCTTCAATTACCATCTTGAGTATATGCCCGCACTTGAAGCCTGATCCGCTTTGCAGGAGCCTCTAAAATGGCGGCGTAGTGGTGCCGGGGCTCCGGCGGCGGTTTTAATACCGGCGCACCTTCATCTTCAGTGGGACATTTCTGGCTGGCAGCAGTTGAGCAGCCGAAGAGTCAGTAAGCCCTGGACTGCCTGGAGCTGCAGCGGTCCTTTCCTACTGACCCCCGCCTCACATGGTGCCGTGCAAGGCATTTTGACCTGCGCTACCCCACGCTAAAATCCCTGGCGCAGTAGGTGGCCGAACTGGCGCCTGCTGAATTGGACTCGGCGGAATATCACACGGGCAATCGATTGGACTTGGCCTTTGACGGCGGCGGCCCGCCCTGGGTGGGAAGCCCCCCCTCGACTGTCGCGGCGGCGGTGCTCGAACCGGTGAGGTGCTCTTTCGCTGCGTACTGCAACCCCAAACCTACACATTGATGCCAACACTGCAGCAGCTAGCGATGGGGAAGTTAAGGGACAGGCTGAAGCAGCATCAACAGGCGGCGAGCGACACAGGCCCAAGGCAGGAACAGAACAGGGAGGACTCTGAGCTCACAGCAACACTGGCAGCTAAGATGGACTCTGTTTTGGCGGCGGTGGAGCGTATTGGAATCACCTTGGCGCAAACTAAAACCGGATAGATAAGGTCACTTCGGATTTCACACTGCTTCATGCAGATCATCGTCGGAAGCGGTCACCGCCAGCACCAGTCCGTCCAAGAGTTGCAGCCCGTGGTGCGCAGTCATGCCTCAGCACTACAAGATCTGGTGGACAGGGTTCATGCGTTAAAACCGAGCGGAGGTCGCGGAACGGCGCTCTCGGCGCAACAACGTCAGAGTGGTTGGTCTGCCGGAAGGAGAGGAAGGGAGGGACCCTGAGAAGTACACAGAGCTGTGGCTGCAGGAGCTCCTGCCGCCCGGGACACTGTCCGCCCATTTTGTGGTGGAGAGGGCACATAGAGTACAGGCGCAGGCTCAGCGGCCAGGGACTCGGCCTCGCTCATTTCTCTTCAAGCTCCTCAACTATCGAGACCGCGATGTGGCACTCCCCGAAACCCGGAAGCTGACTGACCTCAAGGTGGGCAACAGCCGTGTGATGTTCTTTCCAGACTACACAGCGACAGTGCAGAAGCGAAGAAGCACGTACATGGCTGTAAAGCGGCAACTGCGAGTACTGGAGCTACCCTACTCCCTGCTGTTCCCCTCTCACCTCTGAGTGGTCACCAAGGAGGGCGCACGCTTCTTTGAGGCCCCGTCGGAAGTTTGGGACCGGTTGGAGGAGACGGGACAGTGGTCGGGAACGAGGCCCATGGGTCCGGAGGTCGGCGGATGGCAAGAACGCTCCAAGAGGCGGAGGAGGAAAAGAGGGACCAGACTGAGCGCGGACCTGGGCCAGGTTGCCCCCAGCCCGAAACGGCTGCGAAGGGAGCGGCAGGAAGCATTGGAGTGGCGACCAACACCGGCAGTTTCGACACCAGACAGCAGAGTGATGCGGATGCGAGTGGTCTGTCCTCTCCATTCACTGAACTGTCAGAAGACGTCAGTCTACCTGTGGTGACATCACAGACAGCGGACTTCGTTGTGTGATTGTGCGAGGGACTCTACTGACCGGACTGGAGGCTCTGTCAGCCGCGAACTGTACACTATATCCTTTGCCTAGCTGTTGCGCAGTGCACTATTCGATTGGGACACCGGGTCTCCCGCATGGGCGCCTCACGGGGAATGTATATCACCTGGGACCCGGGGGGAGCTTTCCAGCCCGCGACTGTGCAGCGCTGACATTAGAAGGTACACAAACAGCCCGAGCAAACGGCCTGCACTGAGTTTTGCGTGTTACGTGCCTTAGTCATCCTAGATCATCTCTTAGGCCCTCATAGGCCCTGGATAAGGGAGTGTCTGCACTCAATTGCTAGCTACACACCCCATCGCGCAAACACGAGCTGAGACCACGAACCACCGAGGGATAGACCCACTTTTAGTGTGGACATATGCCCCGTTGGGTATTCGCCCACTATGTTGTATTGTTGGATGTTGTTTTTAAGCTTCAGAAGCAACATGCAGATACCTCCCCAGAGCAACTGTCCATTCGTCCGGCTTGGTAGCCCAAACCCCATCACCCCAAGACCCCCCCCCCCCCAAGACCACCGCGCAGCGATACTGCAATTCTATGCATGGCGAGCACTAACATCCTGACCTGGAACATCCGCAGCATGCACACCCCAGCGCGCCGTTACTCTGTATTCTCTTATCTCCAACGACACAGGATGGGGATCGCGCTTCTTCAGGAGACCCACATGTCTCGGGCAGAACTTGATAAACTCCGTCGGCGCTGGAGGGGACAGTTGTACGGCACAGTGTACTCAGCGCATGCTCGCGGCACACTAATTTGGGTGAGAGCTGGTGTCCCATTCGTATGCGAGGAAGCTCAGGTGGACCCAGAGGGGAGGTACTCCTTGGCAAAGGGAAAACTCAATGGGCAAGTGTTCTATTAAGGTCTGTATATGCCCCCAACATGGGTCAGCCCACATTCCTAGGAAGCCTGAATCGAGTGCTTCACCCGTACACCCGTCTCCCATGGTTACTAGGCGGAGATTTTAACATGGTACTGGACATGCACCTGGACCAGTCCTTTCCCCATCTTCACGCTGCTACTACTTACTATTCATCCGTCCATGACCAGCATGTCCGCCTGGAACGTATAGTGGGCTCCCAGTCCTTGCTTCCGCTCGTGGCTATGGCAGAATATTTAGGTAGGACGCACTCAGACCATAATCCCCTGTTTCAGATTAGCTGGGAAGCGGACCCGCCCCCCGTGCCCACGTGGCGATTGCAGTCGGCAGCGCTCGAAGATGCTGAGTTTCGCTCCTCACTGGGCACTGCAATCCTGGCCTATTTTGAGGAAAATGCGGGGACGGCGGCTGATCCTATGGCAGAATGGGACGCGCATAAAGCGACCATACGCGGGCACTGTATAGGTGCCACGTGGAACATCTGTAAAACAGTGCCTGATTCCCTGACTAGGCTAGAATCTGAGCTTCTGCAATACGAGAGAGAGGGCGAGGGGACTGGTAGACACTCGGCCAGACTGGATGCACTGCAAGGGGAGCATGCGGTCCTCATGGAGCGGCTGAGATGCCACAATTATGCGGCGCACACGGCCAAGACCCATGCTAAAGCGGCTTCTAGCCTGGCTGGTGCAAAAGTCGGACCGCAGGGCTTTGATGGGCGCCATCCGTACAGGGGGAGGGGAAATGGTCTACACGCAGCGCGAAATCCATCAGGCGCTGACTGATCACTGCAGACAGCTGTATGTGGCCCGGGGTACTGGTCCCAGACATGCACTGGTTGAGTTTCTTGACTCAGTTGCCCTGCCCACTGACGCCCAAAATGGTGCACTCAGTACCCCTATCACTTTAGAGGAGGTTGCAGAAGCGATTCAGGCCTTGGCGACTGGGAAATCCCCAGGCCCGGACGGCCTACCAGCCGAATACTACAAAGCCAACAGGGAAATCCTAGCGCCCTGGCTCCTCCGGCTGTACAATACAGCGATTTAATGAACGACGGTGAAGAGGAGGATGAGGACTCAGATAATGAATGTATTTTTGGTGTGGCTCACATCCCTCTGGCCTTCATATTAAATGGCAATGGGATGATGATGAACAAAATTATTACTATTCCCATCAATAGCCTGACCAGCAATATAAACAGATGGGACCGGCTATACACATGCCTGCTACTCTAGTTTAATACGTCCAACATATAATGAAAGATTACTACTGCAGATTTCCACCTTCAGCACTGGCGGTCTCTGTTCCCCATACTCTGGTTCCTAGATCGTCCACAATATTAAGGTTGCCTAAATCAACAGTAGCAATAACTTCACCGCCAACAACTCCTCAGCCACAGTTGGAGAAGCACCAAACTACGGACGGCGACCAGAATGGAGGAGAACTTGAGGAAGTGTCCCTTCCCAATGAGTGGGATGACTACCAAATCCAGACACTGTCTCAGTCAACTCCACCCCGATATACTCACCACTGGAAGATATAGGGGGGTTTCATACTCTAATGGATAGAATGCCATGGAGATTTCAACTTCCCATGGTAATAAACAGTCTGATTTGTTTTTTTTAGGTGATTGTAACGAATAGATGAAAAGACAGGTTCGCTTTAGTCCCAGAGTTTATTTCATATCGGAGGAGGCCCTGAATGTAATGGGAACACTGGCTTCCATTCCAGCTGTTTTACCTAAGCTGAAAAAGAAACACAAAGCACCCAACAGCTCTCCTTCCTGCCTCATCGGTCAGCAAAATACTGTATTTGGTTATTTCTCAGGCAGCGCAGTGTCGTGCCAGAAATTCAGCTTCACCTCTGTCTATTTTGCCGGATAGGGATAGGAGAAGACTCAACACTATTGGTAAAAAAATCTCCACTATGGCAGTGACAGTTACGGCAGCAAATTCACTTTCATCTTAGGTAGATCCGACTGCCGAATGTGCTCTATCTTTTATCTGAGAAGTGAACAGCGGAAGCTTCTTGAAGCGGGGGAATGGGTCTCAGCTGAGATAATTGATTGTGCAGTCAACGTGTCATCTATAGGTTTCTGCAAATTTACTGGTGCAGCAGTATTAAGAAGACAAGGATGGCTGAGAGTGACTTCTTTTCACCAGGAAGTGAAAACAAAAATAATCGATATCCCCTACTGTGAGAAGCTGGGTGAGTATATGATGCTCACTTATGCAAGTGTAGCTCCCTGCACTCACCCGGGTGACCCTTATGGTGATTTTAAGGGTTTATTTAACCTTAAAAAGCTTGCTTAGTGGTAGCTTCAGGCTTAATCTAAGAGGAGTGCAAAATAGCTCGGTTTACCAGTGTTTAATACTTTAGTATAGGCTAAAAGAAAAATAACCACGCAGTGTACTTTTGCCACCAGCACCCCCTCTTTGCCCCCATTCCCGCCGTTGCTTCCCTGCGGCCCACCCCTTCGCTTGCCCATAGGCCGCCCGCTCCCGCCTCCCAGCTGCTCCTCCCTCCCACCCACCCTATATGGAGGCCGCTGCACAGCAGTGAGATCGACCCTTGACCCTGCTTGCAGGTCGGGCCGCTCCACACGCCACTCAGCACCTCCGCTGTGTCAGTGCCTCTCCCCCACTGCCGCCGTAAGTCATCACTGCTGCCCACTTTTTCTTCTGTGCCCCTCTTGGTATTGTGATTGTTTTTTCTTCCTTACTGTATTTTTCTTTTCTCCTCACTGCCTTCGTTTACAGTGTGTCCCTGACCCCCCCTTTTGCCACCAGCACCCCCGCTCTGCCCCCGTTCCTGCTGCTGCTTCCCTGCGGCCCCGCCCCCTCGCTCGCCCATAGGACTCCCGCTCCCGCCTCCCAGCTGCTTTTCCCTCCCATCTACCCTTATATGGAGGCCGCTGCTCGGCTGCGCCTAAGGCAAGCCCGTCCACGCCCAGCGCCAAAACCCCTGCCCCCGCAAACACCGCAACGACCGACAGCGCTACGATGTCAGAACCCTCCACGCACTCAACCCCGGACGAGAGCACACCTGCTACCAGGCTATCCCGAAGCGCACCCAAGGACCGTTCATCTGTCGGAACTGCAGCTTAACCAGCACTCGGCCCGCAAAACCACCTACCGAAGGACCCAACTACCTCCGATGCATACTCCTCAACACCCGTTCCACCCGCAAACATGCCGTCGACCTATGGGACCCCCTCGATTCTACCTCCCCAGACATCGTCTTCCTGACGTAGACCTGGCTGAACCCCACCTCAGCTCCCAACATCGCCATAGCCATTCCAAAAGGCTACAAGATCACCCGCAGGGACCGCACTAATGGTGTAGGAGGAAGAATCGCCATTGTCCACAGGATCACCATCAGAGTCTCGACCAACACCGACGATACCCTCAGCATCGCCGAACACATGCACTTCCAGATTCACACCGACCCCAACACCACCCTCCGAGGAACCCTCGTCTACAGACCCCCCGGACCCTGACCACAGTTCAGCTACTCCACCGCCGACTTCATCAGCACACACGCCTTTGCCACCACGGACTACATCCTCCTCGGGGGCCTGAACTTCCACCTCGAGAACAACGACACCAACTCCACCACCCTGATCGACAACCTGGCCAACCTCGGACTCAGACAGCTTGTGACAACACCAACCCACACCGCCGGCCACACACTGGACCCCATCTTCACCGCAAGCCCCCACGTCTCCTTCAACCACACCACCGAACCCCACTGGACCGACCACCGCTGCATCCACTTAACCTTCAGGAAGCCCACCACGCACCAACGCACCCAACAGATGCCTTGACGCTGCTGGCGCAGGGTCACAGAAGACCATCTAACCACCACCCTGGCCCAGTGCCCACCCACCGACCCCTGCGACCCAGACACCGCCGCCCGCAACCTCAGCCAATGGATCAACGACTGTGCTAACACACTCGCCCGGCTCAAGACTCCCTCCAACAGCCACACCAACAAGAAAGCCACCTGGTTCACCGAAGACCTTCAGACCTCCAAACGAACATGCCGAAAACTGGAGAAGAACTGGCTCCGTGAAGGAACACCTGACCGCTACAAAGCCCACAAGAACTCCACCCCGCAGACACCACCAACTCATCCGAACCGCCAAGAGGGCCTCATTTAGAAACCGCCTGGAAAACAACGCACACAACAGCAAAGAGCTCTTCAACATTGTGGAGGAACTCTCCAACCCCAGGTCCAACACCAATGACATTCCGCCTTTGCAAGACCTGTGCGACGCACTGGCCACCTTCCACCGAAAGATCGCTGACATCTACGACAGCTTCAACGCCACAGCCGCCCCAACAACCATCGCCCCCACGACCACCACCTCCACCAACCGACTACTCTCATGGACCAGCGTCAACGACCAGGACACCAGCAAGATCATGAACACCATCCACTCCGGATCACCGCTAGACCCATGCCCTCACCACATCTTCAACAAAGCCAGCACAGCCATCGCACCCCATCTCCGGAAAGTAATCAACAGCTCCTTCGAGACAGCAACCTTCCCAGAAAGCTGGAAGCACGCCGAGATCAAAGCCTTATGCAAGAAACCCATGGCAGAACCCAAGGACCTCAAGAACTTCCGACCCATCTCCTAGCTCCCGTTCCCGCGAAGGTCACCGAGAAAATTGTCAACAAACAGCTGACCCGCTTCCTAGAGGAGAACAGCATCCTGGACCCGTACAGTCTGGGTTCCGCAGAACCACAGCACCGAAACCGCCCTCCTCGCCGCCACCGATGACATCAGGACCCTGCTTGACAACGGAGAAACAGCGGCCCTCCTCTTCCTGGACCCGTCAGCTGCCTTCGACACGGTTTGCCACCTCACACTACGAACAGGCCTACACGACGCCGGGATCCTAGAGAAGGCACTGGACTGGACCCCATCCTTCCTCTCCTGCAGAACTCAGAGCGTCCGCCTCCCCCCTTCCGCTCCACAGCCACCGAAATCATCTGCGGCCTACCCCAGGGTTCCTCCCTCAGCCTAACACTGTTCAACATCTACACGACACCGCTCACCCATGTCGCTCGCAAGCACAACCTCAACATCATCTCCTACACCGACGACACCCAGCTGATTATCTCCCTCACCAAAGACCCTCACACCGCCAAAACCAACCTCCACGAAGAAATGAAGGCTGTAGCCGAATGGATAAGGAACAGCCGGCTGAAGCTTAACTCGGACAAAACTGAGGTCATCATCCTCTGCTCCACTCCCTCAGTCTGGTACGACTCCTGGTGGCCGACAACCCTAGGAACAGCCCCAACACCCACCGACCAAGCACGCAACCTGGGGATCATCCTCGACTCCTCCCTCTCCATGACTAAACAGGTCAACGCCGTCTCCTCATCCTGCTTCAACACCCTCCGAATGCTCCGCAGGATCTTCAAGTGGATCCCCGATGAGAAGATCAGTCACCCAGGCCCTCATCACCAGCAGGCTGGACTACGGAAACCCCCTCTTCGCAGGAATGTCCGCCAAGCTCCTAAGATGATTGCAAAGCATCCAGAACGCCTCTGCACTTCTGAAACTCGACATCCCCCGCCGCAGCCACATCACACCCCACCTGAGAGACCTTCACTGGCTCCCCATCAACAAGAGGATACCCTTCAAACTCCTCATCCACGTACACAAAGCTCTCCACAAGACCGGCCCAGCATACCTCAACAGACGACTCAACTTCTACTCTCCCACCCGACACCACCGGTCCGCCAGCCACGCCCTCGCCACACTTCCTCTTATCTGAAGAACGACCGCCGGCGGCAGATACATCTCCCACCTCGCCGCTAAGACCTGGAACACCCTCCCCACCAAACTACGGCAGACCCAAGACCTAGCGACCTTCAGAAGACTCCTCAAGACCTGGCTCTTCGATCACTAGCATGGGTATGTAGTGCGCTTTATAAATGGCTTGATTGATTGATTTGAAAAATAGATATTTATTACAATCACTCACTAACCCGTTGAAATATCTCTTACCCGGAGATATACTCACAATGCACACAATACTTTTGACATAGAACAACAGGTAGCACCAATACACAATGATCCCCAGGAGGTGACCAGATCATATATCAAAATAGTGGGAAGTGAACCACGACCTAAGTTAAGACTAGACCCAGGAGACGTTGAAGAGTCGTGTACCCAAGGTGAGAGTCTAGGCCCCCCCCCCCCATACCATTGGGTGAGAAGAGTATACCCAACCGTGTACTCAATATTGATCAACCGCTACATCGCGGTTTGGAGTCTTACCACAGAAGGACGAAAGAGTCTCTTGGAACCTCAAAAGTGAGTTCCAGTCGAAGAGTATCTGAAAGCTGAGGGGACAGAGCCCCGGACACACTGGGATGTACAGGAGGCATGGAAGACTAAGGGCACTCGAGTTCAATAAAACAGATAAGGTGAAGAGGCTTCAAGTTTGGATACACCGAATCTGTAGCTCTGCCTGAGCCACCGGGATGCTGAGTACAACAGAATTGGTCCGTCCAAGCAACCGCGTTCGCACGGGTCAGTTTTAGCGAGGACAGACTCGTCGACAAATCCTCTCGATGCGTCTGACTTTGTTGGCACGAGTCAGTCGTGGTAACAGTTGCGGTCACCGGGTGATTGAAGCGACACTATGCACAGGGGTTTTGTTGCAGGGCGTTCATCGAAGGATGCTGGCCTCAACTCAGTGAGAGGACAGCTGGAAGGAATGCACATTCTCCAGCTGTGTTGCAAAGCCTTGTTTGTGGAGTCCGTTGGATCCCAGGTTCATCAAATCAGTCAATCGTGTTACGTTGCCTGCGGAAGCAGGGGAGTGACTCCTTCACTCCAAGGGAGATTCCTGTGGATGTCTTTAGATGTCCACAGGCCTAGTACAGAACCTGTATGGAGCACGGACACTGATGGTGCAGCGAGTTTGCAGGACGACTAGGTCAAGAGTTTTCTCCTTTGCAGTCTTGGTCCCAAAGCAAAAGGACAATGTGATCAGTTTGGCACGGTCAACACGAACTGACCAATATGTCCAGATGGTCAAAGAAGAAGTGGAGTTGAATCTGAATCGAATCCCACAACTAATCTAGGGACTCCCCCACAGGTAAGCCCTTGGGTACCCTAAGGTGAGGATTCAGGGGTCCCTACCCAAGCAGGGTCGGACAGTGGGGGGGGATACTCCCATGTTGTCTGTCCAGTTTTGCGCCAGAGCGGGGAGCCAACGGCTTCCTGGTCTTGTTTGAAATGGAGTTTGCAAGGAGGACACCAAATGTGCCCTTCCAGTAGACTATGTGGTGCTGACAAGTGCCCCAATCCCGGCCCAATAAACTAAATCCTGTCTGGGAGATGGTCACACCTTCCTGTGACTGAATACCTATTGCTCTGGCTTTCCCTGCTCGAGCTTGGCAGAATTGTGTCTGGTCGGCAGTAGTTATGTTGTGCTGTCCAGGTCTAGAAGACTGGTACTGGGAGCACTGAGTGCCTCCCGGAGGAGCTTTACCGTGCATGATTCCAACATGCTGGTTACCAAACATAACAGGGTTTGTTACAGCCTGTTTAGATATGGTTATCATGTAATGACGCATTGTCTCTCTATGTATCACTATAGCTGATGCACAACCTGGGAGAATAGACTCCAAAGGTTGTAGGGGTGTTATGCTCTTGCAGGGGCACCCTTACATTTAGAACCGAGCACCCTACCTTCTGGATTGAAAAGGCCTGCTTTAGGGGTGACTTGTAGGTTTTGAGTGCAGTGACCTTAGATATAGGGAACCTAAATCAGTCGTAAGTGGTGCTAGCAGCAGCTTGTTCAGGCTGCAATGGCAGGCCTGTAGTTACAGTTTGAGTGGACAGTCTCTACTCCACTGCCCAACAAACATACAAACAGGCCCTTTTCGCCTCCTACTAACACCATAGAGGGAAGGCATCCTTCAGCGGTAGAGACACCTTTAAGAAGCAGTGACTCATCCTTATTTCCGGCCAAACTCACAATTCTTGTCTAGAGGTTGGAGGAAAAATGTCCTGTTTCCTCCTCGAATGGTCCAACATGACGGACAGATGGGTCCTCAACATTGTTTCCAATGCACACATAGGAATTTCAAAACATTCCTCCAAATTGCCCACCCCGAGGCCCTCCTCCTTCCCATCTAACAGAACTACTGTTGGAGAGAACACTCCTGTTACACAAGGGAGAGATCGAAGTGGTTCCAGGAGCGGAAAGGGGGAGAGGATTTTATTCATCATTTTTCCTCCTAAGAAAAAAAATCTGGAGAATTGCACTCTATCCTGAACCTACGCCACCTCAACAAGTTCCTAAAGAAACAAACATTTTGTATCTTATCTCTTCAAGAGATGCTTCAACTATTGAATCGGGGAGATCACAATGCGACCTTGGATCTTTAGGATACCTATTTCCCCATTCCCATTCATTCCAAACACAGGAAATATTTGTGCTTCAGGGTGGCTGCCATGGATTATCAGTTCAGAGTCTTTCCTTTCGGCCTTCGCTCAGCACCTCGAGTGTTTAACAAGGTATTAGCCCTAGTCAACGCTCATCATCAACACGCAGGAATTCAAATATTCCCTTATCTAGACAACTATCTTATAAAAGCAACCTTAACATCAAGGGCAAAGGCCTATACAGCGTGCCTGTTTCAATTCTAGTACAAAAGGGGGTGGTGACGGACGGAGCATCTGAATCAATCAAACACTCACACCCAGCCAAAAGATCTGGGTTTAATCCATCACCGTTTTTTAGCCCACTCTGCCACCTCAGTTCAGACATGGCTATATGCAAATCAGTCTGACCCTGTGCCTCATGGGAACAGTCCAGCCCGAACTGCTAAGCCATGTCTTCCCTGGACCCGAAACAAGCTTCCAAGGACCGGTTTCTGGCATTCCAGCCGTCTTCAGCCCGGCTTGCTTGAATCCAGTGCCAAACGGAGCAAGGGACTCACGTCTGAGCATACCCTACCACACTTATTGCGACCAAAAGCGATACAAAAGGGGGGTGGTGATGGACGTAGCATCTGAATCAATCAAACACTCACACCCAGTCAAAAGATCTGGGTTTAATCCATCACCGTTCTTTAGCCCACTCTGCCACCCCAGTTCAGACATGGCTATATGCAAATCAGTCTGACTCTGTGCCTCATGGGAACAGTCCAGCCCGAACTGCCAAGCCATGTCTTCCCTGGACCGGAAACAAGCTTCCGAGGACCGGTTTCTGGCATTCCAGCCGTCTTCAGCCCGGCTTGCTTGAATCCAGTGGCAAAGTGAGCAAGGGGCTCGCGTCTGAGCATACCCTGCCACACTTATGGCGGCCAATAGCGGTACAAAAGGGGGTGGTACTGTTTAAATTCCAGGCTCTAGGGTTGGCAATCAACTGTCAAAAGACTCCTAAAACTCTCAACTGCCATAACGTTTTTAGGTGCAACTATCGACACAAGAGAGACAAAGAATACACAATCTGGCTGCTCTCTTCCTTACAATAAAGTCAATTTCAGTTCATAGATACAAGTCGCTACTGGGAATGCTTTCCTCCTGCATTCCACTCATTCCCAACAGCCGGTTACGTATGAGACCCCTGCAAGAAGTGCTGGACAATCCGTGGTTGCACGTTTCCGTCTCTTTCGAGGATGTCATTCACAAGTCCCAAAGGTATCCATAGACCGCTCATTCCTGATCGACATATTGCAATATTGAATTTTCACAGACGCCTCTCGGAGGATGGGGAGCGCGTTTGCAAATCTTGACAGTCAAGGGCAAATGAAATGCCGAACACCAGTCCCTACACATCAACCTGTTGGAATTCTGGCCATTTACCTGGCTCTGAAGTCTTTCCCTTGAAAGATTGCAGGGGCATTGGTGTTAATTCGAACTGAAAATACTACAAGTATGCACTATCTAAACAAACCGGACGGAACTAGTTCGACTTCACTGTCTCTGTAAGCTCAGACAATATGCAAATGGGCAATTCAACACAATAAACACCTGACAGCGGGACACATTCCAATTTTCTTGCGGATTCTTGGCAACCCTAACTGGAATCATGAGGGAATGCTTTTTGAATGAATGGTCAAAGATCTATGCCTACACTTTTCCTCATATCCCTTTAATCCTAAGGGCAGTCCAGAAAATGGAGAAGGAACCTTATCGGATCCTGCTCATAGCACACAGGTGGCCCCACCAGTTCTGGTTCATAAGCCTCCTCTTTCTCGGAGTATGAACGCATTCAGTTACTACCAATACTGAACCTTTTGACGATGAATCCAGGCCAGGCCCATCATCCAGACTGACATCTCTTCGATTATCGGCTTGACTCCTGAACACTGAGCTTGCTGGTTTAGGCATCCCTTCTGATTGCTGGGAAGTCCTCGCTAATGCAAGAGCATAGTCGACAACTAAAACATACTCTAATGGAAATGATTTTGCCATTGGTGTTCATACTCTAAGGTGCATCCTGTTCAGTCACCACCAGAACAAATATTTCCATATCGCCTTAATTTAGCAAGATCCGGTCTCTCTCATTCTTCTATAGAGGTGCACCTCGCCTCAATATCCAGATTTCGACAAAATATTCATGCGCCTTCACTCTGTTCGTCAAGAATCATATAACAGTTTCTTAAAGGTTCTTTAGGATGTTTCAGCCAATAAAGCTACTGCATTGGCATCTCAACATTGTGTTAGCACAATTGATGAAAAGACCAGTCAAGCCCATTAATAGGGCTGAGTTGAAATGCATTTCATGGAAAACATCTCTTCTCCTACCACTTACACCAGCCAGACGAGTAAGTGAGATACAAACTTTCATTATTAAACAACCCTTCCTTCAATTCACAGGGGAGTGTGTAATTCTTTGTACTAATCCATCCTTTATCCCTAAAGTCCCTTCAGATTTTTATCTTAATGAGCCAGTCATTCTAAAATGTTTTACAGATCCCCAAACGCCAGCACAGAGATCCTTGTCTTCACTGGATTTGAAAAGATGCATCACGGTCGATTTGCATAAGACAGTAGGCCTGCGCAAGTCAGACCAACTCTTTGCACCATTAGGCAACATCAGAAAAGGATACCCTGTTACTAAGCAGACTATAGCATGATGGATAACTTCCGCCATACAATTCTGTCACCAACAGGTAGGCAAACAGTTATCTACTACAGCAACATCCCACTCTACCAGAGCTGTCTCATTCTCAACAGCTCTTTGCCGGTATGCCCATGCAACACATCTGCAGAGCAGCAACCTGGTCCACCAGGCACACTTTTACTTGGCATTACTGTCTGAATGCTGCAGATAGCACTGCAGTCCTCTATACTCTTTCAATAAGGTGAGCCTCTTTCACTTCCCACCTTCCTATATGTTTGCATTATGACTTTCTTATATATGTCTATGTGAAGCATAGAGCTAGTACTTTATAGATATTTTACTTGGGTATATCTATGTTGATGTGGTTTTATACATATGTATGTATATGTGTATTTTATAGAAATATATTTGTATTTTGACAGATGTATGTATTCACAATAAGAATATCCCACGTACCACTACCATCTATTCTAATTCCATCATGTGACCAATGCTGGAGAAGAAAATAAGTTACCTACCTGTAACCGTGGTTCTCTAGTATTGGTATCTTTCATAGATTCATATGCGACCCACCATCCTCCCCATAGAGGCTCACTTAGCTATTCCATTAGCTTTCATTCTCACTTATGCTAGAAAATTTGAGAAACTTAAGCCAATGTGGGGAGGGTTCTAAAGGGTGCTGACGCCTAATTAGCTGACCACTTCTTCAGTACTACATCAGCAGTCAGCCACATCTGCATTTTGTCTTAAAATGTTCTAATAATTGCGCCTGCTCCAAGGATATTGCTTTCTTCCTCAAGCCTCTATATTCTTCGCGGTGTAACACCTTCCTCTTAGCAGTGGCCCACCTTATAACCTCTTCCCACCATGCCCCCACACGTGGCGCCTTGTGTGACTTCCATCGCTGTGTAAGAAGTCTCTTGGCCAGCATTAAGATGAGGCTCGAGGAGGCGCTAGTGGGCGCACAGTGGAATGGCTGGGTGATACCGCAGCTCTGCCGGGCGACCGACAACAAATTGGTCTGTGATCGCCCCAGAGCCCGCAACGCCGATATTCAAAGATCATCCCTGGCGTCTGAAACCACCAGGATCATGATGGCCTGAAATCCGTGAACTAAAGTGCAGCATTTACGGGTGAAATCTACATTAAACAACAGCTAGGTTCCGCGGCGGCTAAAATGACGGCTGCGGCACCACACTTCGCGGAGCGATAACCGGCAGCGCAGTGACTACAACGATTAACTGACACCGCCAGCGCTAAGTATACATGAGCTGTCACATATGGACTGAAGGAGTTGCGTGTATGACCGGCCTTTGGAAGTGCCCGCTTTGGCTGTGTTGCTAAACCGCTCCATTACTGGGGTTGTATGCAGACAAGATGGTGGCGCCCAGCGGTCGGCAAAATGGCGTGTAAGTTGGACTCTGCCCGGAGCCCGTGTGACGCTTCTAACGGGGTGGCAGTGCGAGTGGAGAGTCGGATCCCGGGTGCTCTATGAGATGATGTGGCGCACTTACGCAACATAAATGGCTGTACAGTAAACGCTCCGCGTATAACCGGCTCGGCTGCAAAAGGCGGGAAAAGCTTCTATGGTGCCCACGGAGCCAGCCATGTTCAAGTAACATCTGAGTTCTTCCCTCGATGCCGCTGTAGAACTCCTGGCACAAAAGCAGATCCTACTAAGCCGCGACTTGGGGGCCGCGCCGCCGGAGGCGTCTATACTGCGCTGCAAAGTGGGCTCCTATGTTCAAGATCTCCTAGGCAATGCACTAATTACGGCCTTGGCACCATTGGGCTCACTACCTTCGATCCGCGACAGGATCACTTGCACAGCACCATCCACCAAGTCGAGGGTAGCTCACTAGAGCGTGAAAGATCCAAGACACAGCCCTAGTTCCCATAATCACAGTCCATAACGGGGGTCAAGACGGCGACGTCAACCAGAAAGACCAGGTCCACACCTCAAGACGCAACACCGACGGCACTCCCGTCAGTAACAATGGTGAGACCTGACAAACAACAGCAGAAGATATCATTTGAAACCAAAAAGACACCCAAGATCACGGAAACGATGTCCGGAAGCGGTACTCCGGCCGACTCACCCCCCAGCAACAACATGGAGAAAATACTGCTGTCCATCCAGACGAACCTGCAAGACATTAATGTCAAACTGGACAATTTGACATGTAGAATGGATGGCATGGCTTCCAAGCTGGAGAAACACGGGGAAAGGTTGGAGACGGCCGAGACTCGAATTTCAGTAATTGAAGATGAATCGCATACCACTACCACGAAATGCACCGACATGGAATGTGTTCTTGAGGTGATAAAAGCGAAGGAGGAGGAATTGGAAGCGCGTTCTAGACGCAACAATGTGCGCATCACGGGCCTTCCGGAGACGACGAACATGGGGCGCATGGAGCAGTACGTAGAGAAATTGTGCATGGATATATTTGGAGATGACACACCATCGCAGATATTTGTAGTGGAGAGAGCGCACAGGTCTCTCGCATCCCGTCCGCCGCCTGGGGCGACGCCGCGCCCCATTGTGGCAAGAATACTGAATTATCGTGACAGGGATACCATCTTGAGGCTCGCACGTGAGAAAGGTACCATCACTCACCTGGGAAATACCCTGGAATTCTACCCGGACCACACCGTTGCTGTACAGCAAGCGAGGAGGGAATTTACATTGGTAAAATCCAAGCTTCGAGACCTCCACGTTACCTATTCTATGTTATACCCAGCCAGACTGCGTGTGATGTGGGAGGGCAAGGCTGTGATACTGGCAACTCCCAAGGCTGCGCAACAGAACAAATCCAATACGCAAGATGGTCAGCAACTGGAATCGGACTAAATGCATCTAAGATGTGATATGTGCCTTCCATAGGAGTGTGATAAGAATTGAGGCCCCAGAGGTGGATCTCCACGTTCATGTTGAGGGGGGTGTTGCCGTCGGGGGTATGACACCTTACATCAGATATTTGGATTTCGTGAATGCACAGCTATGGTTTTATGATAAGTTTTGAAAAAATTGGGTGCCTCGAAGGGTGGCGACCAACGTCCCTGGGTGCCTGTAGTGAATACTAGAATTGTGTCTCTAATGATCCATTAGGGACATCCCCTTGGAGCACTCCTTTTCTCCTCCTTTGGAATTAGAGGATTCCACACATTTTTTTATCCATTTTGGAAAAAAGTTTATTCACTTTGTTTTCATCATTGTTTATAAGTTTTGTATTTGTTGTTTATATCATTCACAACATTTTAGAAGCTTATGTTTACATCAGTGACATAGATTGTTTTATGTTCCAATGCATTTCGGGCGTACCGAAGCGCCCTTCATCAGGGAATACATACTCTACAACACAAAAACAAGTAATACCTAAATTAGAATATGAACCATGTAATTAATAAATACATACAACAACATTAGCGTAATTCTCAAAGCCCTTTTAACTACCACATTTGTTTTAGCACCATTTGGTGTTCGTTCTAAAGAGATTGGTGGGTTCACTTACGTGTCACTGTAAGCGTTGCAAGATTCGAAATCTGTAAAAGAATATGGATACAAACGCTCGAGTAAATATTCTCTTCGCGTGTATTTAACTCAGTTTTTTAACAAAAGTGTGGTTAAGGGATTCTGTGAAACTGACCTATTCTTGTATGCTTCGGCGTCTCGCTCGGCGTTTCCAGCCCTTCCGAAGACGGATGGTTGCTATGGTAACTAGTAACATCTTTTCTTATTAGTTCTCGCACCGCTCACGTGGTCGTGAAGCGGGAGAAAGTTATAGCGAGCAAAATGTCATTAACAATCGTAATCACTATAATTGATTGTGAGACATGGTTACAAATGGTGTTGTGTGGCTCCTAAGTTACTCGTGGTGATTCTAAAAATAAAAATTCCAACAATATGTGTCAGTGATATGGGGGATCGAACCCTGGTATGCAACTGTAACCAAAGGCTAAAACGTTACCGCTAGTGCTATGTTGTCTAGTGCAGTGTCGTGGGTGAAAATTGCATGTATTAGGCTGAATGTTACAAGAAATAATATTCAAATGCTAGACAAAACAAAAATAATAGTGTATGATATCGCAGGTTATTCAGTCCAGTGTAAGGGGGACCCATGGTACCCTTTACTGTTATACATTACCAAAAGCTATTCAAAGATAGCATGATAGTTCGCTCCTTTCATTTAGTCCATTGGGACTGTGGGTAGATAATTTGTGAATCCAAAAGTTTTCACGTTGCAACATGTGTTTGGTATTGTCTATTCCTTCTGTTTTTTCTACTACTTCAAGGATGATATATTGTAGTTGTGAGATGTTATGTTTTGCCTCTACAAAGTGCGTGGCTACTGTTGATTTTAAGTTCTTCAGTCTGATGTTGGATTTATGTTCGGTCAATCTTGTCTTGATGCTTCTCTCTGTTTTCCCAATGTATAATTTACCGCATGGGCACTTTAGTGCGTAGATTACATTCTTGGAGTTGCATGTAGCGTTGACTCTGATCTTAATTTTGTTGCCTTTCATAGGATGATTGATAGAATTTCCTTTGATAATGTTGTTACAACAACCACAATTTAAACACGGTTTGGTTCCTTTAAATGTTTCAGTTATAGGTTTTCGTTGTTTAAGGATTTCTCCTATGTTCGGTGCCCTGGTATGTGCAAATATGGGATTCTGTATAAATGTGTTTAAAAAATCAGGTTCAGATTTTAACATGCTCCAATGTTTTATGATGATCCTTTTGAAGTTATTGCTTTGTGTCGAATATTTAGATACCACAACTATTCGTGTTTCTTCATGTTTTTTGGTTGTTTTTTCACAACTCACAACTACAATATATCATCCTTGAAGTAGTAGAAAAAACAGAAGGAATAGACAATACCAAACACATGTTGCAACGTGAAAACTTTTGGATTCACAAATTATCTACCCACAGTCCCAATGGACTAAATGAAAGGAGCGAACTATCATGCTATCTTTGAATAGCTTTTGGTAATGTATAACAGTAAAGGGTACCATGGGTCCCCCTTACACTGGACTGAATAACCTGCGATATCATACACTATTATTTTTGTTTTGTCTAGCATTTGAATATTATTTCTTGTAACATTCAGCCTAATACATGCAATTTTCACCCACGACACTGCACTAGACAACATAGCACTAGCGGTAACGTTTTAGCCTTTGGTTACAGTTGCATACCAGGGTTCGATCCCCCATATCACTGACACATATTGTTGGAATTTTTATTTTTAGAATCACCACGAGTAACTTAGGAGCCACACAACACCATTTGTAACCATGTCTCACAATCAATTATAGTGATTACGATTGTTAATGACATTTTGCTCGCTATAACTTTCTCCCGCTTCACGACCACGTGAGCGGTGCGAGAACTAATAAGAAAAGATGTTACTAGTTACCATAGCAACCATCCGTCTTCGGAAGGGCTGGAAACGCCGAGCGAGACGCCGAAGCATACAAGAATAGGTCAGTTTCACAGAATCCCTTAACCACACTTTTGTTAAAAAACTGAGTTAAATACACGCGAAGAGAATATTTACTCGAGCGTTTGTATCCATATTCTTTTACAGATTTCGAATCTTGCAACGCTTACAGTGACACGTAAGTGAACCCACCAATCTCTTTAGAACGAACACCAAATGGTGCTAAAACAAATGTGGTAGTTAAAAGGGCTTTGAGAATTACGCTAATGTTGTTGTATGTATTTATTAATTACATGGTTCATATTCTAATTTAGGTATTACTTGTTTTTGTGTTGTAGAGTATGTATTCCCTGATGAAGGGCGCTTCGGTACGCCCGAAATGCATTGGAACATAAAACAATCTATGTCACTGATGTAAACATAAGCTTCTAAAATGTTGTGAATGATATAAACAACAAATACAAAACTTATAAACAATGATGAAAACAAAGTGAATAAACTTTTTTCCAAAATGGATAAAAAAATGTGTGGAATCCTCTAATTCCAAAGGAGGAGAAAAGGAGTGCTCCAAGGGGATGTCCCTAATGGATCATTAGAGACACAATTCTAGTACCTTACATCAGATGCCATCGTCTCAGTGTCGGGGAGCACCCTGACTGCGACCCATTGCCAATAACTTTGCTTTCTGTCACACAGCAGTGCGGTGGTTTCTATGGCAGGAGGGTGCATACTCTGAACCGGGGCCTCGGCATGGGCTTCGGAGAAGGTAAGCTACTACATGTAGCACCGAAGTGAAGCGGCTATTTCAAGGCTAAGACCAATGGGACCTTACGTCATTTTGCTGTACACACGAAGTTGGAAGTACTAACAGTAAGTGCTGAAAGACAATGCCAGTCGTCATGTACATTGAGTTGATTGTCACGACTCATTAATGCAAATGGTACAGGTGCGACACTGCCTTCGCCAGTTGCAGCCCTCATGAGATTGGGCCGAGAGTCCTGATTCTAGAGAGGGTTTTCACTTGGTCCCGGTTTTGGAGTGTGCACTGTCACCATGACTTTGGTTCTTGTACATCCTGTTTGGCAATGTTGGTCATATTTGCGTGTTGCATAGACTGTTACTGGAAAGCCACCCATGAACTAGTACTCAACGCCAAGTACACGAATGCTTTGTGGTCCTTGTTAAAAACTTTGGTGTCTTCAAACATTATGTGATATTAATGATATTCGAAGCAATGATCGTATGTCTTATCGGGGTACTGTCAGTTATACTGATCGGCGCACCAGTGGGTACAGTTCGGAAGTACTGATGTTAAACTTGCATGAATGTCCTAGTTTACTGCTACTCACAGGTGGATATGTCGTTTGATGATGCCATGTAGATGTTACTTACAGACTGATCATGCATGTGAAGGGCGTGGGCGGGTCTGGGGAATCCGGCACATCACGATTGGGTTAAACTAACGTTATGAGAGTCGTCCACATCCATTAAGTTGGATGGTGACCTGTGCCCCAAGCGGACCTCCACTAGGGTGTTCCCCATTAAAGTTCAGTTCCAATGGTAGTTATGGAAAGTTCTGATTTGTTGTCGGGACTAGTTTGGAAGGGCAAATGGCTTCGGCAGGATTGGGTTGCTGGAGTGGGTGGGGGAGGGAGGGGTGAGGGTTTTGTTACTGTTCAGAGACCGAATCTTCTAGAACATGTCATTCCGATTTATGTTATGCGACAGATAGTCACTTGGACACATGTGAATACATACATTGAAGTGCACACCGTTCTTGTGCATGATTGTATTATGCTGGAAGTTAGGATGCCCATACCTCACAGATGACACAGAGGGTTAATGGCACAGGTAGTAATCACATAAATCTCCTCACATGGAATGTCAGGGGTCTCACACAACCCAAGAAAATTAGACAGGTATTTGCCTATTTAAACAGATGTATTATAGATATCGCTTTATTGCAGGAGACACACATCGCTCCTAACACACATCAATCCATAGGCAAACGATGGGCTGAATCGGTATACACTGCTACTTATTCTTCATACTCAAGAGGGGTGATGACACTGATACGCAAGGGCATGAATTTCACAACACAACAGGTGACACTAGACCCAAATGGTAGATATGTCATTGTGTCGGGCACTAAGCGCGAACAAAGACTGACGTTACTTAATGTGTATGGTCCAAATGTGGACGCACCCGAATTTTTTCAGGAGTTGTGCGGACATCTACAACAGTTAATGGACACACGCATCATATGTGGAGGTGACTGGAATGTGGCATTGGCATACGATATAGACCGCTCCTCACAATCCTCCGAACCACACAAACAAGCTAGGGCAAAACTCCTACACATGCTGAAGGATTTGTCATTAACGGACCTATGGAGACACAAACACCCCGATTCACCGGGTGCAACACATATCTCTGCTATTCACAACAGTTGGGCGCGACTGGACTACTGGCTGGGCACGGATAACATTACACTGTGGGCCACTGACCTACGGATCCTCCCTAGAACACTCTCAGACCATAACCCCATACTGTTCAAACTCACTATACCAACTTACATGCCACCCCTGTTTCAATTGAGATTCAATTCACGCGCCCTAACAAATATAATTTACGCTGACACCATCAACACTGCGATCAAAGAATACTTTCAGATAAACGAGCCAATGGTGGAGGATCCATGTCTGTTGTGGGAAGCCTTCAAGGCTACGATACGAGGCGTGTGTATGAGCACCACGGTAGGCATACTTCGTGATATACGACAGCAAATACGACACTGTGAAACACGCATGAGGGATTTAGAGAGAGCCTTTGAGGTAACACAGGATATGACTCTTTTGGGGGAGCTAAGACAAGTCCACACGGAGCATCAAACATTGGTTGATGACGGGATCAAGTATTTAGACAAGAAACACTCAGCTAGGTCTTATGGTGAGGGCAGCAGGCCGGGCAAAGTGCTGCCGACCAAAATATGCGAAGGTAGAGGTCATACAGCCATTTTCCGTATTAAATCGGAGGACGGTACGTTCCAGACACAAGCCACTGACATTCTACACTGCTTTGTCGACACTTACAGGGCATTATACAGATCACAACCGATTGCGTCGAAAGAGGAAATTGGCAGCTATTTAAGGGATGTAGCGATAGCGTGGCTATCGGATGGTCAGAGAGAATACTTAGTGGCACCCATAACGGTAGAAGAAGTCACAGATGTGATTAAATCATTGCCAAATGGGAAGGCACCAGGCCCGGATGGGTACACTAACGAATTTTATAAACAATACGCGGAAATACTAGCCCCTCAACTGGTGGGTCGCGGAAATACTAGCCCCTCAACTGGTGGGTATGTACAGAGCCGCATTCGATCAATCGGAGCTACCCCCAACACTCAGGGAAGCAGTAATAATTGCCCTTTTGAAACCCTCTAAAGACCCAGACCTATGCGACTCTTACAGGCCGCTATCGCTGATCAATGTCGATTCCAAAATACTTGCGAAAATTCTGGCGGTGTGGCTCACACCGCTAATGACTAATCTGGTATTACCTGACCAGGCGGGGTTTGTTCCTACAAGGTCCACGTCCCTTAACACCAGGACACTATTTGCACTGTCCCACTATCTTCAGCCCACCACAAAGGCAGTAGCGGTGATGCCTGATGCCGCCAAGGCGTTCTATTCTATCGACTGGAGCTACCCGATTGCTATTCTACACCGCATGGGATTCCCCAAAAGGTTGTTCAATGGGTATCCTTAATTTACACCAATCCGTGCGCCAGGGTCCGGGTGAACGGGTACTTATCCGATAGCTTTGCTATAGAACACGGCACTAGGCAGGGATGCCCATTATCTCCCCTCCTATTCGCCCTGGCCCTAGAACATTTGGCCTGCTTGATCCGCCAGAATTACAAGTAGTCTGCCCTGCAATTCCCTTCAAGACCACTGCATATATCTCTGTACGCAGATGATATGTTGCTCTATGTTCGTGACCCCACTGAACATTTAAATCGGCTGTTGACCGAATATATCAAATTCGGTGGCCAGTCAGGTTTGGCCATAAATTGGTCAAAATCCTACATCATCCGTCTGACTGACACGACAACTCCCCTGGACACCGACTATCCATTAGAATGGCAAACCGATCCGATACGATACTTAGGGGTGCTGTATCATAGAGACCCCGAGGTAGTGATTCGCTCGTACTATGGGACGACAATCTCCAAATTAGAAGACAAAGTGAGCCGCTGGATACAGCTACCGTTGTCCTTAGCGGATCGTATCGCGATCGTGAAAATGAATATGCTACCTATATCTTTTTAATAACATCCCAATCACCCCTCCCGGGGAAGTATTCCGTCGCATAAGATCATTCGTACTACAACTCATATGGGCGGGCAAACAAGCTCGCATAGACCTCCAAACATTGGCACTCCCATATGCCAGGGGTGGACTCTGGGTGCCGGATTTTAAACTATACTATCTATGCGCACAGGCCCAGTACGCTGCCTACTGGTATCACATGGTACCATACCTCACTCATACGGCGATTGAAGAAGGGGATGCGAAACCTATCCCACTATCAGCTATTCTATCACACAAGAGACAGCCCTTGCATGCTCAGGACATTAACACGATAGACACTACAATAAGGGCATGGCGAGCACTTGGACAACTGGCACACAAGACCCCCCTCTACGCCCCGGACATGCCTTTACATAATCATCATGCTTTATCAGTCACGGGTGAAAAAGTGGGTATGTCATTACTGCAACAGGTGGGTATGGAGTGGATGGGTGATCTGTTCAGGGATGGCAAATTTATAGATAATGCGGACTTGACATACATTCAAAACAAATCACAGATGTTCTGTTTCACACATTACAGGCTGAAACGGGCCTTAATGGAGTGGAGTGGTGTGGCTCACTGGTTAGAGGCGGCAGACCCGGAAGCAGAGGTCGGCCCGGGACCAGGGTTCAATTCCCGACGCGGCAGGGTCTTGGGCCATGGTCAGCGGACTCGATAATTCTCGCCTCGGTGCATACTCCTACCATGGGTCCCACTCAGCAACTCTGGGCAATAGCTTGCTTAATCTCTACTAACGGCCCCATCAGCGCCGGGGATGCTTGTCTTCACCTTGGAGATGCCCAGAAGGAACCATCTCACAGGGAAAGCCAGGATGGGTTCCCCAGCGGTATACAGCGCCGGGACGCCCCTTTGCTGGGGCAGCTGTGCGCTTTACAAGTATACGACATTTAACATATCCCACTTTTCCTGAAGAGCCAGAAAGTCTTGACACACTACAGTTGATTATTACTACTCAGGATCTGTCGCACCTGGTGTCAAGGCTGTACACCACAGCACAGGCAGAAATACCACACACCACTGAAAGGGCCAAATCCAAATGGGACGCGGTGCTGTTAGATCCACTAACAGAACAGGACTGGCTACAGACATGCGCATTAACACAAATTCTTACTCCTAATGGCAATCTTAGAATCATACATTACAAATTCCTTCACCAGGCATATTACACACCAGCACGTATGTGTAAATACGGTCTGCAGGAAGAAGACCGGTGTAAGCGATGTGGCACGGAGGGCGCAGACTTTGCACATTTAGCTTGGTTCTGCCCAAGAATCCGTGAATACTGGGGCGATGTCACTGCAAAACTGTCTGCTATGCTAGGGGTTGAGACAGAATGCACGATCCGTATCTGCTTGCTGGGCATTATACCACAACTTAAATCTACCAAACGAAAGTTCTGTGCGGTTTCATTATCACTTGCCAAGAGACAAATTTCGCAATGCTGGCACAGTACCAAAGTGCCAACCACATCCAGGTGGTTACAAGACATGTCCTGCTGAAGGGATAAACTCCTGATATACGAGGAAGAACTACCGATGAGATCTAGGCCAAAAGATTTCTAGGGATACCTTACTGAATATATGCACAAGTCGGAGGCTGCTGCAAATGTATGAGTTAAGATCTTGATTCAAATTTATAAAGGTTTATCTCACTACGTCCAGGTGACGATGTGCATTGTCTACACGGACATATTATGGTACATTCAGAATTCACGGAATTGACTGCTAGTATGTGATGGTCTCATTTACTGGTTTATGAGTTGTTAACTTATGTTTATTATTTTACACCAACAAAAATTGAAAACAAGACCTAATTTATATGCATTACGCTGCCGGACCTTGTGTTGCTGGCTACAAGGCTGTGTAAAATCATTATTGCACTGTGTTATTTAATTTGACGCAGCCGGCCCCGGGTTGTAGGCTCCTGGCTGTATAACCATCTTTTGTTATAATAAAGGTCTTACAAAAAAAAAAAAAGATGAGGCTCGAGAAGCGGCACAGTACTTTCACCTTCTTAGGAAGAAGGAAGAGACCTAGGAGACAGGCCTCAGGGGCATTCCAAGAAGCTCGCTCAGTAAGTTTTGTGAGACCCTGTAGAACCTCCGTCCAAAATTCTACAAGGGAGGGGAATGTCCAGAATATATGTATGAAATCTGCCTCTAGGACACGACATCTAACATTCTGTTGCTGAATTGGGGTACAAATGATGTATTGCCAGAGGTGTGAGATAGGCCCTGTGGAGTATAAACAGCTGTATTGTTTTAAGTCTGGCATTGCGGGATACCCGCTTGGGATATTCAAGGATGTGCATCCACTCTTTATCTTTAAATTCCCAAGTCATCTCTGCTTCCCATCTTTGACGAAGGGTCAACCAGGAGCTTCCCAGATGAGACTGTAAGCCGCGATATAGCAATCTAACCAGATGACTACCATGTCCCATTATGTGTAGCATCTGCAGCAATCCAAAGGTTGTGTGTTCTTTCTGATCCACTAACCAGTATTTACGTACATACTGTGTAACCGCAGCATGGGTTAAAAATAATGTAGATGGGGCCGAATAAGCCTACACAAATTTTTCATGAGGCATCAAGTTCCCATCTAAAAATTGGTCTCCCACAGTCGTCGCACCTGCCTACGCCCAGCTCTGCACTATGGCGGCAGATTTCTCCATTGACTTCAATGTTGGTTATTACTTACTGCTTTACATGTACCGTGGGAGTCCTACTTCGACGACTGGGAATGATTGAAGCATGTGAATCTATGAAAGATCCCAATACCGAACATCCACAGTTACAGGTAAGTAACGTATTTTGAAATATTTATTTATTCAAAAGTTTGAAACCTAGATTAATGATGTTTGCTACAAGTATACTGCGGTGATAATACTTTGTCATGGCCAGTTTAAAAAAAAAACGATGTTGCAGTATTTGCAATCTCAGAATACTTAATTTTGAGTACCCTCAGGGAATGAATGTTCCAGTCTTTCATGCTGTGGTCCAGTTTGTAAGCTGTAACTCACCCTGATGGGCCCATGAGTGCATCTTATTGAAGCAAATGGGCTCTACCCGTTTAATCCCCCTGGATTTTTACCATTTGACTATCTTGTTTTTGGACTTTTACTTTAAGTCTCACTACCAGAGTCTCACTCATGGTAAATGGTGTATGATTTGTAGGATAAGGCTGCTGCTGGGTTGCTAGAGTAAGAGGCTCTGGGCTGGTTACACGTAAGCACACACATGTGCAGACTGAGACTACCAAAGTGCACAGTTCTGTATCCGCTCACATGTAGTCTGTCGCATAGCAGACTCTTCAAGGATTGGTACTGATCTGGGTTATGCCTCATCATGTCAGTGGACATTCTTAGTGAAGGTCTTACTGAAGGTGTGTGGTGTGGCCTACAGGGTCCAGCGAGGAACCTATCAGTCCCTCATACCTACAATCGTTTTGGTACTTAAAAATTGTCATATTTGCCTGGGTCTGCTCATCATCAGGTTACAGGCTGCTGTCCCCTATACTACTAGTCAAGGCCAACCTACACAATAAAGCCATTAACAGTGCCTGGGGAAAGAGAGTGTGGAGGAAATCTACATCTGTTACAGGCTGCGACAGCCTAGGCCTGCAGAAACAAGGAAGGCCAGACCTCTGGAGCCAACATAGAAGAGGCATGCCTTTGATGTTTTGATAAAAAGGGATCGGGCAGCTTTTTCAGACAATTTGAAGTCGTCCTATTGGATTGTCCCAGAATATTGTGCAGTAGGGTTGGGACAGGGGTGGAATGATGATGTGGCACCCAAGGATTGACCAGCTGTCGCTGGCTTCTAGAACTCTCCACTTCGAATTACAAACCCCTGCTCAAGACAGAGACCGATGAGAACACACTGGACCCACTAAGGAGGCTGTCACTAAAACTATTTCCATCTCCCTGAATGTATGTATTTGCAATTTAATGCATAGTATGTATTAGAATGTGTGTGAGAGAAATAAAAGGACTTTCCTTTTAAAAGAAAAAGCACTGACTGGACAATGATTTACTGAGCGATGGTGTTGCATACCAGCGAGCTGGGGTTACTAACCTGCACCACTATCCCCTGATTAGACCTTGGACTGTTCTGCTCTGCTACCCGGAGAGAGCCAAGTGTTACAGTTGGGCACTTGGTACCCAGTAAATGCACAATTGCAGACTTATTACTTGTGAAGGACTCACCTCCTTCAAAACTGATAATACATCTGTTCGAGGCATGTGAGATGTAGATCACATGCTTTACAAACTCATCAGGTTCAGACGTGAATTGCAGCGCTCCAGTTCAAGTCAGTTTCCTCAGTTCCCCTTGGTGCGCAATACACTCACCCTCTCCGGTTTTGTTTTCGATCGCCTAATTCCATTCTCTGCATATCGTATTTAAAGAAAAATCCCTCTTTCGATCAGGGAAGCTCGTTGAATGCCTTCGGGCCTAACAGCATTTGTCCGCCTCACAGTAGATGGAACGGACTTCATTTAAATTCTGCCATCGGTGCCACGAGAAGTTTCCGCACACTGACTCAGTGTGCCACCTGTGCTTGTCTCCAGAGAACAGAACTGAGACGCGTGTAAGGCTTTCCGATCAAAGAAAGCGCTTTGCGACCTTCAGGCTCGGAGTCACGACATGCAGAGCCAAAACACTTTTTTTCCATTCTGGACCTCTTCGAGAAGATTCAGAACAAGAGACTGGAGACACCATGGGAGCCGAGGGAGAACATGACCTGATCTCCATCTCTGACTACGGCTCTGACGGGGATGAAGCCATCCCGCAAGGGCAGCATACCGTGAATACAGATCCTCTCTTTCCCCAAAGTCCACCTCAGCCCAAGAAGAAGGCTCCGGTCCGACCCCCGCCTCAGGGCCACGGCCGGCACAGAGACCACGTTCCTGACGCCCCTCCTTCCGGCTCGGCACGAAACATACCTCAAAGCCTTCCGGCTCCGAATAGAGCAGTTCGAAATCGGGCACCGAGCCTAAACCTTGGGGATCGTAGTCAAAGTCCGGCTCTGCCCCACTCCCTTCGATGCCAAAAACATCTTCGGATCCAAAATCCTCTGCATCCAAAACCCCGGCACCGAAACAAACGGATGTGCAGATTACACCAAAAGAGCACCATTTAGATGTTCCGCCCTTCAAACCGGATCTGAAACAGGAGCTCGATATTCATCCAACAACAGGACATATTGCCACCAAGGTGACAATAAAACGCAAACCTGAAACTGAATAGGACTACCACATTCCTCTAAAAAGGAAAATTTGGGTACTAACCCTTCTCCTCCTCTTCCATCACCTCCTTCTCCTCAGTTCCAACCCTTACTAATTTCACCTGAGAACTCCCCACCACATACATCTGATGATCAGGGTGATGGGGTTGGGGCTAGGGACAATGAGCCAACACCTACATACCCCTGGACAGGTTACAACACCAATTCGCCCGAGGGAATGATCCTGATCTGTACCCTACTAAGCCTTCTCCACCGGACGACAGTGTAGGATACATAGAACCGTTGGGTAGAGCTGCTAACTACCATGGGGTTCAGTTGCAGAAGGAATCCCTGGAAGAGGATTGTCTTTTTTTAAATGCTCAATAGTACCCAAAAATCCTCGCACACACTCCCCATGCTCAAGGGTATGATTAGACACTTGGATGACATTTTTAACGGTCCTGTCAGGGCAGGTATTCTCACCCCTAGGGTAAATAAGAAATATAAGCCAGCACCATCAGATCCATCATACATAAGGGAGCAGTTAGCATTAGATTCATTAGTAGTTTCCAACGCATGCAAAATGGCCAGTTCCCAAACCACAGCAGATGCTTTACCCTCAGACAAAGAATCAAGATTACTTTACGCTTTGGGGGAAAGAGTAGCATCCCAGGTTGCAAACATTTGTCACATCACTAATACCCAAGCACTTTTAGCTAGGAATGACAGGGCACATTGGGATGAAATGTAGAAGTTGTCGGACCTGGTGTGGGAGGGACAGCTCATATCCAATAATTCAATCCGGTGCGCCGTAGATACTGCAGACACTACGGTCAGAGCTGTCAACACCAGTGTTCTTTTAAGAAGGCATGCCTGGTTACGCATTTCAGGTTTTAAACCAGAGGTTCAAACTTCTATCATGAACACTCCATTTGATAAGGAATACCTCTTTGGCCCTGTGGTAGATTCATCATTAAAAAAAATGAAAAAGGTCACAGAGGTGGCCAAATGTATAGGAGCCCTCCAATTAACTGCGGGACTTGGTTCATTTCGGCGCTCATATCGCAGAGGGTCCAAGAATACCTCCTCAGACACTGCCTCTACCAACTATCAACCCTCTGCCTCAGGGTTTATTCAGAGGGCGTTACAGGTTGAGGTTCCAACACATGCGCCTCCATCTCCAATACCAAACAGTGACTTGCCTACCCTCCAGTCCCGCCCCCCCGCCCCTTCCCCACCCCGCCATGACCATTTAACACCTGTCTGTGGGCTTCTTTCACTTGTCCTTCCTACTGATGTGACAGTCCATAACTACAGACCAATGGATTACAGAAATTTTTTGTTCTGGTTATTGCCTGGAGTTTACCAGCAATCCTCCAAACATTCCTCCACGTTTACACAAACTGTCACAGGATCACTTACATCTCCTCAAACAAGAGGTTTAGTCCCTCCTTTTAAAAAGTGGCTATAGAGCCCGTACCACTACAATACCACGGGTCAAGGGTATACTTTTAGTTTCTCATACCCAAAAAGGACAGTTATCTCAGGCCAATCTTGGACCTCAGAGAAATAAATCTTTACATACAGTCAGTCAATTTTCACATGGTAACACTTCAACAAGTGCTCCCACTCCTGCAACAGGGCCACTTTCTGTCTACTCTATACTTAAAGGACTGCTACTTCCATATTCCAATACATCCCACTCATTGCACATTTCTCAGATTGGTGTTAGCGGGGCAATGTTATCAGATCAAGGTATTTCCCTTCGGAGTCCCCACTGCTCCCAGAGTCTTTACAAAGTGTCTGGCTTGAGTTGCTGCTCATCTGAGCAGGTAACACATTCATGTCTTCCCCAACTTGGACGACTGGCTCATCAAAGATAGTACATATCCTAAGTGTCTCCAGCATACTCACAGGACACTACAGTTACTGCACCAACTGTGGTTTAAAGTCAATGTGTTGAAATCACATCTCCAACCTTCCAACACTCAAAACTAACTAGGAGCCACTTTAGATACTCAAAAGGCTCTGGCCTTTCCAAATGCAGCCAGAATTCGCAACATTCAGGCTCTGGTTCTCCAGTTTCAGGCCAATCACTCGCTTCCAGCTCGAATATATATGCAACTACTGGGAACAATGACATCATGATCGTTCCCCATGCCAGGCTTCACATGCGTCCCCTACAGGAATGCTGAGCAAGTCTGTGGAACCAATCCCAGGGTATGTCAACTGATTTAGTGTTGGTAAGCAGCCGTACTTATCGCTCTCTGCAGTGGTGGAACACACCAAATTTATCAAAAGGATGGCCCTTCACAGACCCAGTTCCACAGACAATGCTAACGGTGGACGTGCCCCTCACTGGTTGGGGGGCTCATCTTCAACACCACACAGTGCAAGGCCTGTGGAGACAACAGCAAACATCTCTCCACATAAACCATCTAGAGCTGCTAGCAGTGTTTCTAGCACTCACAGCATTTCAGCCTCACCTGGTCGGCAAAGCTGTCCTAGTTCTTACCGACAACATGACAGCTATGTATTACATACTAAAACAGGGGTGGGCTCTTGGAAGACGCACCTGCGTGCCGGTTCTGGCATCGAAGCCTTTGACTGTTGTGTGGCGGCCTTCTCTTCCACCCCTAAACAATCTTTCTCTACTGATGAGGGAAGTCATCCCGAAACCCGAGACATGTCTCGGGCGATATCCTAAAACCCGGGACATGTTTCGGGTCTAGAGATTCATCAGTCCTACAAGTACCGACTTGCACCCACCTGGGTGATCCACTGAAGAACTGCAAGTACCAGAGTCCCGAGGGGCGATCCGGAGGAGAGGCTAGCGGTGTGCGCTCCATTTATGATGAAACACCTCCCAGGAGTGAACATACAAATTGTCGATCTTTTCAGTAGACAGAGACAGCAAATACACAAATGGGAACTTCACCCTCAAGTTCTCCTTCCATACGTTTAAGGTTAGAGAGTCCCTCAAATAGATCTTTTTGCCACACACCTAACTCTAAATGACCAAACCTTTCCTCCAGGTACCCACAACCTCTCTCCTAAGGCAATGCACTATGGATGGACTGGTCCGGGATATTTGCCTGCACTTTTCTGCCTCTCCCACTCATTCCATTAGTGGTTTGGAAACTCAGACAAACATCCCTCACACTGATCCTAGTAACTCCTACGTGGGCCTATCAACCGTGGTTCACAACCCTGTTGGAGCTGACCCTAGTTCCACATCAAACACTACACCTCACATCCAGTCTCCTAACACAGATCAATGTAGAAATCAGATACCAAGATCCCAAACAACTGAACTCGCGATCTGGATCCAGAAATCATAGTCTCATTATCTAAATCTCCCACCAGTCTGTATAAACATCATCAGAGAGACCAGAAGGCCTACCACAATAACCTATTATGCAGCTAAATTGAAACAGTTTGTTATCTATTGCAATAACATCAATCCATCAATATATTTTGTTATTTGTTACACTTGCAGCATTCAGGATTAGCTTACACTTCTATCAGACTACATCTTGCTGCAATAACTGCGTATTTACAAAACAGGCAACATTTATCGCTTTTCAGAGTGACCGTAATCAAAGCGTTCATGGAAGGACTTAATAGTTATACCACCAAGACTTCCACCTGCCCCAGGTGTGGAATCCTAACCTAGTCCTGACAAGATGAACGGGCCCACCTTTTGAAACCATGCATAAATGTGAGCCACAGTTTCTCTCTTGGAAGGCTGCTTTCCTCACTGCAATCACTTCACTAAGGAGAGTGGGTGAGCTATAGGCACTAACCATAAAAAAACCCTTTTTCAAAATTCACAGAGATAAAGTCGTTCTTCGTACTAACCCCAAGTTTCTACCAACGTAGTTTCTGCTTTTCATATCAATCACTTGGTGGATTTACCAGTATTCTTTCCTCAACCCAATTTAATGGCAGAATGAGCTCTAAATACCTTGGATGTCAGAAGAGCCTTTTTATATTACATTGAAAGGACTAAATCATTTTGTAAAACCAAACAACTTTTTTGTTGCTTTTGCACCACCACACAAGGGCAGTCCAATATCCAAGTCTGGTATTGCCAGGTGGATTGTTAAATGCATTCAAACTTATTATGCAAAAGAAAAAAGAACTTTAATTATACCCCTAGAGCGCATTCCACTTGTAAAATAGGGGCTACTATGGCTTTCTTAGGAAACATCCCCATAGTTGACATTTGCAAAGCTGCAACATGGTCTACACCCCACACATTCACCAAGCACTATTGTGTAGATGTGTTAGTGAGACAACAAGCTAATGTGGGCCAGGCAGTACTTGGAACACTGGTTCAGACAACTCCAACATCTACAGGTTAGCCACCGCTTTGGGAGAACACTGCTGTATAATCTTTTGCAAAGCATGTGATCTACAGTTCACATGCCTCGAATGGATAATGTTACTTACCAAGTAAACATCTGTTCTTGGCATGTATAGCGGTAGATTCACATGCGCCCACCCACCTCTTCGGGTACCTGTAGCTGTTGCAGTTCTCTATCTTATTTTACATACATACGCATGGACATCTCTGTTCTTTACTTACGAACTTCATTCTCACCCTCCTCTGGAAAACAATCTGAGTCGATGCCCATGTGCACTATCACCGAAAGGAGAAATTACCTACCTAGCGACTGGAAAAGACTTCTTCGAATAAAGACAACTTGCAAACATCCGAACCCAAAACTAGATGGCAGGAGTATGCAAAGCATGTGAATCTACAGGTGTACATGCCAATAACAGATGTTTACTGAGTAAGTATTAATTGAAATACTTTAATTCAGGGCCATAAAAGTTTCACTCAACAACGGAAGATCAATATTGTATATACATATCAAACATTTTTTTTAAATAAACTAAAATTCACTAAGCTCTATATACATAGTCCTCAGTAAAAGCCTCATTAATCAAAAAGTAAAAAGCTATATTGGCCACTGACTAAGTATTTCTTTGCAACTCCCTGTTATATGTGTGTGTGAAAAACAGCTAAAACTCTGTGTGCAGTTAAAATAGCAAATTGGTTTAAAAGTTCAGGGTATTTTTCCAAGTAAAGTGCATTATTTGTTGCAGCGTCACAGTTTTAGTCCCAGTTCGTTTCTTATAATCCCTACTGCAAACAAATATCTTGATAGGGGAAATATTACGTGCAGTGCGGTACTGGCTGTCAGCACCCTTAGAGCGTCTTGGTGAGTCCTGAAACCCAAAGTATTGCACAGCAGATGTATCCATTTCCTCCTTGCCCAAATATATGCTGTGCAGAAGAAAAAAAAAGTGCAATATTTTCCGTAGGCCTTAAAGTACAAGGAGTACATAAAGTGCAAATGCAACCCCCATTTGGCCCCCAACTTTCTGTGTAACTTGATCTGCAAAGTGCCATATCTTAACTTTAAGTACAGAATTCTTACTAGATGTGTTTGTACGCGATCAAGGAATTCTTCAAATCTTGGGTTGGGTTGCACCATAAGAAATTGAGTTGTTAACTTTCCCAGGCTTGGATCGCAATAACAGGCATTCAGAGTGTATAGCCCGTATGTTCTTTTCAGTATGTTTTTGCAACTTGGCCTTAGATTATCTGGCTCAGTCCACTATGAACTGAGAAGCCATTTCTTTACAAATCTTAGCCAAGGATAAGTAAGACAATTATCAATGGCTAGAAGTTCTCCTACACCATCTCTGTACACCACTAGCTCTGATGTTGTCCACAGGCATACCCAATAAAGCAGTGGTAGCAGTATTGGAATTTGTCCAATGCGTTTCGTATTCAGATCATTGAACAATGGGATAAGTGGCATTGATGGTGGTAGCCGCATTAGTCTCCTCACAAACAATGAAAGTGCTAGGAGCCCCAGTTGATATCATTATATATTTATCCCAGATTTACACTTTTTTTTGTGTCATAATTTTTTATTGGAGTTCAAAGATAGGCACCTCCAGAGTACGGTTCGGTACAATGGGTGAATGTACCCCGGATTTAACGTGGATTCTTTTCTACAAAAGCAAATGGTGGACGTCCCAAAAATTGGAGCCTGTCCCATTCCAGTACTTTGATATGCGGACGACGCTGTCCTGTTATCAAGGACAGCGAATGGAATTCAATGCCTAATAGAAAAATTATCACTCTACATGTCAGAAAAAGATCTTCAGTTAAACCTTAATAAAACATTTTTGTATGACATGCAGGAGCAATATGCTGAATAATAGACATCATGTGGGAGAAGCCGTTATAAATAGAGTCTCAACCTTTTCATATTTGGGATTGCTTTTTAATAGAAGAGGTACCTGTTTCACACACATGGAATCTTGTAATTTGAAATTTTTAAGAATAATGGAGGGTATCTTCAAATTTTCTGCCAAAATAGGAAACAAACCTATACGGGAAATTCTTGCCCTGTATAGTAGTAAGTGTTTTACAGGTGTTTCCTATGGGGCAGCCATATGGGGAAGAGCTAACATCGCTTCCCTGCAAATTCGAGAAAATACATTTTTAAAAAGAGTATTGGCAGTCCCAAGTTCCTCAGCTAATTATATAGTACATAAAGAATTGTCTTTATTCATTTAGCTGGACTTACTTTTTGGCGAGGGATTTGGGCGAAAGATGAGACCAAATTCACCAAGGATCTAATTATGGATTGCTTGGCCCTCGATCATAGTAGGAAAATTCCCTTGCTAGAGCAGATCCATATTATTTTAACAAGCTGTAAAGTAGATTTTGACAGAAAGAATTCTTCGCTCATTCTGGACTATAGAAAAAGCGATCTGAAGCTTAGATACACCTCTGCTAGGGAATGTGCAAGAATGGATGATGTCAGATATAAACAAAGTGTCATTTCCTATTGTGAACGCCCTTTTGCAATGGGCACACAAACATATCTAACTTTGGTAAGAAACACTCAACATAGATTTTACCTAACCAGACTTAGGCTTTGTACACTATACTATATAATAGCAATTCCCAGAATGGAAAAAGGTCTCGTAATCTCCTGAACTGTCCGTGTGATGGAAAGTCCCCCCAGTCCACACTTCACTTTATACTTTTTTTAGTTTTTATTGGGATATTCAGAAATTAGTTTTAAAACCACTCTATTTATCCAATGTGCTTTTTTACTATGAACATGCTTTTAACTTTATATGTAGCCTGGATAATGTAAAAACTATGAACTCTGTTATTCTCTTTATACAAACGGCATTTAGGCGAAGAAGAGATTTTTCACATTTGGATGCATTAATATATGAAAAACTCGATGACCTCACTTAGCTAATATCTGAATGAGAGATAAATGACACAGCTAACACTTTGCACTTTATGATATAGGCTATTTTGCACTTTTTTTCCTATGACCAATATATTGCACTTCGTGATGTTTATCCTCTATCTTGAAATATGCTAACATTTTGCACATTATGAATTGTAATTGTAAATGTATATTTTATTATGACGAGTGGAGCTACCATGAAATATTGGTGTTTTCCTTTTTCTTTTCTCTTTCTAATTTGTATAGATTTGAAAATGCTTTACTTGAATAATGTCATTTTAAGAAGAAATGATAATTGTACTTTTTGACTAGTTTGCTTTTATGGCTGTACATCCTGCACCGAATAAAGCTGTTTTGACTTGACTGGAGGGGGAATGCACTCAAGGGAAACTTGGGCACTGGACACACAGTCAATCCCTTCTACATATCAATGACCTAGAGCAGCTAGCTGTTCATCTAGCGATAAAAGCATTCCTTCCTCACCTCACAAGCAAAGTAGTCAATAAAAACAGGCAACATTACTAACATGTATTATCTGCAAAAACGGGGGACATCAGATCTTTACAGTTGTCTCTCCTTGCACAAGAAATCTGGAAGTTTGCTCTATAACACAACATTCAGTTGTGCGCTAATGTTAAAAGGGGCGGCCCTAGAGGTCGGTTATGTCTACCCAGCTCCTCCGTGACCTACCTCTCCCACCAATAATGCCGAGCCTTATGAGAGATCTCCACCGGGGAAGACCTCAGGTAGTGAATCGTACACACGAGGACCACACCACACTTATGAACAGATACAACACCGAGGTATAAGTTAGGAACTTCTTTATAAACACGAAGAAAGCAATATCACACTTATGTACAATGATCGAAGGATCGCAGAGAGTCTCAAGTCCTTTAGGTATGGGGGTAGCGGGACAGTCTTAGGGTCATAACCCAGCACATGGAGTACCCTGCGCACAGCTCTCAATCCTCGAGCCGGGGGGATACGGAAGAAGGCAAACGCACTGGTGATCCTACTCACTTGAGGATAGTCTCTTCGGGATGGTGACTTCGATAGTCCAGCCGGACTAGAATGTTCCTTGAGCCGCGACAGCGTCCGCAGGGCTCGCTCTGTAGGAGGTTCAGGAGGAGCCGCAACCACGTCAGCAGGGCTCGGAGAGTTCCGTAGATGTCTTCAAGGTTCAAGCTCGAGCCGCGACGAGGTCAGCAGGGCTCCGATGTTTCAGTTCCAAGAACGAGCCGCGACCGCGTCAGCAGGGCTCAAGAGTTCACGAGGTTCAGTTCAGCTGCGATCAGATCAGCAGGGCTTCCTTGTCCAAGATACAACTGCCCGCTAGTTCATGGGCGACCCTTGATATAGTTCTGTGACCCTTTGATGTCCGGACCCTGGCAGGCGGGGGTCCGAGGTTATGGGGGCGGTCCGTGGGTGAGGTCCGGCGGTTGGTTCTTTGATCCCTTTGATGATGCGTCCGGGAATTCACAGACGTCCAGCAGGTGTGGAGCCAGCACTCGGGGAGGCCAGAGGTATGTATGTATGTATGTATGTTTTGCGATTTATATAGCGCACGTATCACCCGAAGGCATCAAGGCGCTTGCCTTGGGAACCCGTCCTGGCTTTTCCCTGTGAGATAACCCCTACTGGGCATCCCCAAGGTGAAAGCCAGGCATCCCGCAGCGGGTGGGCCGCCGTAGTGGAGATTAAGCAAGCTATTGCCCAGAGTTGCAGCGTGGGACCCCATGATTAGAATCGGCACCAAGGCGAGAATTATCGAGTCCGTGAACATTTTGGGCTCAGGACCCTGCCGCGTCAGGAATTGAACCCTGGTCCCTGGCCAGACCTCTGCATCAGGGTCTGCCGCTCTAATCAGTGAGCCACACTTCTCCATCGAAACTGGCCCTCAGGGGAGGCCGGAGGTGCCATCGAAACTCCTCACCTTCTCTCACTAGGGTAGCCCTCACCCTCCCAACGGGGGCTGGCGCGTCTGGAGCCTATGCTATGCTGGGGCAGGGGGCAGGTTAGGCCCACTGCATCAGGAACTCGGGAAGGGAAAATGGCTGCCGATGGGCCTATGGGGCCTTGCGGGTCTGGGGCGTGCGGGCTGGAAGGGTGGCCGGGGACAGGCCGATACGGACAATGGGCATTGGGTCGGACATGGGTAGGGGAGCTAGGGAGTCCCTATGTACAGAGCTGGGCTGATTCACGGGGGGGGGGGGGAACCACGCCACGAGGCCGGGTCAAACACGCGTCCCCCCCAGCTGAAAGGCGGAGAGAACTACCCATCCCCTTGGGGGTTCTCTTCACTGAGGCTGAAGAAACAGGACAGGCCGTCAGCGTTGGGGTGGTCAACACCTGGCCGATGTTCCACAGTGAAATCCATCCCTTGGAGGGAGATGGACCATCGCAGCAATATGGGATTCTCCCCTTTGCATTAGCCACCGGAGGGGTCGGTGGTGGGTTTGGACTCGGAATGGAGTACCGAACAGGTAGGGCCTCAGCTTCTTCAGAGCCCAAACCACCGCAAAGGCCTTCCGCTCGATGGTGCTCCACCTTTGCTCTCGAGGGAGTAACCTCCAGCTAATGAAGGCCACTGGCTGGTCCAGGCCTTTCTCATTCAACTGGGACAGGACGGCCCGATGCCGTGCTCGGAGGCGTCCGTTTGGACCACGAACTCTTTGGAGTAGTCGGGGGGCCTGCAACACAGGGGCAGTGCACATGGCGTGCTTCAGGGCTTCAAACGCCTCTTGGCAGGCGGGGGTCCAGTTAACCTTCTTCGGCTGGTTTTTAGAGGTCAATTCTGTGAGGGGCACTACGATGCTACCATATCCCTTTATGAACCTGCGGTAGTACCCCGTGAGCCCGAGGAAGGCTCGCACCTCCATTTGGGTGGAGGGGGCTTCCCAGGCCACAATCGCATCGATCTTGGGTTGGAGAGGTGCTACGAGGCCGCTGCCGACCTGGTGCCCCAGGTAGACCACGGACCCCTGTCCGATTTGGCACTTACTAGCCTTAATGGTGAGACCGGCCCTCTGCAGGGCTAACAAGACCTCCCGGAGATGGAGGAGATGTTCAGGCCAGTGGGAGCTGAACACAGCAATATCGTCCAGATATGCGGCGCTGAATTCTTCCAATCCTGCCAGTACCTGGGTCACCAGTCTCTGGAAGGTGGCGGGGGCATTTTTCATGCCGAAGGGCATCACCCGGAAATGGTAGTGGCCATCCGGGGTGGAAAAGGCGGACCTCTCTCGGGCCCCTTCGGTCAGGGCAATCTGCCAGTAACCACTGGTCAGATCAAAGGTACTGAGGTATCAAGCAGACCCTAGGCGGTCAATGAGCTCGTCTGCTCGGGGAATGGGGTGAGCGTCGGTTCGGGTGACGACGTTGAGCCCACGGTAGTCTACGCAGAACCTCAGCTCGGGAACAGTGCCGGGGACGGCCGCCTTCGGAACCAGAACCACAGGACTGGCCCATGGGCTGTCAGAGGCCTCGACCACTCCCAGGGCTAGCATCTTGGAGACTTCAGTCTTGATGCAGGCTCGGACTCTGTCGGGAACGCGGTAGGCCCTGTGCGTACCGGAGGAGAATAGGTCAGAAAACTGTCCCAACAACTGGCGACAGTCTTCGCGCTGCTCGGGGGGTGAGGGGGTGAGGGAGGGGATGAGCCTCACTCCCTCTACAGCGCCATCTTTTTCCTTTACGCACAAGAGATCAGGGAGGGGATCCGTCTCTTCTTCGGCTCCGTCGTCGGTGGCGAGGAGTAAACTCAACTCGGACCGCACGAAGTGGGGTTTCAGGCGGTTCACATGGAGAACCAACCCGCAAGGGGTTTCTCGGGGACTGGACATCCACAAGGTAGGTAACCTGACTCTTCCGCTCCACTACCTTGAAGGGACCCGTCCATTTGTCCTGCAGGGCACAGGGTTCCACAGGAGCCATCACCCAGACATGTTGTCCGGGTTGGAACTCGACCAGAGTGGCATTCTGGTCATACCACCTTTTCATTTCCTCTTGACTGGCTTCGAGGTTTGCCTCGGCCAGTTCTCAGAACTTCCGAGTCTGATTCCGAAGAGCCAGAATGTATTGAAACACATCTGGTGGGGTCTCCAAGGACGCTGTCTCCCACCCTTCCTTGACCAGGCTGAGGGGTCCTCGGACGGGGTGCCCGTAGAGCAGCTCGAAAGGGCTGAACCCCAGGGACTTCTGGGGGACTTCGCGGTATGCGAACAGGAGGCAGGGGAGGAGGACGTCCCACTTGCGTCTCAGGGATTCCTCAAGGCCCATGATCATCCCTTTGAGGGTGCGGTTGAACCGCTTGACCAGGCCATTCCCTTGGGGATGGTACGGGGTGGTGAACTTGTACGTCACCCCGCACTGTTGCCAGAGAGACTTCATGTACTTGGAGATGAAGTTCGTTCCTCTGTCGCTCACTACTTCTCGAGGGAATCCCACCCGGGAGAAGATCCCCATGAGGGCCCGCCCCACCACTGGGGCTGTCACCGTTCGGAGGGGGATGGCTTCGGGATAGCGGGTGGCGTGGTCCACCAGGACCAGAATGAACCGGTGTCCCAGGGACGTTCGGGGGTCAAGGGGCCCCACAATATCGATTCCCACCGTTCAAAGGGGGTACTGACCACGGGGAAAGGTTGGAGGGGAGCCTTGCGTCGCCCTCCGCTCTTTCCGCTGGCCTGACATGTGGGGCAGGATCTGCAGTGGGCCTCCACATCGGAGCGCATGTGGGGCCAATAGAAATGGGTGACCAACCGGTGGTAGGTTTTGTCTTGACCCAGGTGTCCCGCCAGGGGCAAATCGTGGGCCAGGTTCAGTAGGAATCCGCGGAAACGTAGGGGTACCACCAGCACTCGGGCTGACCCTAGTTCGGCGGATTTCTGTTCGCTATATAATAGGCCATTTTCCCAATAAATGTGGTGGGAACCGGACTGATCGCCGGCGGCCTGTGCGGCGGCCTGCTGCTGCGGCCCCACTAGAGAGGGACACGAGGTCTGCTCCAGGCAGAACTCCTCTTGGGAGGGCCCCCCCTCTTGGCGCCACTGGGCCAACTCTGGGAGATCGTCCGTGCTCGGGGCTGGCTCACCAGCTTGGTCCAAATGACCGGGGTCGGGGTTGCTGCTTTCACCGGGCAAGAGATCCAGGCCTTCCGTCTGTCCGCTACCCTCTGGTTCGGCGGGAACGGAGGGAGGTAATTCGGTAGTCACCTCCTCGGGGTGGCCACCCGGGCTGCCATGGACCGGGTGGTCACGCAGGCCCACTCGGGTAGGCCCACCATCTCGAGGTGAGTCTTGCTCTCTACTTGCTTCCAGGGAGAGCTCTCTAGATCGTTACCGAGGAGACAGTCCTCGGGCATGTCGGTGCGGACTGCAACTCGTAATTCTCTGGAGACGCCCTCCCACTCGAATGGGACCTGCGCTATCTTACAGGTGCGGACGGAATTGTCCGCTGAGATCACTCTGCAGGAGGCACGGGGTACTATTTGGTCTGGGGTGACAAGATGCTCTTTCACAGCCGTGATACTGGCCCCGGTATCTCGGAGGGCTCCTATGCGGAACCCTTTGACAGTCACCTGCTGTCGGTACTTCTCGATGTTGTCTGGTAGGAAGGTTCCGGGGACCATTTCTCTATCCCCCAGGTAAACTAAGGTCATGGCTGCAGGTTCCCACCCCTCGGGGTCCTCTATCTCCTCTTCCTCTTCTAGAGCTACGTTGGCGAGGTGGCGCGCAGGGGGACCTGCAGCAGGGGTTTTCTTGAGTAGGGGGCAGTTGGGGTCATTGGCGTAGTGCCCTGTTTGGTTGCATCGGTAGCAGGCTGTGGCTATTCTGGGTCCTGATCTAACCGGAGGGAATCCGGCCCTGGCGTCTGGCGGGGAGGTCCCTGGCTGGTTCCTAGGGGGACTGCGAGGAGGCCCTGTCTGGGGAACCCGTTGCCTATTCTGATTTCCCCCTCCCCTCTGCCGTGGCTTTTCTTGCTAGTTTCGGTTGTAGTCTCCTACTGGGTTGCGTGGGACTCTGGTGTTCACCCACCGATCAGCTTCGACAGCCAACTTCCTGGGGTCGGCCATCTTGCTATCAAAAAGGTGCTGTCTCAGCTCTACAAAGCAGTTGTCTGATAGATGTTCATAGGCGATGAGGTCTACCAGACCTTCGAAGGTGGTCACTTTGCTGCCCTTGATCCACCCGTCCAAAGCTCTGCTATAGAAATTCACATATTCCACCCATGTGGTGCCGGGTATCTTCTTGCGTCCCGAAATCTCTGCCTGTACATTTCGGGGGTTAGCCCATAGCGAGTCATGAGAGCGTCTTTCATGTGGGTGTAAGAGTTCACGAAGGCAGATCCAGCAGGGTGTCTCTCCCTGCGCTGAAGAAGCGGCCCCATAATCCGGCCCCCAATCCTTCTCAGGTACTCGGTGGGCGGTCATGGCGACCTCGTATGCTTTGAACCACTGCTGGATATCTTCGTTCTTGTAGTATTCCTTCACCACATCCTTGGGGATGTGTACTTTCGGTTCGACCGGGGGAGCATGGTCTCTGTTCCCTGGGGGTCGGGACTCTTCGTTCCGGGTTTTGATCTCGAGCTCCTTCAGGCTGCGCTCATGCTCGAGCTGGAGCTTCTTCCCGTCGTGCTCCCGCTGGAGCTTCTTTTCTTCTAGCTCCCGCTGGAGCTTCTTTTCTTCCAGCTCCCGCTGGAGATTTTTGTCTTCCAATTTCCCTTGCAGCCGTAACTGCTCGAGGGCCAGTTTCTGTTCTGCCAGTTTGAGTTCACCTTCAATTTTAAGTCGGGCCAGCTCCAGCTCGTGGTTCCGGTTGCGTTCCCGGTCTGCCAGTTCTTCCACCAACAGACCTCTTTCCGTGTGGGCAGCTCGTGGTAGGGAGTCGGCTCCCTCGGGCCGTCAGTTTCGGTCGGCGGCTCTTCCTCTCCACTGTATACTTCAGTCGTGGGGAGAGGGCCCCCGGCTTCTACCCAGGCCGTCAGGGCCTTCTCGAAGTCATCTTTAGTGCTCAGCCCAGTGGTAGCGATGCGGAAATCTTTACAGAATTGTTTTAATTCTTTGTGGGTGTAATCTTCCAGCTTTTCCTTCTGAAATGCGTTTTTTTCGTTGATTCCGATAAGACTCATGGCTGGTCTTGTTCGGGTAGTGTGTCAGTCGCTTTACTGTACGATTCTAGGCGTAGGCTCTTATCCCGTCGCTTGCCACCAATGTTAGAAGGGGCGGCCCTAGAGGTCGGGTTATGTCTACCCATCTCCTCCGTGACCTACCTCTCCCACCAATAATGCCGAGCCTTATGAGAGATCCCCACTGGGGAAGACCTCAGGTAGTGAATCGTACATACGAGGACCAAACCACACTTATGAACAGACACAACACCGAGGTATAAGTTAGGAACTTCTTTATAAACACAAAGAAAGCAATATCACAGAAGGATCGCAGAGAGTCTCAAGTCCTTTAGGCATGGAGGTAGCGGGACAGTCTTAGGGTCGTAACCCAGCACGTGGTGTACCCTGCGCACAGCTCTCAATCTTCGAGCCGGGGGGATACGGAAGATGGCAAACGCACTGATGATCCTACTCACTTGAGGATAGTCTCTTCGGGATGGTGACTTCGATAGTCCAGCCGGACTAGAATGTTCCTTGAGCCGCGACAGCGTCAGCAGGGCTCGCTCTGTAGGAGGTTCAGGAGGAGCCGCAACCACGTCAGCAGGGCTCAGAGTTCCGTAGATGTCTTCAAAGTTCAAGCTCGAGCCGCGACGAGGTCAGCAGGGCTCCGATGTTTCAGTTCCAAGAACAAGCCGCAACAGCGTCAGCAGGGCTCAAGAGTTCACGAGGTTCAGTTCAGCCGCGATCAGATCAGCAGGGCTTCCTTGTCCAAGATACAACTGCCCGCTAGTTCAGGGGCGACCCTTGATATAGTTCTGTGACCCTTTGATGTCCGGACCCTGGCAGGCGGGGGTCCGAGGTTGTGGGGGCGGTCCGTGGGTGAGGTCCGGCGGTTGGTTCTTTGATCCCTTTGAGGATGCGTCCGGGAATTCCCAGATGCCCAGCAGGTCTGGAACCAGCACTCGGGGAGGCAGAGGTGACATCGAAACTGGCCCTCAGGGGGGAGATCAAAGGTGTGATCGAAACCGGTCTCTCAGGGGAGGCCGGAGGTGCCATCGAAACTCCTCGCCTTCTCTCACTAGGGTAGCCCTCACCCTCCCAACAGGGGCTGGCACGTCTGGAGCCTACGCTACGCTGGGGCAGGGGTCAGGTTAGGCCCACGGCATCAGGGATCTCGGGAAGGGAAAATGGCTGCCAATGGGCCTATGGGGCCTTGCGGGTCTGGGGCGTGCGGGCTGGAGGGTGGCCGGGGACAGGCCGATACGGACAATGGGCATTGGGTTGGACATGGGTAGGGCAGCTAGGGAGTCCCTATGTACAGAGCTGGGCTGACTGGGGGCTGATTCGCGGGGGGAACCACGCCACGAGGCCGGGTCCAACATGCGCTCAGTACAAATCAGGAGTAGACAACGGCTTGGCCGATCTCCTCTGCAGGACACGTCAACATATCCACAAGTAGGAACTCAGTATACAAGTGCTACACCCATTCTTCCAACAATGGGGACAACCGGACATAGACCTATTTGCAACACCACAGAACGCAAAATGCGAAAACTTTGCTTCCAGGGTCCAACACCTACAGTCCAAAGGCAATGCACTATGGATATATTAGTCGGGGCTATTTGCTCATGCTTTTCTACATCTCCCCCCGCTTCCATTTGTAATGCACAAAGTGAAGCAGACCGTCCTGACAATCATTCTAGTTCCTACCACATGGGACAGGCAACCATGGTACACACACTACTAGAGTTGTCTAGTCACACAGGAACTACTTCCCAACAGACAAGACCTCCAATAGTCAGAACCAAGGAGCAGTGAGAAACCCAAACCCCAGATGTCTCAATCTCTCAATTTGGCTCCTGAGGTCTTAGAATTCGGACACCTAAATTTACCACAAGAATGTATGACTATTTTAAAAGTAGCAAGAAGAACCACAGCAAGGGCATTCTATGCAGCAAAATGGAAACACTTTGTTCATTATTGTCACTCAAAAGATATTGATCCGCTAAATGGATCACCTCAAAACATTCTATGTTATCTACTTCACTTACAGGCTGCAGGGTTAGCTTTTACTTCTATAAAAATATGGCTTACCTCGTTGGCTGCACACCTTTAAAATAGAGAAAAAACTTCTATATTCAGAGTTCCCATAGGCTTTTCTACAAGGCTTTAAAAGAGTAATTCCTTCTAGATCTCCACCACACCAATGTGGAATCTTAATATTGTGCTAACAAGATTAATGGGTCCACCATTTGAAGCATTGCACACATGTCCACTATAATTTCTGTCATGGAAACTTGATTTTCTTATAGCAATTACATTACTCAGAAGAGTAGGAGAAATTCAAGTACTAACTCTAGAGAAAACATTTTTCCAAGGGCATAACGATCAAGTAGTTTTAAGAACTAATCCTAAATTTCTAGCTAAGGTAGTATAGCAATTTCACATGGCTCAATCCATTGAATTGCGTGTATTTTTTCCTCAAATAGACTCAGTGGCAAATAGAGCATTATACACATTAGATGTTAAAGAGCACTAATGCACTATACAGATAGAACACAATCCGTAAAATTCAACAACTATTTGTGCCATTCTTCAAACCACATAAAGGTAAAACAACTTCATGGGGATGTCCCAATAGCAGACATATGCAAAGCAGCTACATGGGCTACACCACATACATTTACAAAACATTACTGTGCAGAAGTTGTGGCACGACAATAGGCAAATGTTGGTCCAGCAGTACTATGTAAATTATTTCAAACAAATGGGCCGGGCACAAGTTAGTCACTGCTTACAAACAGAACTGCTTTTTATGTTTCTACTGACACACACCATCAGATGGTGAATGTTGCTTACCCTGTGTCAGGAATCAGGCCTCCTGTTCGATAACCTGGAACAGGATATAGGAGTTTGTGATGCATGTCTTTATAGGTATATACTCTCACTTTTGAGAGGATCCCTTACTTTGCACTGGTATAGCCAGGTTGAGCAACTATCCTTACTCCCTTTGACTTTTAGTTTAAAAAAAGCATCATCGGAACGAGCCCTCGCTTGGCTTACTGTCCCGGACCTGAACCACGCCCCCCCCTTCATGCATTTCATGACTAACAGTGATGTACTGTTTACTTCGTTAGTCTACGTATCTGGCATATGAAAACATCGTTATTTCGAGATTTTAGTGATCTGCACGCATTATTTTGAATATTTATAATTTGTGTAATTTATTATTTGCATTTATTTAATATGGCTAACTCAAATAATATTTTATCTCCACCCTGCTTTTTGGAAGTTGCAGGTAAGCCTCCTATTCCATGGCATAAATGGTTAAGAGTTTTTACTAATTATTTGGAAGCAATACTTGCTCCCAAATGTGAATTTGGTTCCTACCTTGATACTGCATTACGTGATCAGTTGGTGTTTGTTGGACTTGGCCCTTCCTGCTGGGTCATCCCTAAACTTTTTGCCTTTTTCCTCCTATATTTCCTTTGACCTGTTTTTGTTGGTTTAGGACTCTGGGCACTTTACCACTGCTGACCGGTGCTAAAGTGCATATGCTCTCCCTGTACAAAGTGTATCTGTAATTGATATTCCTGATTGGGTCATTGGATTTACCATCAGTCCCCAGTAGAGTGCACCAGGAGTGCCAGGGCTTGTAAATGCCAATACTGCTAGTGGGCCTGCAGCGCTGGTTGCGCCACCCACAGAAGCAGCCTTTTAAAATGTGTCTAGGGTCTGCCACTGCAGAACCTGCGTGCAGTCTGGTCTGTCATGCTGGCTGGGCAAGTGCACACACTTCCCAGCCCCTAAACCTTCCCTTAACTTCATATTAGTCACCCCTATGGTAGGCCCTAGGGCAGGGTGCATTGTAAGTGTAAGGTAGGACATGCTCTGAGGTGTGTGGCATGTCCTAATAGTGAATTACTGCCAAATTCGTTTTTCACTATTGTAAGGCTACCTGCTCCCTTTAGGCCAGAATGGGCTGCTGGAATTATTACACTCTATAATCCCAGCAGGCTCAGGGAACATGGTAGAGAGTCATGTTTAGTATGCCTGAACTCAGAATAATAAAATACATATTTTAGTAAAGGTTATTTTAATATCCTGTGTTTGCAAATGCTACTTTTAGAAAGTTAGCATTTGCTTGCCTAACCATTTCAGCCCGCCTCTGCTAGTATGTGTATCTGACTGTCTGGGATGTGTGAGTGGCAGGGCTGGGGGATGACAGGTGGTGAATGCAAGGATTACACCTTAGTGGGAGGTAGGAGTGGCCCTGGACTTCTAATCAGGCTGTGCTCTGCCACCACAATGCTGGCTCCGCTCCCCTGGGGAGCGACTGATGACTCAGCCGGCACCTGGCCCAGGAAGGGCGAAGCACCATCATCAAGGTACTCCTGGCTGCCCCTGGCCACACAATGCTGGCTCCACCTCCTGTGGAGCGTCTGATGTGCCTGCCCCTCACACTGAAAGAAGACACCAGAGTACACCCAACAAAGTACTCAGAGACTGAAAGGAGTTATGCAAAGGCCCCCCTGGCCTGGGAGAACAAAGAAAACTCTGTATAAAAGTAGGAGCCCTGCTCCTTGTAAATTAGATCCAGTTTGCGCAAAGAAGAAGCCCTGCCTGAAGAGAAGGACCCTGGAAGCTGCAAGGAGAAGTACTCACTCTGACCCCAAGAGACTGGCCTGTGGTGGGTGCCTTGCTGCTGAAGGAGAGCTGGAGAAGAAAGACTGAAAGACTTTGCTTTTATTCAACTTGTGCCAAACTTTTACCAAGATCTCCAAGGGCTTGCTGTGGAACTTGCCCCCTGAACTGCGCCCCAGGAACAGTGGGCGCTACCCCCCCCTAGAAAGAGAAGCTGCCGTGAGATCTGCATCTGCCTGGTAAACCCTCCTGAGGAAAAGCGGAGTGCGCTGTGAAGGAATCACTGCGCCCCCTGAGAGGCCCTTGGCACCCCCGTCCCGCCGAGCAACGCATCTGCTTCCTGGCAGGCCCCAGATAACATCGCCAGGACCAGCCTCGCTGGCCCCAGCACCGTGCCTGTCGCCTGCCTAACTGCGGACTGCACCGCAAGACCGGACTCTGCCTTTTGCCCACCTGCTCCTAAAGGAGAAAGTGCCTTGAAGCCCCAGCCGCCGCCGTTCGTGTGCAGCAGCGGCGTGGGGAGAGAAGGAGCACTCCCTGTGCTTTGTCAAGGCTTGTTTTGTGCCTCACTTTGCTGCCCGGGGCGCCGCCCCCTCTTTCCAGGACTCGAGGCGCTTTGTCTCTCTGGCCCGGCCCGTGCCGCAACGCCAACCTTCAACCTCGAGCTGAGACGCCGCTCTCTCCAGCCCAGGAAGGAAGACATCGCAACGCGGGACACCGAGCCGCCCTTGACCTTGCCGCCTCGACCCTCTTCAAGGATCTCAAAGGTACTGTGTGCCCCCACGGTGTGAGCATCCTGCCCTTTGCAGCTCGCACCGCCCTGTGTGACCTTGTGTGCCCCGGAGCCTCGCAGCTGCAGTCTGCACCTCGGCACGAGCCTCCCCTCTCCAGAGAGGCTCGCACCGCTCCTGGCCCCCCGAGGCCCCCCCCTGACATTCCCTGTGGCCGGCGCCCCCTCCGCAGCGAGTCCCACACAGCTGTGACTCATTCTGAGAGCAGACCCGGTGGTGCCTTTCGCCGCTCACGCGAGAAGCGTGAGATTTGGCAGGCCGGGCCCGATTGTCAAGCAGGAGGTGCACAGAGGCGCTGGGAAGCACACAGAAGCGCTAGAAAGCACTATACTTGGTGGAAACTGGGCATAAGGCCCCAAAGAACACATTTTAAAGCCTATTTTGAAACGCTGAACAAAGAACTGTGGCAACATATTTACAAGCAACTGGAACCTTGCATTCAAAGTAACAAGACTGTATTTACAAGCCTGATATAAAGATATATATAAAGAAGATATTTTTACAGAAATACAGTCTAGTGTCATTGTGTGGTGGGTTGATGATTATTGTGTGTGATACTGCAAGTGTTTAACCCTATGTACTCCAGAGTTTAGCCTAGACTGCTTGCGCCACACTACCTAGAGGGTGAGCAGGGGTTATTTCTGGGAGTAATCCTTTGCCCTGACGTAGAAGAGAGGGTCCCTGCTTGTCGCAAGTACATACCTGCGCCAACCAGAGACCCCCAATTCTAACAGTGTTCAATTGCTACAACAAGAAAAAACAGGAACGCATTCTGACATGCAAAAATCCTACTTTGGATGAAGTTATGGTGATTGGAAGAAGTATTGAATGTCTGTCATTTCATCAAAATTTTTAGCTGAAAGTTCCACAGTCCGATCCAACACTAATGTTATGTGTTTATCCTCTGATAATGGTAAGGAACACAACATCAATGTTACCACTCGTTTCAAGGATAAGAGAACCATTGAATGCAAATCTAACATCTTTTGTTACAGGTGCGGTTCTAAATTCCATGTAGGCAATAACCCTAATTGTCCTGCTCAAGGTAAAAGGTGTAATAATTGTAAACAAATTGGACAATTTTTCACTGTATGTAAAGCACCTATAGACAAAAGCAAAGTTAATCTTGTTTGTACTGAAGATGAAATTTGTGATGCTCTTAATGTTGCTGCTTTGTCTATACTATCAATTTGCTTGATAAGACTGTTAAAGGACCTAATTGTAATGTATTGATAGGTCCTATTGCTATTGATGTTATGGCAGATTCTGGATCGCCAATAACTATTCTAGATGAGAAGATGTTTCATAACTTGTGGTCTGACACTAAGTTATCACCTTCAGATGTTAATCCGAAAGCTTTAAGCGACTATGATATTATCATGGTCTGTTATTTTACAGATACAATTAACTTCAGGAATAGAGTAATTCACACTAAAATATATGTGGCATTGAATAGCTGAAACATTTTAGGATGGCGAGACCAAGCTAGTTTAGGTATTATACTGAAACCGGGACATCCCGAACCTGTTGTTCTTGGGGATTTTCCAGTATTATCTGTAAATGAGAGCAAAACACAAGATCCTATGTTAATCAAACTGCTTGATGAATACAAAACTATGTTCGGTACTAATATTGGCTTAGCCAAAGGTTTCGAACATACGATTAAATTGAAAGATAAAGTGTTTCCTATTGTTCAGAAAGTACGACCCGTACCTCTTTTTGTCAGGGATGATCTTAAGAAACATCTTGATCAATTATGTTCTCAAGATATAATTTGCCCTGTTGAATCTTCAGAGTGGGTTTCGGTTGCAGTTGTAGCACATTAAACATTCTGGTGATATTCGCTTATGTGAGGACTTAAGAGTACTCAATCGTAATATTGTTGTGGATGCTCACCCTTTACCTAAAATTTACGACATGTTAGCAAAATTAGGCCGTAGCAAATGTTTCTCCACCATACATTTACGCTTGGCTTATCAACAGATTCCTTTGTCAGCCAAATCACAACCTCTCACCACTTTTGTAACCACATTTGGTGTTTATATGTATAAAAGACTTCCATTTGGATTAGCATCCGCTGCTAGTATATTTCCAAGATTGATGGACAAAATGTTTAATGTTTAATGATGGTCCCAGCATCCAAGCTTTTCAAGAAGATATTCTGGTTCATTCAGAAAACTTGGAACAAAATTGTTTGATTAGAAAAAGTGCTGAGTACCTTACAAACACATGGTATGACTGTTAATATTACAAAATGCAACTTTCTCACACAGTGTGGACTATTTGGGCCACAACATTTCGAGTTTAGGAATTAAACCAAAAACCTCTTCACTCGATGCTACTAAAAATGCCCCTTCCCCCTCTGACAAAGATTCTTTAAGAGCATTTCTTGGGTTAAGCGAGTATTATGCTCGCTTTGTTCAGGGTTATGCATTAGTGGTACAAACCCTTCGAAACCTATTAAAGAATGGTCTATCGAGACACAAAATTCTTTCACCTCAGTCAAATAATTAATTGTTAGTGCTGATGCAATTAAACCATTTACTTATGTGTTCAGAGCAGTTCGGCGACACATGAAAGGCAGATGACATTGGTTCATAAATGTGCTATATTTATTACAGTCTCCTGAAAAACGTTCAGGTACTGCCAGGGGAACAGGGACTGGAGTTGTCACATTAATAGCAATTGGGGTTCCGCCTCCCGCACCCTGTCCAGGCCCTCTGTCAAACTGAAATGTAGTAGGTTGTAGTAGGGGACCCTGTCCTCTAGTCTGAGCTCTAACCGTCCCCAATTCCTGGCGTAGTCCCAGATTCTCCTGTCTCAAATCCTGTACTTGGGATTGCAAAGTGGCAATTGCACCCATTAAATTCTGCAAAGTAGGACCATTATCCCCTCCCACTGCATTCCTGGTCTCATCCATCGTCGCCCGGGCAGCGTATAATTACGTGGGCTTGGTTTTCTGTCAGCGCTACACCTCCATGCTATGCCCAACGCTGCAGGAACGACGATAGCCCCAGTCCTTGCCTACTGCTCCCCTAGCACCCACTGAATCACATAAAACAGTGCACCTGCCACGCAAGCACCAGGAAAGGGTGGGATAAAAAGAGAGGGAAGGGTTCAAGAAACACCACCTCGTCTGGTCTTTTCAGTTCTATTAAATGACATAGAACGATATATGCACCTATAAGAAACACAAAAGAAACAATCCTAGTGTTGCATTACAAAAGGTCTCTGTGAGCATGCATGCACAGTCTCCGAATAACACAGTAATTAAATGGCCCCATACCAGTTCATAGGGTCTTGTCCTCGGGAAATAAACACGGTGTAATCCAAAAAATAGTCCCACCTCTCTCCATGTGAACTATAATGTAATTCGGGGGAAAAAAACATAAAACAGGCAAAAAAAACCCTGCCTCAGTTTGCTGAAGAATCACAGTATTCCCAAACAACTAACACGGAGAAAAAACAGTGGCCACTGAACATGTAGGGTACAAAAACAAAACGCTACTACCGGATAACTGTCTCTTCGTGAAACCACACGAAACACCACAAAACAATGAGGAGTGGATACACAAAAACTAGGAAGTACACCTACGAGAAGCAATTGACACGCAGCCGCATAATCAATGCTCAAGGGGACTCCAACACACAAGGCTCCGACTAGAGGAAGTCCCAAAACAGATAAGAAAAATAGAAGTCCCACGACGCTAGTAGCTTCAATCCAAGGTAAATCCAGGGGGGGCTTTCACAATGTCCGATATTTCAGCCGAAAACCGGAACGCATCAAGAAGGCATGAATCAGCTTGTCCAGGTATTTCAGAGATACACGATGAGGCACGAGGGGGAAGGGGCAAGAAAAAGCACCAGAACTCTGAATGTCCTCCACTGTGTAACGTGACAAGGTAAAGAAACCAATCGCCTAGCAAACGCTTCCGGACCCTTTTTAAAGGGCACACCCACATCAGATGACCTGCATGCATGGCCACAGAGACAGGACAGGAATACTAGGAGAGGAATTCCTCACAGTAACAACGGTAGATGCCAGTGCAAAAGGACTCTGTGCCATTTTGAACAAGATTGTTTATGGACAAGATAGCACCAACAACGGTGTATGCCAGTGCAAAAGGACTCTGTGCCGTTTTGAACAAGATTGTTTATGGACAAGATGGCACCAACAACGGTGTATGCCAGTGCAAAAGGACTCTGTGCCGTTTTGAACAAGATTGTTTATGGACAAGAAAGCACCATTGCATTTGCATCTCATACTACTGACATCTGCTGAACTTAATTATAGTACTATCGAGCGTGAAGCTTTAGCATGCACATGGTCTGTTGAAAAAAAATATATATATATTTGGGGGACTAAATTTCAGCTGTACACTGATCATAAACCTTTAATGTACATGCTCAGTGATAGTTGCTCCAACAAAGCATCATCTCGGCTAATTATATTGTTGGCTAGAGTTCAATTTTTGAAAAAACGTGCGTGCGGACTGTCTTTCACGCATTCCATTACCATACGTTCAGGAGTCTGTCAAATGAGAAGATGATTTTGAATGTGTGTACTCAATTGAAGATGTAGTACAAAACTACAAAATTACACAGAATGAATGGATTCATAATTTTGCAAAGGATGATTGTTTACAAAATGTTTAAAAATATTTGATTAATGGTTGGCCTCTGGATAGAAGTCTATCTTTAGAAGAGAAAACGTTTGCTCAAATTGCTTCTGAGCTATCCTTTTCAAATGACATTTTACTTCATCAGAATAAGTTTGTTTCACCCAGAGGTGTTAGAGATACAATCATTTCTTTAGCTCATGAGGGACATGCAGGTACCACAGCCACCATTAACAAAATCAAACAAACTTATTGGTGGCCTGGGATTGACAATCAAGTCAGAACACATGTTGACCAATGTTCTTAATGTCTTTGCTCAGATAAACATTGGAAAGTTTCTAATTCACCTCCTTGTCCTGTTCAGTGGCCTAGTGGAGCTAGAAAAAAATTTGTTTTAGATTTTGCTGGTCCATTTTCTGTGCTGGGCACTGATAAGAAGTATTTAATTGTTGCTGTTGACTATTTTTCAAAATGGATTTATTTTGCCTTTGTCAAAAATGCTGATGCCAATTCTGTTGTGCTATTTTTACAATGATTATTTTACACTGAGGGTACACCTGAGGGACTCATAACTGACAATGGGTCACAATTTACTGCTCATGAAGTAGATCTGTTTGTAAGTAAATTAGATATTAAACACATACTTTTTCCATTGTACAGTCCATCCTCAAATGGACTTGTTGAACGTGCTAACCGTTTACTGAAGGATGGTGTGTAAACTGCTGTAGCTAATGGTTTGAACATCCCTTCATTTTTATTTCAGAAAATTTGGAATTATAACTTCACACCTCACTGTACTACGGGTGTATCACCTTTTGTTTTGTTAATAGGTCGCATGCCAACTTCCAAACTTAATCCTGCATGGCTACTTGAGAAATCTATTCAACTTCCTGTTGATTGAAGTTAAGTTAGATTATGTTAAGAGAAAACAAGAAGTTTACAAACGTAATTATGAGCACATCCATGTTTCTCACAAACAGTTAAGTCCTGGGGATTGGGTTATTATCAAAAAACCCATGAAGGTTTCAAATGGTCAGTCCAAATTTTCCTCACCTGTCCGCGTTTTAAGAGTTTCATGCATGGCAGCTCTTCTCCAAGACAGAGGATGGTGGAACAAAAATGCTCTGGTTAAAGTAACCAATAAACAAGCTGTGATTATTTGTGAAAACAAGAGTAACACTAATGTAAATGGCAACTCTAATTCAGACTGGTTTGGTGTTGGTGATAATATGATTGCACCTGATTCCTCTGTTCGTGCCTCCTTCTGATCATACCACTACTACTCCTTCATTATCTGGAGATGGGGATTCAAACATTATTACTTCCTACCATGTTTCACATTTTTTAGTGTCCTGAAAAGGGGAGGGAGATGGCATAGGTAGAATGAATGGGAGTGGTAGAGTCCGGTCAATAATGTCATGGGGTTGAGCCTTGCATTTTACACTGTGTTAAGTTAGCATGAGCTTCTTAGAAGTTTAAACGCCATTTTTCATTTCTCCTGCTTTTGCACACGGCACACATTATTACAAATGTTTAGAGTCTAGAGGACTGTTTTGCTTCACACGAGAATAATATGTTTTTCTATACAAGCAGCATGGCTTGGTAAGCTTTGTCTGAACAGTGAGTTCTGAGGCCTTCAAGGTTATTTCAACACAGTGGTTGTTGTTCGGTCTGATCAGTGAACGTTCTAGACATAACATATATGCAGCTGTGGCCACCTCTGATTTTGGGGCGTTTAATAATGCACTGCGCAGGCATGCTCAAACACACTTTGGAGAACATTCGCATGCAGAGAGCTGGTGTAGAAAATGATGTGATCCATTTCTACTAGGACCAGTGGTATGGGGCCGCCCTTGTAAACCCAAGAGCCCTTCTGTAGATATAAAATAACCTAATAGCAAGGGAGCGTGAAATCTAGGTGTAATCTAGCCTATTTCCATTTAGCATTTTAACATGCTTTCTCCTTTTGTATTTTATGGATAGTAACTATGCTGATAATCTTGTTGCTTATAATATGTCTGCTTGTATTAGCTAAGATACTGTGCCTGAGAACACTGCATTAGAAATAAATATTTCAAACTTGCACGTGTCTTCATTTACTCCCCGTTTTGACTAGCATGAGTGTATAACGAAAGTGTGTTCATGTTTTCCACATTGCCTGAGGTATTCTAAGTTCCATCTTCTGGGTTGTCTAATCATTGGGGGTATGGAAGAAACAATGAGACACTGATTGCTAGTCTGGTAGGGGATTTTGGCTTCTAAGGTGAGTTTTGGCACACCCCAATTCACTGAGGTTCCAAGTCTCTATACACAGTTCTGTGTAGGAGCAGAATCCCTGCCACATGGCACCCAACGTTGGTGGTCTTATTACATGACGCTTGAGTAGTACTTTATTCAGTCCTTAACCCCTTCGCTATTGTTTCCGGATAACAGTGGTGTCGGACAAACCTACTTATAGATACATAGGTCTTTTCAAGCTTGAATCTTTTCAAAAGGTTTTCTTTGGAATTACTACCCAGTTGTGCTACTAAGTTTTACATTGTAGCATTATCTTCTCTGTGTCACTATGGCTGACATTGTTATACCGCAGCATAGTCGCATTGCGGTTCGCAATCATTTGCAAGCATACAATGTTGGTTTGGAGGGCTGGCAGAGATTTTGGTCGTAAGTGCTGAGGTTGCTTACCCGTTTGAGATATTCTACTCTTGGGTGATGTTTCCTGCAGTAGAAGCGGCTACGCAGGTTTTCCACACTTACACTCACACAGCCGCGCCCAGGGACTAAGTCCCTTATAGGACACAAAAAAATTCCGATTTCTGCATGGCAGTACCGTGTTTGGTTTGATGGCGCCCTTCCCCCCAGGGTAACGGCGGCTAGATTGGGTCATTTGTCCATTCCAGGCACTTCCTGGCCGGTTTTGGCTGGATTCACCCCGCATTCTCGCGCGGGTCAGGTCCCCGTTACTGAGTTACGGACCCTATATGACTCTTCTATTAGTGTCATTTGGGCCCTAGTTCAATATATTACCCGCAATTTCCAGGGCGGGCCTCTGGTGTTGCGTCCCCTCCAGCTGGACCGAGCGGAATGAAGCTTAGTCCCGTGATGGTCAATGCAGTGAATGGCAAGCGTCCCCAAGATAAGGATGATATGCCTTTTTGGCTTCCCGAGAAATTTGACCAGCTGGAGGCAGTTTTTCCTAATTCAAATCCCGTAGAGAAACACAGGATTCTTACAATTAGTTTACCCAAGGATTTGGTACCGGAAGCCGGTGACTGCGAGTCATGGGGTAGTATTTTTGCGGCGGTGTATACGAGGTACTTCGGCACTCCGTCAATGGCTGTCCTTCCTACGGTCATTAAACGTGTTCAGGACGAACACGGACCTGAGGCTGCGGTTGAATTGGGAATGAGACTCGTGGGCTCATTTGATGTAGTTTATGATCTATTCCTTTCTAATATAAAGGGAGATGCAGGAAACTTTCAAGTGGCTAATGCCTTACGCGATGTCCCTGATGCCGACAAACCCGAGAATCATTACAGCTGCGTATAAAACCATTGGCCGCAATAGTTTAGGTGTCAAGCCCTTTTCTGCTAAAGTTAAGAAGCAAACCCAGGGTGCAAAGTCTGAAACAGACTTTCAACCCACAGCTCCAAAGAAAAATTGGAACAGAAAAAAAACAAGGGAAACAGCAACAGAAACAGGAGTCCCGTCCCCATCACCATTGCCTGCGTCTACTGAGTGTGTTTATGATTTGCGTGACCGCAGTACGATTAAGTCGCCTGATGGATTTCAGGTTCCTGATCAACGCTCTCCTCGTTCTTTACAGGACACATCGGCCTCATCGTCCGGTGGTGGAGGTGGCGGCAGAGGTCGGGGTGGCCAGCAGAGTCGCGACCAACCTTCCCGAAAGACGGAAAAGGCAAGCAGGACGATTCTTCACAGAAAAGACCCCAGTTTCAGAAAAAGAAAGTTGTCGCTTTAACAGTGAGATATGCCACAGATAGTGAGAACGCAGCTTCGGAATCAGACATGAGCGCTGACGTTGTTGGACAGCGCGGTGAAGATTACCATTGTGCGAGTGGCCCTGCGTCCACTACTGAAGGTGACAGCGACTGACCAATATGTTGTTGTGGAGACAGCTGATACCAGAGTAGCTCCCCCTGATAGACTTTATGAAATAGTCCTTTTAATTGAAGGTGACATACAACGTACCATAAAAGGGGTATTTTGGAAAAATCTTACATCTACCTATGACATTTTGTTAGCGGAGGCTGACTGGCCCCCACCTTTTGTTCTCGCGGCTCCGAGAGGGGAGGTGGTGAACCTCCCTAGTTTCGCGCACACAGTCTCCAAGGAGCATGCGCTGAATTTCGCAGAAAAGTGGGCTAAAGCCCTTGCTCCGGCTCTGTACCGTACGCACTGTGGTTGGGATAAATTTTCCCCACACAACGAGATTCCCTTACGGTCTATAACACAGCCTCATCCTCAATATCCCATTCGACGTAAAGATAAGGCTTCCGTTGCGGAAATCCTTGAACAATTGGAATATCAAGGTGTAATTGAAACTTGTGTGTCACCGATGAATAACCCACTTTTTACTGTGACCAAGCCGGATGGTTTGTACCGTTTGGTATTGGATTACCGGCATTTGAACTCTCATTGCCATACCTGTGCAGTACAGAATACACACGGCTCTGCTCTAGTGGATGGTCTTGTGCGAAAACGGTTTAAAACCACGCTTGACATATCCAACGGTTTTTTTGCCCACAATTTGGATGGTCTAAGTTCCCGATGGACCAGTTTTACCTGTGGCGGCAAAAAACGCCAATTTAAACGCCTGGCGATGGGCTATATGAATAGTCCAAGTGTGTTTGCGGCCTGTATTGTCTCTCTTGGAGAGAGTCGACCCAAATGCGTGTTCGTATGTCGATGACATCTATATCACAGACGACGAAATTTGGGTGCATCTGTGTCGCTTTGACCGCATAATTTGTAACTTTGCGGACTTCGGTTACAAATTCAGCTTTGCAAAGTCTCACATTGCAGAGTATACAGTGTTGTTCCTGGGCTATGAGCTCAACAATGAAGGTCTAGGATTAGCTCCTCACTTTTTGGAGAAATACGCATAGCTGCGCGTTCCTACAACTCTTAAAAATTACAGTCCTTGCTGGGATTTTTGAATTTCGGGCGTACTTATATTCCCAAATATGCCCAGCGTATCAAGCCTTTGTTTGCTTTGATACAACCTACTTTCACCAAGTCGTGCTGGCTGCCTGAACATTTAGCCATTTTGCAATCTTTGCAGGCTGATCTTCTAGAATCTCATTTCTTACTGACTTGTGATAACCACACCAACCTGGTGATAAGAATAATCCCGGGGGCGGTGTGTTTCACTTACCTTAATTTTAACGAGGGAGACACAGTACCTATTGCTTACAAATCACACTTGTACACTTCGGCAGAAATTTGGTTTTCCACTGTGGAAAAAGTTTTGACAGCAGTGCAAATGGCGATTCTTAAAGAACGTGCACTGTCGCAAGGAAAACGCATACTGGTTGTTACCCCGTATCCTGCCCTAGAGTGTACCCAATTCTAAAGCTTTGCACCCAAGGTGGATACAATGGGCAGCATCTTTGACGTCTCCGGATGTCACTTTCATTTTTGATGCCTCCTTACAGTCGCAGGAGTTTTTGCAATATGAGTTTGTTCATCCTGCGCCACTGACTATGAGGCCTTTGGAGGATTTCCATTGTATCATATACACTGATGGTTCGGCGCAAGTTGCGCATGGGTCTAAGCACGCATACGTCTCAGCTTGCGCCATTGTGGTAGGTACCATGGTGATTGATAAATTAAAGTCCAAAGTTCTGCACATGCAGACTTTAGGGGACTGTACCGCACAATTGGCAGAGCTCTGTGCTCTGATGCTTGCATTGGAGAGAGGGTAATTCCCAACGCGGACCGTAGGTCTACACTGATTTCAGCTGCCCATGAAGGTATTACGTCTGCGCATGCAGGCGTTTCGGCTACTGTATCTCAGTTGCAACAACGTTTCTGGTGGCGGGGACTGTACAAACAGACGCGTGATCATGTCCTTCAGTGTGACATTTGCCAGCAGATTAAACCGTCGACTGCTGCGCGTCCGCCCCAGACACAGTTCTACATTTCTAATAAGCCACTTGGTTGTGTTTACTTAGATCACTGCGGTCCTTTTTCTTCTGATACTGCATACAAGTACATCTTAGTAGCAGTTGATTCATGCACAGGCTTTGTGTGGGTGTGACCACACCGCAGCGCTGATTCACGAACTGTCATAAGAGACTTGCGTGTCTTTGTAGGGATTTTTGCCTATGGCACCTTCCATTCGGATCAGGGTCCTGATTTCGCCTCTAAGGCGGTACAAGGATGCCATGACTTTGTTGGGGGTCCAAGTCAGGTTTTCGTCTCCGTACAGACCTGAGGGTAATAGTGTTGTGGAACGAATGAACCGAGACTTAAAGCAGTCTTTGACAGCTGGGGTTAAAGGCACTGGCAGGAACTGGCTGGCCCACCTCAATAGCGTGCAGCGTGCCGTTAATAATCTCCCTAGAAGGTCTCTGGGTGGGCGGACCCCATACGAAATACTCTTTGGTATCAAGATGTTTGTACCGGACCGTGACTGTCTAGACCAGGCAGCAGTTGCTGCCTCCTTTGACGTAGATGAACATTGCAATGTTTTACACGAGCTACAAAAGACGAGAGGCAGTCTTGCAAAGCAACACTTGCCCTCCACACCTGAAACTGCGTTGCAGATTCCGAGAGTTGGCTGGCTGCCCCAAGTTGGAGAACTGGTTCAAGAGAAGATCGAAAACAAGAAGGAGTTTGGTCCCTCATATCGAGCTCCTGTTCCGGTGCTTGGAGTGAAGGGCCAAGAACAGTCATTTTACCACCACTTCCAGGTCGTAAAGATAACCGGTATATCTCCATTGACAATGTGAAATTACACAGAGTGTCCGATTCTTCTTAGTATGACTCCGGCAGTCTCATGTCCATCAATTTTGAGAAATTCTGTTTTGGCCCCGGCTCCTAATCCCAGGCCTGATGTTGCCCTCGAGATCCCTGCAGTTTCAAGTCCTTTATTGAGCTCACTACCTGGTGCTCACCTTGATGAGACTGAATATACTTACCCCACTGACTTATCGATGCCTGATTTGCAAACTTGTTTGGCTACAGAATTCAGATTTTCATTTGACACTGACTCTCACACATCGAAGACCCCTTCCAAGGTTTCTGTTCTTGCAACACGGTTTAAAAAACATTTTTCGATTCCTCCTTGGACCTACATTTGGTTGGTGCTTTTTTTGATTTACCTCTTCATGTCTATTGGATTTGTGGTGTATTTTTTCCGCCTTGTCAACGGACACTATGTTGAAGAAAGAACATGCATTCGCAATATTAACGGAACATTGGCCCCCCCATTCCTCATCACACAGATTAAAGAGGGGCCTGGCTTTTGTTAACATCACTGTTTGGCCCGTCTTAGATGGGATTGTGTGGGATGCTATTAGATTTCAAATCCATGGGCCCACTGAGGTTATAAATGTCCCAAATGTCCTGAGAGGTTCTATGGGGGATGTAATTAAACAAAATATATGTTCTGATGATTGGGATCTTCAGGCCGTAGAAGCTTTGTTTTCTGATTTGAAATAATATGCTGCCTTTGATGCTGAGGATTTATATTAAGATTCTGCAAATTATGGTGGTTTGTTTTGTTATCAACATTTTGGCAACCGCTACCTGCCTAAAGCAAATACCAGGAGGAATACTGTTAATTATACACAGTGGGAGCATTGTCCTGCTCCTGTACAAGGCAGTTCCACTTCTATTTTAAAGAGGTTCTCTTACTTCACTGATTTTATTAATTCAAATCCTAATGCATTTTATTTTAAAATTACTGAAAAGTCCACTTCCAAGGTTAGACTTACCCACACAAAATTATTATATTCTAAGCCCTTTTTAGACAAATTGCCTGTTGGGGGCTACAAGCTGTGGAAAGATACTATTGATCTTAAATCTGTTTGGGGTTCTAAAAGTTGGCAAGTGCAAGGCACTGAGGCTTTGCATCGTGCATGCCTCATCCCGAACCATATGTTGTTTTTGAATTCTACGATTTCACAAACGACTTGCTTTGGATTGCCTACTACTAAAAAGTTAAATGCCCCTTCATTTCCTGAATTAGAAGAATATTCCGGTTGGGATAATAATACCAAGTTGTCCATCAGAGAATTACAGACCATGTTACTGAATTCTTCCTTTAATAATCCAGTTTGGATCCTGAGGGTTGGTTGCTGTGGCACAAAAGTGCTGATTCTTGCCAACCTCATTTTCTGGGTTTAGCTCCAGGCTACACACAGGTCAGGGTGTATCCCCGTTTTGAAAGTGGCCATTCTGTGACTACCTATTTTGTAGGCAAATTATGTCAGAGTTGGCTCAAACATTCCACTTTGGTGTCAGTTAAGCTGCACTTATCTAAATTGACTGACGATTTTGGTCTGAATGATTCCGTGAAAGGCCCGGCTTCCGGTAGATCTAAAAGATGGATATATGCTATTTACAACGAGGTCTGGAAACTGTCCCAAATTGAGGCAACTTCCTGCATTATAGCTATAGATCAAGCGAATTTAGAGAAAGTGCTAGCAGTTGTAGATAACAGCATTAAAACGCTTTCTTCCTGCATTTACACGTTAGATAATATTGTGCCATCTGTTGTTGATATTGTGCAAAATGAAGTGTCTGTTTTGTACCATGGTCAGAATCCATTGCGTTCTAATATGCAGTTTGCTTGGGCCTTACAGACTTTGAAAGCTGGAAAAGTGACATGGCACTACATGAATATGTCCTCATTATTTGCCCTGTTTAATTTGACTGAAAAGCAACGTTTTATGTCAATGAAAGATGCAACATTTTCTATGTTACACATTGAAAAGTTAGAACTGTTACCATTTTCTGTGGCTGAGACCAATTCGGCAACGTGGCTTATCCACAGGTTAATAACTCTACCTTTTCCTCTTTTCAAATTCAAAGCATGTGTGAAGTACTATGCAATTGGCAGATATGAGCCTCTGGGCGCCGCTTATCTCCTTGAAGCTTGGTCGCTACCATTTACCTATAGATGCCTTAGGGAGGGAAAAGAGGTTTACTTGACTGGTGAGGATTGCACTACAACACCTGATCATTTGCTAATGTGTAGGAGTATCCAAATGCATGGCTCTTGTAACCAGAACGAGCCGAATTTAGCCTGTATTTTGAAAGGCACACCAGTACCTGCTATCATACCAACATTCACATTACTGGCAAATGGGAGTTATTTACTTTTAAATAATGAAGATTGTTGTGGTATGGTTGCCTGAATTCCTTACGTGGTTACGGTCAGTGAGCGCGTGGTTTGTTGTAAAAGTGGAATTTTCCCTCCTCCGCATGGGAAGCTTGATGTTTCCATCTGGCCGACAATTCTGACCGGGAAAGCAGAGTTCAACAGGATGAGCCGTATAAGAGCTCTATTGTCCCAAAAAGAAGTCGCCCTCACATCTGCTCATGAAACATTTGTCCTTCACGTGGCAAAAACCCGCACAGAGGTGCATGCTTTATTAAATACTGATTTGCCCTTGCATTTCGGGGAGTTAATTCACACTATCTTTAATGCATCCTCCACCACAGCGCTGGCACACTTTTTTAAAGTTGTTGGCAGTGGCCTTGTGACTTCTTTTCAAACTATATTTGGTGTATTCCCGGCATTTTTTCCTCAAATTTTTTCCAGCCTATTTGGTGGAATTCCCTTATTGCTAGCTCTGGCCGCAGGCGTACTTCTGTTGTTTTGTTTATTTCAAAATGGATGCACGTCCTGTGTTGCGAGAAGATCTGTCACGACTGTTGCTGCTCCGCAATCGAATGCTTGAGTATTATGGAGCGCTGCCTCTTGCTACCTTGAGTGCGGCTTATGGATTATTGTTTCAATTTTCCTTTTTTACATGCTTCCAGCCTGTCTTTCATTGCCTGAGTTGAGATTTTGACTGGGCCCTGGATTTGAGTCTCTGCAATACGGTGTCTCCCAATGCGGATTATGATCACCTTATGAGTGCCTTTGTTGCTCATGAATTGCTTTGTTCTGGCGGAGGGATTATGGCCTTTGCAGCGATGCATGGGGTCCTGGGACGTTGGAATATTTTTGCAGCGGCGCAAGATTTCTTGGCACACAGCTTCATTGAAGAAAAAACGAGTTGCACTCTGATGGTGCTAGAGGCTTTGGTAATTGAGGAACATGTGTGTTCTTTCCATTTGCTAAATTGGATGGCTGACATGTTTTCGGATGAGAACAGTGACTTCCTATTGGAGGCTGTTGCTACATTTTTTGCATATATATTGTTGGATTGAATGGCTTCTCTCTTTCTTCCATGACCAAGAGTTGGACATCGGATATTTTTTTATATTTTTTCTCTACTCGGTTTCAATTTTTTTCTGTACAGAAATAAAAAGGGAATGGCCCAACTGTCCAAGGGACAGGGTACCAGATTATAACAAAGAATAAAATATCCCTTGGGCAAATCAATCAAGCTCCTAGCCATATACGCTGAACTCACACATTCATACCTCACCCTTTCCTTGTCAATTGTATCATATATATATTTGGATATCCTAAATGTAAACCACCCACCAGTTTAGATTATGTAAAAAAACTGAACAATTCAATATCACAGTATGTGCATTTATTAGTATCAAATGTCAATTAAAAACAATACAGCAGAAATATTACTTCATCAATATTATTTAAACACATTGCACAAATCTTAAAAACAAGAAAGAGACTTGAGATCCGTGATGTAATATACAGTCATCGGTTTGTTAATTCATAGGAATCAGAATCATAATATCAGTCACTCCATGGAGAAGTTCCTAAACCAAGAAGCACGCTGACGAAGTACACAATCGGATCAGACTGCAGAATCCGCCGTACATGGGGACCTAAGACTGCTCTCTTGAAAAGTACAAACGGTCCACATAAGAGGCCACTTAGCCATAAGAAAGGAAAAATTACCGGCGATTTATTTTATGCCACGGGATATCATTTTCAGAATTTACTAGAGTACAACATTTAATCAGGAGAGTGCAAGCAGTGATCTACGGGTTGTGATCTTATTAAGATCCTGTGGGGTTATGGAAGTGACTATATTGTGGAACTTCCCTCTGGAGTGACTGATATCTGGCAGCTCACGAATTTTTATGATATTATTTGTTCTATCAAATTGTGGGTACGAAAGAAACAGAAAGAACATTTAGTCTTAATAAAGGTGGTACATATTAAATAACACACCGAAACGTGTCGACACATCTGTTGCAAGTTAAAATTCAAGGAACTATGTGCCAGGACTAATCTATTTGATTCTGGTTTTTATGATTCTGATTCCTATGAATTAACAAACCGATGACTGTATATTACATCACTGATCTCAAGTCTCTTTCTTGTTTGTAAGTATTTGTGCAATGTGTTTAAATATTGACGAAGTAATATTTCTGCTGTATTGTTTTTAATTGACATTTGATACTAATAAATGCACATACTGTGATATTGAATTGTTCAGGTTTGAGGGGTGGTTTACATTTAGGATATCCAAATATATGAATGATACAATTGACAAGGAAAGGGTGAGGTATGAATGTGTGAGTTCAGCGTATATGACTAGGAGCTTGTTTGATTTACACAAGGGATATTTATTCTTTGTCAATTTTTTTCTGCCCAGACCTATTGACTTCACTATGTCCATGGCTAGAATTATTTGATTTGTAAAGCATTCGAATTATGGAGTTTTTTGTTCACGGTTTTTCCCTGTGGCAATTTGAACTTGGTTCTCACAGTGGTTCTTGAACTCTGCTTTCCAAATTTGCCCTGTGTCTTATCCGTGCTCGGATCAAGGGAGGGTGTCATGGGGTTGAGCCTTGCATTTACACTGTGTTGAGTTAGCATGAGCTTGTTAGAAGTTTAAACGCCATTTTTCCTTTCTTCTGCCTTTACACACTGCACACATTATTACAAATGTTTAGAGTCTAGAGGACTGTTTTGCTTCACACGAGAATAAAATGTTTTTCTACACTAGCACCTTGGCTTGGTAAGCTTTGTCTGAGCAGTGAGTGCCGAGGCCTTCAAGGTTATTTTAACACAGTGGTTGTTGTTGGGTCTGATCAGCGCACGTTCTAGACATAACATATATGCAGCTGTGGCCACCTCTGATTTTGGCACGTTTAATAATGCACTGCGCAGGCATGCTCAAACACACTTTGGAGAACATTCACATGCAGAGAGCTGGTGTAGAAAATGATGTGATACATTTCTACTAGGACCAGAGGTATGGGGCCGCCCTTGTAAACCCAAGAGGCCTTCTGTAGATATAAAATAACCTAATAGCAAGGGAGCGTGAAATCTAGGTGTAATCTAGCCTATTTCCATTTAGCATTTTAACATGCTTTCTCCTTTTGTATTTTATGGAATAGTAACTATGCTGATAATCTTGTTGCTTATAGTATGTCTGCTTGTATTTGCTAAGATACTGCGCCTGAGAACACTGCATTAGAAATAAATATTTCAAACTTGCACGTGTCTTCATTTACTCCCCGTTTTGACTAGAATGAGTGTATAACGAAAGTGTGTTCATGTGTTCCACATTGCCTGAGGTATTCTAAGTTCAATCTTCTGGGTTGTCTAATCATTGGGGATATGGAAGAACCAATGAGACACTGATTGCTATTCTGGTAGGGGATTTTGGCTTCTAAGGTGAGTTTTGGCACACCCTAATTCACTGAGGTTCCAAGTCTCTGCACAGTTCTGTGTAGGAGCAGAATCCCTGCTACAGTACCACTACGCGTTCGTGATTGTCATGAAATAGTTGATTTGTAATTTTTATTGTATTTACGTTTATCTTTTACATTTTAGCTTTTGTTCATTCTCCTATAATAAGATTATTATATTTATTTTCATCTTTGACATTTTAGCTATTGTTCATTCACCTATAAAAAGGGGGATGTTTGGTAAGTTTTTATCTTGTTCTTACTACTTATTGTGCAATTTTACTTTAAAGAATGTTGTACAACTATAATTCTATTTGACATCACTGTAACCTAGAATGTTCAAAGTAGTAGTCAGATGGCTATTGGATTTTAACTAGATCAGTCGTGGGTCCTGCTTATGAGAATAAACTTATTACTTTATTCTCCAACCTGTTTCGTGGGATTTATTGGATTACTGGCTGAAGTTACGCTACACCTGCCGAATCAGACCGGATGCAGGTTAGTGCAGGCTTTGCACGTGACTCCCTTTAAGCATCTGTTTGTGACATGCCCCCACCCTCATTATCAGTGACGTCTGCTCCTTTCATTTATATACATCACAAGCCAATTATTACATGGTCAACTACATGCGATACGCTATCCTTTCACTCCATCCTCACCCGCCACGCAGAAAACAATCTAACAGTGGAGTTGATGACGATGCGCACTACAGGCAAGAGGAGGAGTCGCAGTACCTTGTGACTTGAAAGACTTCTTTGATGAAAAACAACTAGCACACTTCCCAACATTAGATGGCGGACTTATGCTAATCATACGAATCTACAGCACTGCATGCCACAAACAGATGCTTACAGGGTAACATTAACTATATATATATATATATATATATATATATATATAACTCATCAGCAGAGTGGTAGAAAGCACCATTTATTACGTAAAACCGGCAATGACATTCTGATCATATCTCTCTCCCGACGCGTTTATGGGCTGGCAAAGCTCCTTAATCATAGGAAAACAACCTGGTAATGCGCTTAATAGCTCAATTAGGCACCATTACTGCATGCTCATTTAAATATTCCCCAGTGGGCCTTTCGAGTGAGTCACGCTATCAGGCATGCTGGTACATGTAGTCTTTTTCGTCCTTGAGCAAACATTTCTTCCCCAGTGGGATCATTGCACAACTCCCAGTCTTTTGTTAAAAAGAATATATATATATATATATATATATCACCTACTGGCGGTTCCAGTAGGTAGTTGTTATAGTTAGGACCTAGTTACCATAGGAATATGGCAACATTCTATTCCAAATAACTTTGGTGCAGATTGACGAATCTTCGCGAAATTTTCAAAACAAACTAATTCTTTGTTGATATCAGCTCCTATGTTGAAAGTTTGGGGGTGATTCGTTGAGGTGGGGCCGAGAAAAAAGAGGGTCCCAAAACATGTTTTCTCCATGTTAACCCCTTTGCTGCGGCGGCTATTCCGCTGCAGCGCTAAGGGGGCGGGGGGCCCGCGTGGCGCGCCCATGCTGGTGATGGAACCGCTCCGTCACCAGCCGCGGTCGCGCTGTGCTCATGACAGAGCGGTTCCGTCACGCCCCCGCCCGTTTAATGGAACGCTCAGCGCAGGCGCGGAATCCGCGCCACACAGACGTGCAGAGCGGGCCGTGACGGAACCGCTCTGTCATCAGCACAGCGCGACCGCGGCTGATGACAGAGTGGTTCCGTCACCAGCAGGGGAGGAGTTAATTTCCATAGGAAACTAGACAAGGCTACAGGTCAAACGGGTCAACGGAATTACCCCAAATTTGCAGGGAGAAAGGTCTTGGTCTAGAAAGCACGCTTTTGTTTATTTGGTGTAAATTTGTTCAGTAGTTTTTGAGAAATATTGAAATTTACAGATATCGATATTTGGGAATTCTGCCATCTTATTGGCTGAGGCGTTACGAGGACGAGCTTGCTGCTGATTGGCTGCGAGCAGTTGCAACTAGGAAGTGTTGGCTGCCATTTTGTGATTCCGTTGAATCGAGTAAGGGGAAAAAAGGGGGGAATAAAGTGGGAAATAGGAGCGTAGGAGCACTGTAACCTCTAGGGTGTGCTTTAGAGGGGATGCGAAGCGAAGTATTCACCCCTACCGGTGTGTAAGTGGTGGGCTACGGAAATTAAGTGAGGTATTGCTTAGAGTCTGATGTGGGTAAAGTGAGCTGGTGCGGGACTCTGGGATTAAAGTGTGAGCCCAAATTGTATGTCTTATGCTGTGAAGTCATGTGCTGTGGCCGCTGCACTACAGTTGTGAAAGTAGTGTCCGCATGTGTTTATAACTACTAGGATGAACTACTGACCCGTACTAGTATGAAAGTCCTTGGGTACGGAATATATGTGAGGTATTGTCTAGAGTCTCACGCTGCTAAGCTGAGTTGCTGCCGGAGTTTGGGATTAAAGCGTGAGCCCAAACTGCGTGTCATATGCTGTGAAGTCATGTGCTCTGGCCGATGTGCCACATCTATGCAAGTAGTGTCAGCATGTAGTCGTAGCTACTTGGATGGACTTTTGTTTAGAACATTGTAGCTTGTGTATGGTGCTTAGGTGGTGTTGTATAGAGAATGCGAAGGTAAATCAATACGGTATTTGTGAAAACAGATTTTATTAGTCAAGTAGCACATATCGGGCAGTCCCCCTAACCTGGCAATAGGCGCTCGTCCGTCACGGGGGTCTAGCCACAATCCCCGATACTCCGCCCACCTTTTCCAGATTTTATAATGCTTGCGTGGACACCCCCTGGCCAAAAATATGGGTTGCTCCAGACCCATGCAGAAATCAAGGCAATTTTTCCAGACCGCCACCGAGGGGGCCCTCGTCGCCTTCCATGCCTGCGCAATATCTCGCTTTGCCAAGGTGAACCCTAGCAAGAGGTGTCTTTTGTATCTGTTGCCTCCCACCCCCTCCATCACGTGTAACAGGGCCAACTGCGATGTGCGGGCCAGCTCCCAGCCCGAAACCTACGAAAGGCATGCAAAGACCCCCCCTTCCAGAAGCGCTCTAGTGATGTACAGTGCCATATCGTTTGGATAAATGTGCCTTCCGCCTGATTGCAGTGCAAACATACAGGTGAGGAAATCATCCTCGCCCGCCAGAGGCGCGTCCTAGTAAAGTATACCCTGTGGAGGTATTTAAATTGGACTAGACGAAGTCGCATTGTGATGGCCGCCCCACGCGGGGACGCCAACGCTTCCACCCAGTCCTCTTCCTCCAGCTCACTATATCGGCCTCCCAGTCCCTCCTAAGCTTCTGAAGTGTTTCGGGGAGCAGTGTCTCACTAGGGTTTGGTATATGCACGGTATCTTCCTGTCTCCTAGGTCCCCCATTAAGAATTTGGCCTCTATAGGGCTGAACTCTGGGATGTCCTCCAGGCCCCGCAAACTAGGAGATAGCGCATGTTGCAGCTGTAAATATTGGTAGACCTGTGTCGGGTGCAACTGATATTCCTCCTGAAGATCCTGAAAGGACTTAATAGTTGTATCGGCCACCACGTCACCCAGTGTGGATATGCCAATGGCATCCCACTCTCTGAGTCCTGAAAGAGCCGCCAAATGAGGCAGCCGCCCGTTATTCCACAGGGGGTTTCCCGTGTCAATACACCCCACCAACCCATGCGCCGAAGCGCCTGCTTCCAAACCATGAACACCACCCTCTAATACGGTATTTGTAAAGCGCAAACTACTCACCCCTATGGGTGAGTAGAGCTGGGGATCAAAGCTAGAGGTCTGCGCTGCAAAGAGAGATGGTCTGGCCGCTGCGCCACAGCAATGTGGAGAATACATTTTGGCGAGGGTGTGGGAGTTGTCGTTATATGGCCCTAAAATAGTGGGTCTTAGTTGTAAGGTATAGAGTGGCTCTAAAAAGAGCCCTTGTGTTCATTAGTTGGAGCTACATATAAGTGTGGATGAACAGCTTCAAGTTATTCAGAAAAACTCAGTTTCACTGATCTGTAAAGTGTACTCCATCACTTCTATATATATCTGCCATATCAAAACGTATTTTGTTGTAGATGGACCACATTTTGTGGTCTCTGAGGTATGCAAAGACAGCTTTGTTGACTTTTTTCAGAGATTTTTCATTTTGAGGACAATATTGTTTGGATCATTTCCACTTCTGTCTTTGGCATATATTGGAATATACAAAGACAGTTTGAGGCAAAAGTAACATCAATTGTCCAAAGGTGTCCTTCATAAGCATTTCAAAACCTACCCAAGTCAATGTGCCTAGGTCGTTTCCACCACAGTGCACAATCATGATCATGAGATCAGGGTGTTGGAGATGCAAACAGGTTTTAACCAAAGGCAACAATTGGTGCCACTTCAGTCCTCTCTGTCCAAACCATGTATTGTCCACATTTTGTAAACCTAGGTCGAAGTCAATACGTCTCTGTTCTGCATACCTCTTGCACCAGAAAACATAACTATGTCCTACGATCCAACCTAGCATTTTGAAGGAATGGCTGGAAGGTATTGAAAGATGTCTGTAGCTCATGCAGTTCCTTCGTAGAATAAGAGATATGTTTAAAGATGGGGGAACTAGTTTATTTTGGCATACAAAAGGGTACCTGATTGGGAGATGAAAAATATTGTTTTTTAAAAGTAGGGTGCACATTCTTTTTGTGGAAAAGTATCTTTGTGATTCGAAAAAGTATCTTGCACGTGGAGTACATAATATAGGATAAAATTTGCTCAACTCGACCACACCTGCTACTTGCGTTTGGAAGGCACTGTTCGAACTTAAAACAATCTTGAACTTTTAACCTGCACGTGCCGTTAAATGTTCGAGAAAATGTTGCAAAAAAAATATCGTTAGGTTCAAAAAAATTGATGAACTTTTAACCTCTACGTGTTGTAGAATGTTCCAGAAAGTGTGTTGATAGAATACTTTGCATTTCTGACTTCGATGTATACTTGAATATTATAAAAAATAGTTTATATGGAAAAGTAGAAAGACAGTAATAGAGAGAAGTTTTGAAAGCTAAAAGAATAAAGGAACTATTGCAATTTGTTCTTGGTTACCTACTGGTGGTCGCCAGTAGGTAGTTATCAATGTTAATGGTCTGAAAGTGTGGTGTTGCTCAGAGTGGCATGGTGCTGATATGATATGGCCTACACTCGGGTATGAAACCGATAGTCTAAACCGTGAGGTCATTCTTGTAAAGTGATGTGGTCTGGTGTTTGTAGCATACGTGTGCAAGTAGTGTTAGTAGGCGTTTATACCATACAAGGAGTGGGAAGCGAACTACTGACCGCTACTGTGTGTTGATAGTATACCGGAAGCGGGAAGCGAAGTAGGTACGCCTACTGGTGTGAAGACTTGAGGATGAAACCGAGCTGACTGCTGAAAAGTGATGGGCTCTGGGTGCTGTAGGATACTAGCCGCAGTAGTATAAGTGTGTAAGTAGTGTTAGTATGCATTTATAGTATTTAGGGAGTGGGAAGCGAACTACTCACCCCTACTGGTGTGAAGACTCGGGGATTAAACTGTGAGCCTAAATTGTAAGCTTATTGCTGTAAATTGATGTGCTCTGGGCGCTGTAGCATATCTGTGGAAGAAGTGTTTATGTTTATATAATATAGGGAGTGGGAAGCGAAAGACTCCCTCCTACCAGTCTCAAGACTCGTGGATGAAACCATAAGCTCATTGCTGTTAAGTCATGTGCTCTGTGTAGTAGTCCAATGTAAGTCATAGTAGAATGTTAGTATGTAATTTTACTAGAATCTAAGTATGTAATGTTAGAATGTAGGGCTGTCATGAGGGGAACCTTGCGGAGTATGTACACGGTGCTGGATTAGACGGTTGCTTTGCTGTCTGCTCCTGTTGGTGGTTGTTTCAGGTGTCTTGTTTTCTTGTAATAAATATACTTATTGGATCCACTGCTGTCTGCCTCTTCACTACATAAATTTGGCGACGAGCGGGAGAAGGCAAAAAGAAGGCACCACTCACCAATATTTAAAAATTTCTTGCGTTGTGCTGAAGACCCGTTTTCTTCGTGTAGCTGTTTCTACTCATGCCAGGGTCGTCGGCTCATTGAACTATGTCATCCAACTTCTGGTAGGATTTATATTTTTAGATTTTGCACTTCCTCTGCTTCTTCACTACATTCTGGTTGCTGTAAGTAGTGTTAGTATGCGTTTATACTAACAAATGCATCATGGTCCTTGGGAGGGCGACCTCTCAGGTGCAGCTCATACAATGTCCTGGGTGTGCATTTGCGGGACATCTGTGTTTGCTATTAGAGGGTGGTGCATGTCTTCCACCCTGTGATAGCAAATACCCGTATCGCTGCAATAGAGGGGATGCGGTTGGTAAAAATGGAGAGAAAAGAACAAAAAAAAAGCGGGGTCGCGCCCGTTCTTTTAAATGAGGCCCCTGGTGGGTAATGATCCGTGTCCAATCCAGTTATTGTATTGCAGGTCTCTGTAGGACTGGGGATCTTAATGTCACATGTAAATTAGGTGCGGAAGGGCACAGAGACGTTTTTCAGGCTAGGGGAGCACCACCTTCCCGAGTATTGTTCACTAATTGTTCGGGGTGTTAGAGGCCAACTGAAGTTCGGGATCGCCACACTCCGGGTCTTTATTTAAATATGCAGGGTGGGCTTTGGCAGTCCCTGAAGCCTCGGTGGTCCTAGGAAGTGCGTTATTTGTTATGTAATCACACTGGCAGTACTTATGGTGTTATAAAGTCATACACTTACACAACTGTTGCAGTTGTACAATTACCCAGGCTTCATTTGTCTAATAGTCTGTTAGATTATGTTTGGTAGGTGCACTCTAATATTAAATAATGTCCTTAAAATCTCCTATAAACAGATGATTTTCACAATAAATAATAGACAGGTGTCAGAAAAAGAAGACCTATACGCTCAGTTATTTAATTGAAAAAAAGTAACCTTTATTTAAACACAAATAAATAGAAATGTAACTTTAATAGAAGAAACAGTATAATAAAAAAATGTGGGTTGGACTCCAGTGGAAGCAGCGTAGGAAACCTACAGGACAAAAATGAAACATAAGTATGTGTGCTATGTGGAAGAGGTAAAGAAAGGTAGTCCAAATGAAAGGACCTTTGACCCTGCTTGCAGGCAGGTCACCCCCACGCCGCTGCTCGTCACCTGACTGCCTGGTTCCTGCCTCCTTGCTGCCTCCCTGTTCCTGGATTTTTTCCTTCCCCTCTGCCCTGTGCGACAGTACCCCCCGCCCCCTGCCGTTCCCGATCCATCACTTTCCTGCCTCTGCTTCCCTGCAGCCCCGCCCCTCTGCACACCCATTCGCCTCCCCGCTCCCAGCTGCTCCTCCCTCCCAAGCCACCTCATATGCAGGCTGAGGAGCGGCCACGCGCAGCGGGCACGACCCTGGCGCGCCAAAGGCGTGCCTAAGGCAAGCCCGGGGTCCAGAACCCCTAGACCCCGCGAACGCCATGACACCAGAATCCACTACGACACCAGCACCCTCCCCGCGCTCAATGCCGGCCGAAACCACACCTGCTTCCTGGCCGCCCCGAAACGGACCCACGGACCCTTCTTCTGCCACACCTGCAGCTTCACCTGCGACAGAACCACCAAACCTCCAAGGACTGGACCCAACCACCTCCACTGCATACTCCTCAACACCCGCTCCGCGCGCAAACACGCCGTCTCAACACCCGCTCTGCACGCAAACAAGTCGTCAAGCTCTGGGATCTGCTCAACACCTCCGCCCCAGATGTGGCCTTCCTGACCGAGACCTGGTGGAACGACTCCTCGGCGCCCAACATCGCCATAGCCATCCCGGACAGCTACAAGATCAACCGCAGGGAGTGCGCCAACGGAATCAGAGGAGGAATAGCCATCGTCCACAAGTCCACCCTCAAGGTCACCACCCAGGCAGACGACACCCTCAACAACGCCGAACACCTGCACTTCCGGATCCACACCGACCCCAACACCACCCTCAGAGGAACACTCATCTACAGACCCCCCGGACCCCGGGCCCAGTTCAGCGACTCCATCGCTGACCTCGCCAGCACCCACACACTCGCCTCCACGGACTACATCCTGAACTTCCACCTCGAGAACAACAACGACGCCAACTCCGCCACCCTGATTGACAACCTCGCCAACCTTGGCCTCAGACAACTCGTCACCGCACCCATGCCGCCAGTCACACGCTGGATCCCGTCTTCTCCACAGGCTCCCACGTCACCTTCGACCACACCACCGAACTCCACTGGACCGACCACCGCTGCATCCATTTCATCTACAAGAAACCAACCACGCACCACCGCACCCAACAGCTGCCTCGCCGGTGCTGGAGCAAAGTCACTGAAGACCCGCTGATCACCTCCCTCGCCAAGAACCCACCCACTGACCCCACCAACCCAGACGCCGGAGCCCGAAACCTCAGACAGTGGATCAACGACTGCACCAACACCCTCGCCCCGCTCAAACCCTCCAACACCCACGCCAACAAGAGAGCCACCTGGTTCACTGATGAGCTCCAGACCTCTAAATGCGCATGCCGGTAACTGGAGAAGACATGGCTCCATGAACGCACACCGGACAGCCACGCAGCCCACAAGGACGCCACCCGCAGACACCACCACCTCATCAGATTAGCCAAGAGATCCTCCTTCAAAGACCGTTTGGATAACAGCGCACACGACAGCAAAGAGCTCTTCAGAATCGTAAAGGAACTCTCCAACCCCAGCGCCGACATCCCGCCCTCACAAGAACTGTGCGACTCACTAGCCATCTTCTTCCACCGTAAGATCGCTGACATCCGCAACAGCTTCAACACCACGACCGCCCCAACTACGCCAACTGCCACCTCCCCTGTGAACAGCGCCAACCGCCTGACCCCCTGGTCCAACGACGACGAGACACGCAAGTTCATGAACTCCATCCACTCAGGATCTCCGTCGGACCCGTGCCCACACCACGTATTCAACAACGCAGACGCAGCCATCTCACCCCAACTAAGGAAGGTCATCAACATCTCCTTCGAAACAGCAACATTCCCAGAAAGCTGGAAGCATGGCGAAATCAACGCCCTCCTCAAGAAGCCCAAAGCGGACCCCAAGGACCTCAAGAACTTCCGGCCCATCACCCTGCTCCCGTTTCCGGCAAAGGTCATCGAGAAAATCGTCAACATACAATTGGCCTGCCACTTGGAAGACAACATCATCTTGGACCCGTCCCAGTCCGGATTCAGACGAAACCACAGCACCGTGACAGCCCTCATCGCAGCCACAGACGACATCAGGCACCAACTAGACAATGGCGAAACATCAGCCCTCATCCTCCTGGACCTGTCAGCCGCCTTCGACACGGTTTGCCATCGCACTCTTAAGACACGCCTCCCAGAAGCCGGAATCCAAGAGACTGCTCTTGACTGGACCACGTCTTTCCTCTCCGGCAGAACTCCGAGCGTTCGCCTCCCACCCTTCCGATCTGAAGCCACCGACATCTGCGGCGTCCCCCAGGGCTCATCCCTCAGCCCGATGCTGTTCAACGTCTACATGGCAACATGGCCCCCCTCGCACAAGTGGCCCGCCATCACGACCTCAACATCATCTCCTACGCCAACGACACCCAGCTCATCCTCTCTCTCACCAAGGGCCCACACACCGCCAAAACCAACCTCCACGAGGGAATGAAGGCCGTCGCCAACTGGATGAGGAGCAGCCGTCTGAAGCTGAACTCGGATAAGATGGAGGTCCTCATCCTCGGACCCACCCCCTCAGCCTGAGATGACTCCTGGTGGCCGACCACACTGGGAACAGCACCAACACCCACCGACCATGCACGCAATCTAGGATTCATCCTCAACTCCTCCCTCTCCATGGCTAAGATGGTCAACACCTTCTCGTCCTCCTGCTACAACACTCCTTCGCATGCTCCGCAGGATCCACAAGTGGATCCCGACCTAAACAAGAAGAAGGGTGACACAGGCCCTCGTCAGCAGCAGACTGGACTACGGCAATACACTCTACGCAGGAATCCCAGCCAAACACCTACGATGACTACAATGCATCCAAAACGCCTCAGCCCGACTGACCGTCAACGTCCCCCGCCGCAGCCACATCACCCCCCACATGAGAGACCTACACTGGCTCCCCGTCGACAAGAGGATCACCTTCAAGCTCCTCACCCACGCACACAAAGCACTCCACAACGCCGATCCAGCCTACCTGAACAGCAGACTCAGCTTCCACACCACCACCAGCCAGCTCCCCTCCACCAGCCTCGCCCTTGCCGCTGTCCCCCGCATCCAACGAACGACCTCCGGCGGCAGATCCTTCTCCTACCTTGCCGCCAAGACCTGGAACACCCTCACTACCCACATACGGCAGACCCAAGACCTACTCGCCTTCAGAAGACTCCTCAAGACCTGGCTCTTTGAGCAGCAGCAGCACTCCCCCCTCCCCTCTGCCCTTGGGACCATCACGGGTAAGTAGCACGCTTTACAAGTACTCTGATTTATTGATTAATTGACCATAGTGAGAATGGAATGGAAGGGAGGGGGAGTGGGTGGAAGGGAGATGGGAAGGAAGAGTCAAAAAGACAGGGAGGAGGAGACAGAGCGTCGGCCTATTGCACCCAGCCCTTATTGTTTACCCTCCTGTCACCCGTTTGTCTAGGATGCTTGGGTCTGTGAGAAAGTGTGTGGTTCAGCAAGTCCTTAAAATTAAATACATGAGGCCAGAGATTATGTGCCATATTATCAAGGAAGGGCGATAACATTATCGCTGCTTTAGCGGCAGGAAACTGCCGCTAAAGCGGCAATAAGGGGTTGATAATATGCCCTTGTGAATTCCCTTAGAAGCCCAGGTTGTGGTGTGACCCTGGGCTTCTATGGGGAATTCACTCTGGCATATTATCAACCCCTTATCGCCGCTTTAGCTGCTGTTTCCTGCCGCTAAAGTGGTGATAATGTTATCGCCGTTCTTTGATATTGTCCTACATTATTGGCTATGGGAAAATCATTTGCATGCACCTGTGCACCCAGGGTGCTACACCACAACCCCTCCCCCCCGCACTGTGCTCAATTGTAGGTCTTGCACACCGAGGCTCTACTGCTAACCTGCCACCACTGGTGTGTCCCACCACGTGTTGGTGCAAGCTCCTAGTCCAGGGTACGTTTGTACGGTAGACCAGGTCTCTGGTCGGGGACGGTGTCTTGATAGCACGATGGAAGGTGTCAGAATGCCAGGGCATCATTGCGGGCTCCCGCTTCACCCTTCTTGTGGCAATCAATGGAATGTCTGAAAAGGGAGAAATAATTTAATGGTGGAAACATCCGGAGGTATAGGAGTTGAGTGCATCCTTCGTTTTTGAAGTACGATTTGCCAACTGTTAGTGGTAATCGTGGTTCAAAGAGGAGTTGGAGTGCACGAGAATACACAAGGTTAAATAATATGTTATACCAATGTTCACATACAAAGGAACAGAGCGCATTCTAAAAGCATAATGTGCACGTGTAATGCAGTGGCGGGAGCCTGTGTACTTAATAAGGAGCTCACTACAGTGTCCTAAAATCCAATGCCACGTGTCTGTAGGGCAGCACTGCCCGCTGGCTCAGGCCTACAGTACTGAATAATTATTCCTGGGCCCACGGCGTTGTTCAGTTCCTGTCTGGCCAGGAAGTGTACTTATATGTGTTTCTTTTGTAGTTTTGACATCGCAGAGTGTGCAATTTAGATTAGTGTAGCATGTGTCAGGAGGGCGGAAACTATCGTTAATGAGATGGCATGTGATCTAGGATGTGCAGTCTGCCAGTGGCTGATGATACTCCTTAGAGCCACCAAAACCCAGGCCATAAGACAGCACAATAATGTGCACACACACTCACACACCAGGGTACATCTTGTAACACATATTTGTTTTTTGATGGAACGTTTGAGATGCATGGCAATCACACGTGGAAGGCTAATGTACAGAGGATGAATATTGTTCAAGATGATCGTTGCATGTTGTGTGTAGTATAAGATATATGTATACAGGAAACACTTTTCAAAAAAGCTTTCTAAGCAGAAGAGGTGTCTCATCAAACGCAGTGGAGAGAATGAGTAAAATGGGTGGGATTGTCCAACTGTTACAACTGAAAATGTTATGAACCAATCAAATGCTTTTTTTTAAAGGTCACATGGCAATTGCGCACCGAGTGCGCAAGGAGGCCGCACCCGACGTGATTTTGACAAAATATATTTATCATAATATAAGTTTATTACAGTTAGAAATATATAAATGTTTAAAATAATTTAGATTTTTGCGTGCTCTCATATACTGTTTAAAGTTATTTAGACATACTTTTGAGACAAAAAATTAAATGGGAATGGCGTATCCGGCGCGATACAATACGTCTGACAGCGTGTACTCGTCGAATACGCAAAGCGCAGTGGGCGTGACCCCATACGTACATGATGTAACTCGTGGCTTGGTACTGCGTACCTGTCGGATACCAAAGTAGCACATGGGGTGACTTCATGTGTATATGATGTTACACAGGACGCCGTGTCACAAACCCGTTTGATACGAAATGTGCAATATTTTACGAGGTTAGCAGTATGGCGGATAGGATTTGTGTGGTGATGAAGCTTGGTACGCTACCGGTATGGGAGTGCAGTTTTCTCCCTCCCCCAAAAAAAGAAACATATTTTTTGGGGAAGATATAAAACATTTCATAATTTTTAAAGTTAAAAAAAAGAAGTATAATACAATTTCAAAATATTTAAAAATATAATAGAAAAATTATAGGTTTTATAAACATTTAAAATATTAAATTAAAATATAAAAAAATCTTTGAAATTCACTGAAAAAACCTAGGTTTTACAGACGTTATAGTTGGGAATTGGCATTTAAAAAAACCTTTGAAATTCACTAAAAAAACATAGGTTTCAGGGACGGTCTACACACACACGCATCCAGTCACTTATACATGTAGTTACTCGTCAATACAGGGCTATAATATGCACTCATAAATCTATACATGCAGTCAACTCTGCCACTCATCCATAGAGTTACTCACACACCTAGTCAGTAATGCAAAGAATCCATCACATACCCATTTAATCATGAATACAGTTATACACACCAACTTCATTATTTTTAGACATACCACATCACAGAAACACACATTCACTGGATGATGTCATGAGTGGGTTTACCGCCCACCAGGCAATAGTAATACCTTTTTGGACTCACTAGGGGACACCCTTAGTCAAGCCCTACTTAGATATGCAAATCTTACCTTGCTGGGAGATATTAACCTACACCTTGAATGTAGTAACAACCCGGGTGCAATCACCTGTCTGTCTGGAATCAATCACTTCATTGGGCATAAATCAATTAGTGCAAGGGCCGACACACAGAGCAGGACATACCATAGATGTAGTCTGCTCTAATCTTACCTCAATTCAGGTAGAGGCCCATATTCCGCAGGCCTGATCAGATCATTATTTTATTCGGCTGACCTTTCCAACTCCTAAGTCGGAACATGTAGCCACAAACAGGATCACAGGGGTGCCAAGACGTAAATGGCATCTGCTAGCCATTAAACCCAGCTTACCCATAATTTTCCAAAATAAGATACCTACCCTAACTGGTGAGACAGCAGAGGATTCCCACCATTTCCATAACTGGATGACAACCATAAGTGAGGAATTAATTCCCTTAAAGCATACCACCAGAAAGGGTCATAGGAAATTACATAACGATCCATGGTTCACGAAAGATCTAGCGCAGCAACATCTGCACTGCAGACAACTAGAACGGAAATGGAGAAGGGGATATGAAGTAGCTAATCTATATATTTTCAAAACATATAGGAAACAATATCCTCTGGCTATTAAATCAGCCAAAAAAGAGTACTTTGGTAATAGAATAGCCATGGCAAAGCAAAACCAAGAGATTTTTGAAATCATAAAATCTTGTATTGACGCTAAAGCACTACATTCAGAAATCCCGCCCTCTCAAATGCTTTGTGATGATATTGCAACATATTTTGAAGAAAAAATCAAGAACATACAAAAGGACTTTGAAACCTTAAGTGTACCTGAACTTACCAACGAACATGAGCAAGATCATAGACAGGACAAGCCGGCCCTTCAAGCTTTCCAAACTGTCACCTTAGCCCAGACATATGAAGTCATCCTGGCATGTAAGTCAGGTTCACCACTGGATGCCTGCCCCCCAACAATAGTACATCAGAATATTGATGCAGTGAACCCTGTGGTCAATGATGTGAATTCCTTCCTATCTTCCAGGATTGTGCCGGATAAATTGAAAGTTGCAAAGCCATTAAAGAAAAAACAAAATATTCGCTCTTCTAATCTTTCCAATTATAGGCCTATATCCCTTTTGCCGGTTCTAAATGAAGATTACTGAGCGAATGGTTCATAAGGAACTTTCCAGTTTTTCCGAAGCAGCTCAGATCTTCCACCCTCGTCAATCTGGCTTCCGCCCAAAGCATTCTACTGAATCTGCGCTTCTGGAAACATCAGACACCCTGAAATGTATCTCAGACAGCGGCAAGAAGGAAGTGTTGATCCTTTTGGATCTATCTGCCGTGTTTGATACCATCTCCCATAAAATCTCACTAGCCAGACTAAAATCCTGCGCCATTTCCAATGTGGCACTGGCATCGATCACATCCTACTTTTGAACCGGAGACAAGCTATCTCCCTGGGCACTTTTTTTTCCTCAGAACGTACCATCACGACGGGTGTCCCACAGGGTGCATCACTTAGTCCACTTCTCTTTAATATTTATATGACTCCACCTATTTCACTCATTTCAGCCTACGGGATCGAAACAACCTCCTTTGCTGATGACACTCAGCTGATCCTGTCTCTTGAAAAAAATTCTATGGAGGCGAAAAAATTTTTAATCCTGTCTCACCGCGGTCATCAAAAGCAACCACCTTTGTTGTAATACGAATAAGACAGAAATCCTATTGATAGGGAAAATAATCCCTTTCAACCTAAGGATTGGTGGCTGACAGAAGCAGGACGCTCCTTTGGGAGCGACAGTTTGCGCTAAACAAAAGCCACATTTAATTTCATTAATTTCATTCATTTCATTCATCAGTGATGTCATTTGAGAAGTCGTCAGTGATGTCCTATGTGACATCATCAGCAGTGCATTGCGGGCGCGCGAGTTATAGTTAGCTCAACTAACTATAACAGGCGAATTTCTCTGGTTTTATATGAGTCAAATGTTCAACTAACTAGAACGTCCCTGAAACCTATGTTTTTTTTAGTGAATGTCAAAGGTTTTTTAAATGCTAATTCCTAACTATAATGTCTGTAAAACTTATGGTTTTTTTCAGTGACATATATATATATATATATATTCTCTGCAATTATAGTTCATACTTATGTTAAGAGACTATAACTCGTGGCCTGAAGTTACTTAATTGCACAATTTATAGTTTCTTCAGATAGGTATAACTATAACTGCAGAATTTCTGTTTGTGTAAAACTCAGCTAAAGCGTCCCTGTAACCTTTGTTTTTTCAGTGATTTTCTATGTTAATACAACCACAGTCGCACAAGGCCCTCCAGCCAAATCCCCCCTATCTAACCTCCCCCGCCTCTACATGCACCCAAACACACATTGGGCACGTAGGGGGTGTATTTCTTTCACCTTGGGTTTCAGATCTGCAGAATAGCCGTGGAGTATCACTGGGGGCCATGCTGGACAACGCTGTGGATCCGCAGTTCGACCTCCCTTCCCCAAAAACAGATGATTAGGTGCCCATGAGGGGTCCCTAACAGACCCCTCCATGTGTACTATGGGGTCAGGATATCTCTATCCTGACCCCTTATGTTATGTTTAAGCATGGGCGAATTTTGCGAATCTGGCGTTCGCGAATTTGCGTATTTGCGAACTCGCAATCCGCAAAATCCGCGAATTCTCGCGAATTTGCGGATTTTTTTGTTTTTATACTGTTCGCAAGGGTTTCTGACAGTTTGCGAGGATTTTGTACCAGTTCGCAATTGCGAACTTACTTGTCGGCACGCAACGGTCGCGACTATGTTGTTTCTACGTCTGGTTCATCATCACAGGTTCACAGCACCCTCTGTTTCAACACTGCCACCCTCTGTTTCACCCATGCCACCCTCTGGTACATCAATGCCACCCTCTGGTTCATCATCATCACTGTAGATTATGGGGGGGAAAAGCAAGCACACCTGCCCTGCTTCAACTGACATGAATTAATTTGGGGTTGATTTATTAATGTGTCACTGTTTTAAAATTCCAGTCTGGCACCTGCTTCCTTATCTGTCATTTGCTTTCTGTTGCAGTGCAATTTTTTTTCCAGGACCTTTGTGGCCTACTTGTAGCTATTCTATGGTCCGGCTGTGAGGGTCGGAGCAGGGTCATACAATTGTTGCAACTAGCAACTGAACTCTGGAGGGGCCACAGTCAGGAAGCACTACAGGGAATGGTTACTAATGATGAATTTGAACTTTTGCACCTGCTGAGTGCTTTCAGTTTAGCAAAACTCGTTTTTCTGCAGAACAGCAAATGTAATGCCCCAAACAAACTTACTTGTGAAAGTTGATTTCTAATCCAAAAGTGATCCAAAGAAAGTCAAAAGGCCTCAAATCCAAAAAAGGGCAGGCAAATGTCAACCTGAGGAGTTATTCTGATAAAAATCATCATTTTCAGAAGGTCTGTGCTGCTTGCTAGTGGATTTCTTGTGCAGAATTGCAAATTTTGTAATTTCGCGAGTGCGAGATTGTTGCTGCCCGCCGCACCTACATGTTCGCAATTGCGAACTTACGCCGCACGCCGCAAAATTGTATCACCAAGAAAAAAAATCCGCTGCGTGCGAATTTGCGGATTTTCGGTGAATTCGCGAGCGTTCGCGGATCCTGAATTTACCGAAAATCCGCAAAATCCGCGAGCGGTACGGATTTTCCGCCCATGCTTACTCTCAATCGTATCTTCACACATACTCTTCTCTGGAACCCATCTCGCCGGACCCGCAACATACATTCGACTCATCACATTTCTCGCAGTTTCTTTCGCAACTTCATCTGCAAACGCATTTCCGCGACCAACATCATCCGTAACTTTCTTATGGGCACTACATTTCACAATCGCTACTTGCAATGGCAAAGTAAGTGATTCAAGAAGTTCATTCACCAACTGTCCATGCTGGATCTTCATCCCATGCGAAGTCAAGAACCCACGTTCATGCCACAAACGCCCAAAGCTATGAGCCACGCCAAAGGCATATTGGCTATCAGTATACACATTCACTCGTTTACCTTTCGCCAACACACATGCTCTCGTTAATGCAATCAGTTCTGCTGCTTGTGCTGAATTATGTGGAATACGTGCAGCTTCAACAATCGTATGCAAAGTCGTAACACAATATACCGCAGTCGTATCACCATTCGGCAACTTAAAGCACGAACCATCAACCCACAAAGTACCATCACACTCAGGAAGAGGAGTGTCCCTAAGGTCTACTCTCCCTTTCGTTTCCTCTTCAGTTCTTAAGAAACAGTCCTGCTGTTCATCACTATCATCTGTCTCAACTGAAATTGGCAACAACGTGGCTGGATTCAACGTGTTGCATCGTTTAATGTGCACATGACTCGCTAACAATGTCAACTCGTAACCCGACAACCGAGCACTAGTTAAATGCTGTGTCTTCGTACTATTCAACAAGGTATCCACTGCATGTGGAACCATAACCACTAACGTGTTGTCCATAACTAAACTAGCAGACTGTCGAATTGAAACAGCCGCTGCCGCTGTGGCTCTCAAGCAACTCGGCAATGCTCTAGCTACCGGATCTAAAGTCGACGAAAAGTACGCACATGGGGGTTGCTTATCGCCGAACTGCTGAGTCAAGACTGACAATGCACATCCCTCTCTCTCTCGTGGACATACAATGTGAAAGGCTTACTGTAGTCAGGAGTACCCAAGACAGGAGCCGAACACAACGCATTGAGTAATTCGGAAAAGCTCTTTTGACATTCGTCAGTCCAAGGAATAGGATTCGGAGTATCCTTAACAGTAAGAGCTATCAAAGGCTTCGCTAAAAAAGAAAAATTAGGGATCCACTGTCTACAGTACGACGTAATACCCAAAAACGCACGTACTTCTCTCTGTGTCGTAGGCACACATTTTTGCAATAGCTTGAATTCTCTCTGGGGTCAGTTTCCTTCCCTCCTTCGATAAGAGGTGACCTAAGTAGGTTACTTCTTGTCGACAATATTGCAACTTGGAGAGAGAAACTTTGTGATGACAATCAGACAAGTGGCGTAGTAATGACAAAGTGGCTTCCCTACAAATCTCTTCAGTATCAACGGCCACTAGCAAATCAACAACGTACTGAATAAGGGCTGTACCATCAGGTAAAACCAACAGATCAAGTTGTGTTTTCAAAGCTTGACTATAGATCGATGGACTCTCGCAATAGCCTTGAGGAGCGCGCTTAAAGCGGAAACTGGGTCCTCCTAAAGAGAATCCAAAGATGTCCCTACTCTCTAGGGCAATTGGGATGCTAAAGAAAGCATTCTTAAAGTCGATCACCGAAAGCCATGTGGCTGTAGCCGGAATCAGAGTCAACAAGGCAATGATATCAGGCACAACAGGAAATTGTGGAACAACAATCTTGTTCACTTCACGAAGATCAATGACAAACCTATATACAGGAGGCTGTGAAGAATCAGTTCTCTTCAGAACAGGCAAAACAGGACTATTGCACACATTACCTCTCGTTTCCTCAATGACACCCTTGTCGATCAGATCATAAATAATCGCTAAAAGTGCACGCTCACCATCACTCGAGATACGATACTGTGGAATGCGTGGTAACTTAGCATTCGCCTTCAGTGTCACCACATATGAGGGAATTTCCAGTAGGCCTACATCATTCGAACCAGTAGCCCACAATGAATCTGGTAAAGAAGACAATTCAGATGGAAGACTATCTTTCGATATATACATCGGAGAGATCACTCTCTCACCCAAAGTAAGTTGAACTCCTGACTGAGAACAATTCAGTGTCGCATATAATCTCTTCAATAAATCCAATCCCAACAGATTCTCATTACAACCTGTAGTCAAAAGAAGGGGTGCTTCGATCTTACATGGTCCAACAGAAAGTGACAATGGAGCAGAAATCGGATTCGTAACGGGGGCGCCAGAAAAACCTACAGACACATTATCAAAGCCAGACAAAGGTGCGCCAGGGAGTTTAGAGTGCATAATAGAACTCTTTGTAGCACCAGTATCTAGCAGAAAAGGTTCGGACACACCTGATGCAATCACTTCAACAAAAGGTCCACTCTGATCTACTGGAACTGAAACAACTCCCTCTCTTTGTCCATGGCTGTCCTAACAATCATTACCATTTACTTTGTCACTTTCAGCATAGTAATCATCCATATAGTAATGTGCTGTCCTAGACAAACCTTGCTGCTGATCAAAACTATTCATCGAGTTCTGCGGAGGCAAAGGACGTACGTTCTGTCCGCAACCTCTACCTCTAGGCACTTGTTGAGCACCTCGACCTCGTACACCAGAAGCACCATTCGTGCGCTGTAACAAAACTGGGCAACTATTCTTGAAATGACCCTCTTCTTTGCAATACGCACACTGATTAGGCCCATACGGGAAACGCTGTTGAGAAGACTCGTTTCTTTGCGAGTTTCTCGGATATTGCTGAGGTTGTTGATAATCACGCTGACTATTAGTACGGGGTGGCTAAGCTTGTTGTAGAAGAACTTTAGTCTTCAATTCCTTAGTCTTCTTATCCACTTTCTCTAACTCATCTTTGCGCCTATTTTCATAGTACTGGGCCGTAGCTAAAATCTGTGCTGACGTGGAAACAGCCCAAGCACTCTCGGAATCCTTCAACTTAGTGCACAACTCGGGAAGCAAATTATGCACCAATTTGTCAACAAACAATCTCTGGCCACCCTCGGTAGCCATATCCTGACCACTATGATCTACAAAAGTTTCTTCAAACCGCGTGAAGAAATCAGACACAGTCTCATCTTTCTTCTGCTTACATGCAGACAACTTGTCCCAATTAACACTTACTTCTGGCATCAAAGTCTTCATGTAGTTAATAATCCTACCAGGGAGTTGAACAATTAGATCTTCAGGCTTAGCACCTCCAACTTGTCTATCATTTGCAGCAACAATGTTAACCCATGTATCACCTAATTCCTGATCATGATCCGCATGTCGAATCACATTCCAGATAGGCTGTGGAACGACATTACCAAACAACATGTCTATGTCTGCTAAATTCATGATGCACGAACCCACAGTTTGAGTGAGCTCTTTATAATATCCCGCCGGATTTTTGCGTGGATCAGGTAAAGTCTGCTTAAGTGTTAGGACTTCAGCACGTTTCCAAGGAACATCCGCCCATACTCGCTGGAAGTGTGCAGCAACATTTCCATCTTGAGGTCTCCAAACTGGAGGAACCTCACGCATCGGATATTGACGCGCTTTTCTCCTCACTGACGAATAAGGCTCAAACAACTGCTCAGAAGGAGCATTATTACGAAATGACAACAACGTCGACACTGCTCTCTCAATGTCGAGAAGACTCACAATCGTCCCTTTCGCAAACTCGGAACGCACTCGGTATAATTCTTCAGGCGCTTTACCCACTTCGTCCATCCACTGTTTATGGAGGAACACACATCATTTCAAAAACATACCGTTGCTTTGGTGCTTTCCATTGTCGGAAAACATCCATAATACCTTCAAGATCATACTGGAAGTGTACGTAACCCATCTACGTGCCATGTGATCCAAAACTACACGTTCATCTGTGTCAGGCAATTGACTACGTGATTGTCTATCCTCATGCACTGGAGACATACCCAATTGTCCCAACAAAGGAGTCAGAAAACCAGAAAAAGCAGCAGTCATTCGCTGCCTAGTAGAAGGAGAAGATGGAAGAATAAGGGAAGACGGAACAATAGTAGAAGAATCCAGAGTCGGAACAGAAGGAGTATTAGAAACAGGCGTAGGAGTAGCAGACAAAGGGGAAGGCAAAGGCAAAGTTGGCTGCCCCTGAGGAGGCTGCGCCAAAGGAACAGGAGCCAACGGAAGAGGAGCTGGCTGTGGAGGAATTACGGGCGGCGCAACAATCGGATGTTGCACAGCCACAACTGGTGGTGGTGGTGCCGTAGCACTCTGTGCATAAGGGGGTTGCGAACTCAATAGATGCGACATTAAAGGATCTTTTGCAAGATCTTTCTTTTCTTCCTGCTCTTTAGGCGGCAAAACTGGGTAGCATCTATCTACCGCTAACTTCTTCGCCCTAAGCATCTGTTCGCTCTCACGCTCTTCCTCATTATCCCTAAACGCAACAGCAGCTTGTACCGTTGACATACCTCGTTCTCGTTTATTCTTCTTCGCTAATTTAATTTCTTTCTGTTTGGCTTCTTTGCGCCATATGCGGAAAGAGTCAAACATTGCCGGCAGGGCTTTCTTCTTGAACAGCTTCGCTTCGAGATTATCTAAAATCTCACTTTCAAAACTACCGTAACGGGGCCACTGTAGGACACCGTCTTTTCTCGTATACTTTACCCAGATCTCATTATAACTAATAGGACCTACACCATGCTTCACGTATAATTCATATGTAGGAGTTCCAATTGGAGGAACCGGACACGAATCCTCTAACCGGGAATCCTTAGAACAACCACATCCAAATATCCTTCCAAGTCTGCTAAGACCAGGCATCTTGCTCACTAGTCTAGCTTCAAACAACAAGGGAAATCTCAAAACGATAGTCTCGCGAATACACAAGCCCCTTGGCTTTGGGGCCTGCAGGTACCAAATCAAAGCGATCCACTAAAGGGATACCAAAAACAAACTAAGGACTAGGAGACGCTCCACTCATACTTAACTGAAATGTCGATGGCGTCACCAGAAGACCCGTCAATCGTCTCGTTCTACAAACGTCTAAGGCTCCAAGACAGGGCGACAGTCAGGGCAGCAGTCCTTCGTAGCCGTCGGAAAGCGGGAAACCTCGCAGCAAAGACTTTCGGACCACGCCGACATACAGGGGTCGATGAAGTGGTAGGCCTTCTTCTAGAATTTTCACACTAAGCTCCTCACGATCTTTGGGCTTGGACCGGTACCGCTGAAGTCGCCCCACAGGGGGCGCCAACTGAAGGACCGGGTTTTAGAACCCAGCGGCGTCAGGGAGAACGCCCAATGCCTTCGAGTTCCCCTGCCTTGGCAAACAGAGACACGGGATACTTCTTGATGACGTCAAAGACCAAAGTTTATTGGCTGCAACCAGGAACAGAGATCTACGAAGCACACACGGGTGGTTTGCTAGAGACTGCACAAATTCAATGAGCGGAGCATGGTCTTTTATGCCAAAAATCAAGCCTCAGGCAACATTTCAGAATTAGCATTGAGTTCATACAAATCGACCAATAACAGTGTGACAATTCAAAAGTAGCGTATGACGACAACCCCACTTTCCGTTGTCCAGCCCACCAGAAATGACCAAGCACATTCCATTATCCTGCTCAGTCAGGCCGGACAAACCCTTCGTAAAACCCTCAACCCAAATCAGTGATTATGTTGTAAAGGAAGGAACAGAAACAGATTGGAAGCAAGATAGAAAGGTGGGAGCAGTGCACTATAAACTCGGTAATGTCCTACTCTTTGATCTTTATCTGACCAACTGCTTAACAAGGAACTGGCTCAGCAAGGTCAGCCTCGGGCAAGGAGTCAGTTCGGCCAGGTCATTCAGAAGTCAGCTAAGGCATACGTGTCTCAAGGACTCGTTCGAACGCAGTCATCGGCCTATGTGAGGGCAACCACTCAAAATGGCTGCCGTACACAAAATGAAACCCGAAGGTTCAAACGGAATCCCCAAATACGTAGTGTTCTCATAGTTCGATTAATGCGAAAACACCCGTACACGCTACACTCGTCATTTGCGGTCAGCTGACACCAAAATCGTGTGTTTCCCATGACCTTTATTGAACGGGTTCGGAACCACCGAAGCAGACCCACAAGCTCACGGTACTACACCCTGGCAACTCATAACGGCGCACCAGTTTGGGAACCGCTGGTCTAAAGGGACATGGTGAGTATATAAACCAAACGAAAACTGAACTGAAAACCGAACTTGAAACCAAACTGAAACCAAACTTGAAACTAAACTGAAACCAAACTTTAAACCAAACTAGAATCTGACTTGAAACTTCCCTTTCCTTTCCTTTCCTTCCCTTCCCTCTTCTCCAGTCCCTTTCCTTGTCCTTTCTATTCCCTTCCTATTCCCTTTTTCGTTCTCTGCCTTAGGTTCCTATCTATCCTCTCTTCTCCCCTTCCCCCCTTTCTTTCCATTTCCATTTCCCGCCATTACTTTCCATCTTACCTCTTCAGCACTCTCCCCGTCTGTCAACCCCCTCCTTTCCTTTTTTAGTCCCTTCCCTACCCTCAACCCTCCCCTCACAACCACACCCCGCCCTTTCCCTCCTCTTCCCTTCCCCTCCCTACCCATCCTCCCTAAACTTCCTTCTCACCTCCCTACCCCTTGCCTCCCCACCCACTCCAATGCTTCTTTCCCCTCCCCCTCGCCTCCCCACCCCCTCTCCCTCACACTCTTTACTCCCTTTCTCCTCGCTCTTCCCCTCACCGTTTCCTTACCCTCCCTTCATTCCTACCCTTCCCTTGACTTCCTTTCACCTCCCTACCCCTCGCCTCCCTTCCCCCACCCCTCCTTTCCCCTCTACTCGCCTTCTCTTATCTTTACTTCTCCTTCTCCATCCCTTCCTGTCCCATTGCTCACTATCCCCTTCTCTTCCCCTCACCTTCCCTTCCCCTCACATTTCCCTTTCTCCCTACGCTTCCTTTCCCTCACCTCCCTACCCCTTGCCTGCCCACCCTCTGCACCCGTTCCTTCCCTTCCCCTCCACTTACCTTGCCTTCTCATTCCCATTCGCTCCCTTCCCTTCCTTACCCTTCCCGATCACCAAACCCTCCCTTTAATCCTTCCAGTTCCTTCCCTTCCTTCTCTTCCCCATCCCATCTCTTTCCCTCTCCCTACCTTTCCCGTCCCACACTTCTCCTCTTCCCCTCCTCTTTCCTCTCTTTCCCCTTACCTTACTCTTCCCTTTACATACCCTAACCTCCTTTCACCTTCCCCTCTTGCCCTCACCCTTCCCCTTCCTATCCCTTCGCTGACCTACCCTATCACTCCCCATCCATTCCCTTCCCATACCTTCGTTCACCCAATCTTTCCCTTTCCACTCACCTCCCCTCCCCTCCACAACCTTTCTCTTCCCCTCCCCCTCTTGTTCCTTTTCTTTCCCTCCCCTTAACATCACCTTTGCCTTTGCTACTTCCCTATATTTCATTCCTCTCAGCCCCACCCTCTCCACCCTTCCTTCCTTCCCCTCCCTTCACATCTGTCCCTCCTTACATTCCTCCTTCCCCTCTCCTTTCCATTCCTTCCCTTCCGCTCTCTTCTTCTAGTCCTCCCCTTCCCCTCACCCTTCCTTCCATTTCCCTCTCCCCATCCCTCCTCCTTTTCCCCAATCATTTCCCCTTCCATTCTGTTACCCTCTCCCTCCTTCTCCATGCCCCTCCATTCTGTTCCTTCATATTCCTTTCCTTTCGATTAATTTCCCTATTCTCTTCATTCCCCTTACTTCCCCTTTCCCATCCTATCGCTCACCCTTCCTTCCTTTTTCCTTCTTTCCCCTTCCCTTTCTTCCCCTTCCCATCCCTCACCTTCCCCATCCCTCACCCTTTACGTTCATTCGGGGGGGGGGGGGGGAGGGAGGGGGGAATAGCCATTGCAACGAATTTATTACAACACATGCCAACAAAATGCAACTACCATTACATTGCAATGACATTACAACTCATGCCATTACAAATTTCGTTGTTAAGGCATGAATGGTAAAGGCATATGGGGCAGATTTACAAGCCCCTTGCGCCACAGGTACGTCATTTTTTGTGTCGTACTGGTGGCGCATTTTACTGCTTCATATTTACAAGGACAGGAAAAGCCACCCTGCATGACTTTCCCTATCCTTATAAATATCGCCTCTTTGCACAGAGAATATTGCATGAAAGGGGTGTTCCATGGGTGTTGCTGTGGGTGTTCCCATGCAACACCCATGGAACTAGACACATTTTCAGATTTACGAGGAATTGTAAATCTGGAAATGCGTGTGATGCTACGCCTCCCAAGGGGGAGCACACAAAGAAGTTGAAACAGCATTTCAGATTGTTTTTGTGCAGGAAGGGAACCCATCCTTAACAAAAACAATTTCCCCATGATGCAGGCATCCTTGCACAATGGTGCAAGAGTGCCTGCACCGGCGCATGGCAGCAGTTTGCGCTCCAGCGGAGGGGGAGGCACAGAAATGCCACATATTGTTGTCAATATGTTGCATCCCTGTGCTTTTAAAGTGACTCAGTTTGGCGCAGTCACTTTCTTGTAAATCTGCCCCATATATGTTTTACATGTAAGTATAAGGTAAGTATAGGGTGGGTTTGGTTTTTGGGTGCCAAGGTTAATTATAGAGTTCAGGGTGGACTTTGGTTTTTGAGTGCCAAGGGTAATTTTAAGTTTTAGGGTGGGTATGGGTTTTGGTGTAGTAAGGGTAATTTTAGGGTTCAGGCCAGGGTTGGTTTGGGTTTTGGGGTGCTAAGAGTAATTTTAGGGTTCAGGGTGAGTTTGGGTGTTGGGATACAAAGGTTAATTTTAGGGTTCAGGTGGGGTTTGGGTTTTGGGTTGCTAGGGTAAATTCACAGTTCTGGGTCAGATTGGGTTTTGGGATGCCCAGGGTAATTTTAGGCACCAGGGTGGATTTGGGTTTTCGGGTGTCAAGGGTAATTTTAAGTTTTAGGCTGGGTGTATGTTTTGGGGTAGCAAGGGTATTTTTAGTGTTCAGCATGGGTTTTGGGGTGCAAAGAGTAATTTTAGGGTTCAGCATGTGTTTGGGTTTTGGGGTGCTAATGGTAATTTTAGGGTTCAGGGTGGGTATGTTTTTTGGGGTACCCAGGGTAATTTTTGGGTTAAGGTTGGTTTGCGTTTTGGGGTGACTGTGGTAATTTTAGGGTTCAGGGTTGGTTTGGCTTTTGGGGTGACAAGGGTAATTTTATGGTTCACAGTGGGTATGGGTTTTGGGGTACTTAGGGTTCAGGGTGGGTTTGGGTTTTTTGATGTCAAGGGTGATTTTAGGGTTCAGGTTTTGGGGTGCTAAGAGTAATTTTAGGGTTCAGGGTGGGATTGGGTTTTTGGGAGCCCAGGGTAATTTTAGGGTTCAGGTTGGATTTGGGTTTTGGGGTGCCAAGTGTAATTTTAAGATTTAGGATGGGTCTATGTTTTGGAGTAGCAAGGGTATTTTTAGGGTGCAGCATGGGTTTGGGTTTTGGGGTGCAAATAGTAATTTTAGGGTTCAGCCTGTGTTTGGGTTTTGGGGTGCCAATGGTCATTTTAGGGTTCAGGGTGTCTATGGGTTTTGGGGTGGGTATGGGTTTTGGGCTGCCCAGGGTTATTTTAGGATTTATGGTAGGTTTGCCTTTTGGGGTGACAAGGGTAATTTTATGGTTCAGAGTGGGTATGGGTTTTTGGTTTTGGGTTGCAGAGTAATTTTAGGGTTCAGCGTGTGTTTAGGTTTTGGGGTGACAATGGTAATTTTAGGGTTTAGCTTGGGTATGGGTTTTGGGATGCCAAGGGTAATTTTAGGATTCAGGGTGGGTTTGCGTTTTGGGGTGTGTTGGACTTGGCCATTCTGACAGGTTCACCCCTAATCTTTTTGCTTTTAATGATGATCTGGTGATGGCGATTTTTGGGTTCTGCGCACTTTCACTGTATCCCAGTGGAAAGTGCGTGCGCACTCTGAGTGCGTGGTGTAAGGTTGGCCTGCCCTCCCATAGGAATGCATGGGGAATGTATGTGTCCCTGGTAGTTCTTGATGCGTTGGGTGTACAGGCTCGAGTCTGGTATGTGCGGACTCGTGAGATTGAATGCTGCGCAATGATGTATGCAGCATGTATGTGTCTAGTGTGGAAGTGCCACTTCTAGACATGGCTGTGCGCGTGCTGTAAAGGTGCTGGCGTGTGATTGGCTGGGGCTGGCTGGGATGCCAGGCTCCATGAGTCATGATGGGTCTGCCCGGTGGTGAGTGTTGAGATTAGCATGCTGGTGGCTGTGGAGGAGTGCACCTGGTTCCTGAATAGGGCTGGGCTTTCCCCACACAATGCTGGCTCCACCCCCTGTGGTTTGTCTAACGACCCTAGCCCTGCCAGTGAATAGAGTGAGGGGCTGAGCACATCAAGAGTGCTCACCAACCAGCTACGACTGGTTTTTCCCTCACCCTGAACTAAGACAAAGGAATGACCTGTATAAAAATGGGGCTGTGTCCCCACACAAACTGTTCTCTTCCAGGATCCTGAGGGGGCTGCTGCTGTTGCTGGGCAGGAGGACCGCCACTTGGATTGCCTCCCTGCCTGGAGGCCCAGTGAGCTGGCTCTGGGCCCAGCCTTGCCCCCTGCCCACCTGAAGAACTTACTAGTAGTGTACTCTATGTTCTATTTTGTGCTACAGTGATTTATATTCTATGTTCTAAGTGCTAATTCTACCCAGTGCTAAGTTCTAAAAGTGCTGATTCCTGACAGTGGTCCATGTGGCCCTGTCTTGTACATATCCCCTGTAAATTCTGCCCGTGCCTGTTGGCACATTGTAACATGTGTGTTTTTATCTAATGTGTTTTGGTGTAATACAAAGGCTATTTTTATATATAACCTTGTGTGGAGTTTCCTTTGTGGTGGGCCTTGGGTGTTGTTGCTGGGTCAGCGCGCAAACACTTAACCTACATAGCCTCCAAGTTTAGCCTTGCTGCTCGCGCTACGTTACCTAGAGGGTGAGCAGGGGTTATCTTGGCATGTAACTCCCTTGCCCTGACTTAGGAGTGGTGGTCTCTGACTGACTTTGGCGCAAGCCCTGGCCAGCCAGGGATCCCATTTCTAACAGGGTGACATGGTTAATTTTATGGATAAGGGTTGGTTTGCGTTTTGGGGTGGCAAGGTTAATTTTATGCTTCAGAGAAGGTATGGGTTTCGGGGTGCCCAGTGTAGTTTTAGGGTTCAGGGTTGGTTTGGGTTTTGGGGTGTCAGACCTGGCACCTTGGCGTGAGTCTCCCTTCCACTTTTTGCTGATGTGCCTCAGATGTTTTTGCTGGTGTTCGCTGCTCAGGGCACTGCGCCACGGCCAATCCGTGCCGCAGTGCAAGTGCTCCCAATATAAATTGTATATATGATTGATTTCCATGATTGGCTCATTGGATTTACTGTCAGTCCCCAGTAAAGTGCACCAGGAGTGCCAGGGCTTGTAAATGCCAATACTGGTAGTGGGCCTGCAGCGCTGGCTGCGCCACCCACAGAAGCAGCCTCTTAAAATGTGTCTAGGGTCTGCCATTGCAGAACCTGTGTGCAGTCTGGTACTGTCATGCTGGCTGGGCAAGTGCACCCACTTGCCAGCCTCAAAACCTTCCCTTTGCTTCATATTAGTCACCCCTATGGTAGGCCCAAGGGCAGGGTGCCTTGTAAGTGTAAGGTTGGACCAGCCCTGATGTGTGTGGCATGTCCTAATAGTGAATTACAGCCAATTTCGTTTTTCACTATCTTAAGGCTACCTGTTCTCTTAGGCCAAGATGGGCTGCTGGAATTATTACACCCTTTAATCCCAGCAGGCTCAGGGAACATGGTAGAAAGTCAAGTTTAGTAAGCCTGAACTCTGAATAATAAAATACTTCTTTTAGTAAAGTTTGTTTTAATATCCTATGTTTGCAAATGCTACTTTTAGAAAGCTAGCATTTGCTTGCCTAACCATTTCAGCCCGCCTCTGCTAGGATGTGTATCTGCTGTCTGGGTTGTGTGAGTGACAGGGCTGGGGGATGACAGGTGGTGAATGCAAGGATTACACCTTAGTGGGAGGTGGGAGTGCCCCTGGACTCTGAATAGGGCTGTGCTCTGCCACCACAATGCTGGCTCCACCTCCTGGGGAGTGACTGATGACTCAGCCCGACACCTGGCCCAGGAAGAGGGAGGACTGTCAACAGAGTACTCCTGGCTGCCCCTGTCATCACAATGCTGGCTCCACCTCCTGCGGAGCGTCTGATGTGCCTGCCCCTCACACTGAAAGGAAAAGCCAGGAACAGCACTACAGAGTGCTTCAAAACTGAAATAGGCTATGCAAAGGCCCCCCTGGCCTGAAAGAACAAAAGAAATGTCATATAAAAGAAGGAGCCCTGCTACTAAGAAATTAGATCCTGTTGACACGAAGGAGAAACTCTGCCCGAAGAGAAGGACCTGGGAAAGCTGCATGGAGAAGTACTGTCTCTAATCCTGAGAGACTGGCCTGTGGTGGGTGCCTTGCTGCAGAAGGAGAGAAGAAGAAAAAGACTGAGAGACTTTCTGAAACTACTTGTGCATTTGACAATCTCCAAGGGCTTGCTGTTGAACTTGCCCCCTGAACTGTGCCCCAGGAACAGTGGGCGCTACCCGCCCTGGAAAGAGAAGCTGCTGTGAGTGTGGCCCCTTCCCTGCAGCCCTACCAAGGAAAAGCTGAGCGTACCGTGAAGAAATTGCTGTGCCCTTTGAAAGGCCATGGGCACCCCCGTCCCACCGAGCAACGCAACTGCTACCTGGCAGGCCCCAGCTGACATCGTAAAGACCAGCCTCGCTGGTCCAAGCACCGTGACTGCCGCCTGCCTAACTGCGGTCTGCACCGCAAGAACGGACCTTGCCTAGTGCCCGTCTGCTCCGAGGTAAAAGCTACCCTGAAGTCTGCAGCCGCCGCCGTTCGTCAACAGCAGCGGCGTGTGGAGCGGAGGAGTACGCTCTGTACTCAGAGAGGCTTTGTTTGCCGCCTCGCACTGCTTCCCGGGGCCCCGCCCCCTCTTTTCAGCATCGGAGCACCTCACCGGAAAGACCCGGCCCGCACCGCAACGCCGCCCTCCCGAGCCGAGCCATAGCTCGCATCAGCAGAGGAAGACACTGCGACGTGGGACCTGGAGTCGACCCCGGCATTGTCGGCTCCGGACCCCCCCCCTCTCCAGAAACGTAAAGGTACTGTGTTTATGCGCGGTACGAGTTGCATTAGAGCAAGGCTCGCACCGCCCTTGGTTCCTAAGAAGCCCCTGGTGTGCTCTGCATCGTGTGAGGACAGCCGCGGTACGAGTCGCATTATCAGCGAGGCTCGCACCGCCCTCTGTACCTTGGGAGCCCCTGGGACGCTCCGCAGCGTGCGCTGGTGATCACCATACGAGTCGCACACCAGCAGTACGACTCGTACCTCTTGAATAGAACCGGCCGCGTCGTATGCGTCTCAAGCGAGGCGCATGAGCTTTGGCAGGCCGGGCTGACGGTGACTCGTACGAAGTGTACAAAGGCGCTAGGAAGCGCACAGGCAGCCGCAAACTGCGGGCCAACGCTGGGGACATTATCTACGACCCGGAGGAGCCTGGTGAGGACCGGGTTAACCCCTTCTGAGCTGTGATATTGCCTCCAGTACTTTGAAGCTATTCTAGGGAACCTTTAACCCCTTATAAGTACTTAAAGAACACAAATACGACCTCTGGCATTTTCTGAGAGTAACTGGAACCATTTTTGAAAGGTGTAGACTGTATTTACTAAACTGCTTGAAAGTATATATATATAAAACAGATATATTTTTACACAAAATAAAGTCTGGTGTCATTGTGTGGTGGGTTGGTATTTATTGTGTGTGATATTGCAAATGCTAGCTACTTAGATACTGGCCAAAACACAGAAGGGACTACAGGCAGCTATAAATAAATTTGTGGACTTCTGTAACGAGAATGATTTAGAAATTAATATTAACAAGACCAAGTTCATGGTGTTTACAAAGAAAAAACCGTTGAGGGGTCACGTTACGATGAACGGGTCTACTTTGGAGCAGGTTGAAGTAATGACATACTTTGGTGTAACAATGGATTACAGGTTACGCTGGAAAGAGCAAGTTGCGGCGCTTAGTCTGAAATTTGCTCGTTTGTCCGGCTGCTTAGTGAAGGAGCAGCGGTGTTCTTTGACTAAAAGAGTTTTGCCCGCACTTAAAATCTATAGTGCAAAAATTAGATCTGCAATATTATATGGGGCTGATATTTGGGGTTGTGTGGACCTGGCTGTCCTTGACAGGATCCAGAACAAATTTCTCCGTAATTTAGTCAATCTTCCTTCCTCAACACCTGTATTACCACTCCAGATGGACATGGGCTTTTATTCTATAAAACACCAAGCTCAGTATAGGATGGCGGCATTATGGAGACGCATTTGGTCTACCCCGGATCTTGCTATGTTTGCTCAAGAATTACAGGACGTTAGAAAGCAACCAGGGGCAGCTGAAATACCATGGCTTAAGTTAATCAGAAACACTCTCATTGGAATGGGCCTTCCCCAGTTATGGTCAGATCCGGGCTCCCATATCTTTCCCTCAAAGAAAGATTTTAAATTACTCTTTTGGTCTATGGTGAAAGAAGAACACGTTGCTCTTTCGGCGAAACCGAATCTGACTGGTCAGTTTCTGCTTTATAAAGCAGTTCCACATACTGAGACCTATTGGGATGTAATTCCTAAAACCTTAGACCGGAAACTCTACCACCAGTTTCGTCTAGGTACACTACCACTAAGGGATTTCACTAGTGGCTGGTTGAAATCGGAGTCATCCTGCTGTCCTTGCTGTATTGGACATAAAGAAACAATAGGTCACTTTTTGTTCGTATGTACTGCTTACTATGAACCACGCCATAAGTGGTTAAAGCCCATCTGTATTAGATTAAAGACCAGGGTGAGCAAGGAAGCTTTATTTATCCTAAAAACTAACACCTCCGAATGGCTATCCATTGGTCTAGCAAAATTCCTTGGATGGGCCTGGTTAATAAGGATTAAGTCAGTTCGCAGTACTCTAACTTCAACTTCAACCTGAAAAACTCAAAAAGCATGTTAATTTTATCATCTCTTGACCAGTACTGTTGCTGCTGTTGTTGTGTTTATAATCAAATGTAAGAAAAATACTCTTTCTCAGTCGTCTTTATTCGCATATTTAACTGTGGTTTTTAACTAATTTTTTACACACTTTTTCTTTCTTTATTCTATTTCTTTATTCTTTTGTCTAGTTATATATATTTATGACTATGTTACTCTGATTGCATGTAAATACTTTCTCTTTTATGAAGAAATTTCGAAATAAAGACGTTAAAAACTGAAACTGAAATGCTTAGCTACATGTACTCCTGAGATTAGCCTTGACTGCTTGCGCCACACTACCTAGAGGGTAAGCAGGGGTTATTTCTGGAGGGGAATCCTGAGCCCTGACTTCGAGGAGAGGGTCCCTGCTTGTCACAAGAGAATACTTGCGTCAACCAGAGACCCCCAATTCTAACAGGTGCTAAGGGTAATTTTAGGGGTGTTAGAATTGGGGGTCTCTGGTTGGCGCAGGTATGTACTTGCGACAAGCAGGGACCCTCTCCTCTAAGTCAGGGCAAAGGATTACTCCCAGAAATAACCCCTGCTCACCCTCTAGGTAGTGTGGCGCAAGCAGTCTAGGCTAAACTCTGGAGTACATAGGGTTAAACATTTGCAGTATGTCACACAACAACCACCAACCCACCACACAATGACACCAGACTGTATTCTTGTAAAAAAATATATCTCCTTTATATATCTTCAAAGCAGGCTTGTAAATACAGTCTTTCAGAATTCAAAATAGCGGTTCCAGTTTACTTTTGTTTAAGTTGCCACAGTTCTTTTTAGTAATGTTCAAGTCTTTACATGCACTTCTGAATGCTTTCTCACTTCCTTTCAGGTCTGTGCGCTCTGTAGCGCTCTTGGTACGTTGTGTACGGCTCTTGGGACAAGCCCTCCTAAACCTCACTCTTCTCGCGTGAGCTGGCGTACGTCGAGAGTACTGTGAAGTGCAGATACGAGACGTACCATCCACCGTGTTGACAGCGCACTGTTCTCAGCAAGATAGGAGCGTACTCAATGTGCAAGAGCAGCGTACGGTCTCAGTTCAAAATCGAAGCGCACTACTGGCGTACAGGTCTGTTCTAACACCAGACGTGAACAGTCAGAGCTGGCAGTGCGGGGCGTACTAGCAGAGTACGGTGCGCACAAGCTCTCAGAGAACAGCACACTCTCAGCGCACACTACGGGCTCAGTTCACTTTGTTATCAGGATGCGCCCGGTGTTTTGTAAAACGTAGAAGCGGACAGTCAGGATGGGCATACAATTGGGAGCACACAGCGCGGGCTACTATGCTGCTCGCTTAGCACACAATACCTTCGTGTCCTTTAAGCTTCGGTGCGGCCGATGCCAGGCAGACGTCCCTCGTCGCGGTGCCGTCCAGGAGGGTGACGCGGCACGGAGACCACAGGAGCATTAATCTCGAGGTCGGCGGTGTTCAGGGGACACAGGCTTACAGGCAGGGGCTGCGTCTTGGGTTCGCCTGGCGAGGGGTGCAGCGGATTGCGAGGGTCTCTGCAGGGCTCTTTCCTCCCGATGGGCACACGCACTGTAGTCCGTCTTTTCTTTACTTTACACGGCGCGGGGGCAGCAGAAGGTGGTGATCGGACCGGACAGGTCCTCTGCTTTGCATTGTTTCTTCCGGTCGGGGAGGCAGTCACGGTGCTGGGGTCAGGCAGGGCTGACCTTTGTGGTGCGAGCTGCGACGGCAGGAATTTACGGTGCTTGGCAGGACAGGGGTTAGCACGGGTCCGTTAGGGCGGTGATGCAGAAAGGGCAATACACAGCAGCTGTTCCTCTTCCAGACGGGGGTAGCGCCCACTGTTCCTGGGGCGCAGTTCAGGGGGCAAGTTCTCTTCCAAGCCCTTGGAGATAGGTTGAAAAGCACAAGTTCTTTCTAGACAAAAAAATGCAGCAAGTCTTTCAAAGTTCCTCTCTGCTCTCCTTTGGCAGCAAGGTCACCACTGCAGGCCAGTCCCCAGGAGAGGGACAGTCTTTTCTCCTCACAGCTTCCCGGCGCCTCCTCCTCAGGCAGAGCTTCTTCTTGGCTTCAAGCAGATCTAATTTACAAGGAGCAGGGCTCCTACTTTTATACCCCATTTCCTTTGTCTTCTCAGGCCAGGGGGGCCTCTGCATAATTTCTTTCAGTCACTAAGCTCTTGTTGGGTGTACTCTGGTGTCTTCTTTCAGTGTGAGGGGCAGGCACATCAGACGCTCCACAGGAGGTGGAGCCAGCATTGTGTGACCAGGGGCAGCCAGGAGTACCTTGATGATGGTGCTTCGCCCTTCCTGGGCCAGGTGCAGGCTGAGTCATCAGTCGCTCCCCAGGGGGGTGGAGCCAGCATTGTGGTGGCAGAGCACAGCCTGATTAGAAGTCCAGGGCCACTCCTACCTCCCACTAAAGTGTAATCCTTGCATTCACCACCTGTCATCCCCCAGCCCTGTCACTCACACATCCCAGACAGTCAGATACACATACCGGCAGAGGCGGGCTGAAATGGTTAGGCAAGCAAATGCTAACTTTCTAAAAGTAGCATTTGCAAACACAGGATATTAAAATAACCTTTACTAAAAGATGTATTTTTTTATTCTGAGTTCAGGCATACTAAACATGACTCTCTACCATGTTCCCTGAGCCTGCTGGGATTATAGAGTGTAATAATTCCAGCAGCCCATTCTGGCCTAAAGGGAGCAGGTAGCCTTACAATAGTGAAAAACTAATTTGGCAGTAATTCACTATTAGGACATGCCACACACCTCAGAGCATGTCCTACCTTACACTTACAATGCACCCTGCCCTAGGGCCTACCATAGGGGTGACTAATATGAAGTTAAGGGAAGGTTTAGGGGCTGGCAAGTGTGTGCACTTGCCCAGCCAGCATGACAGTACCAGACTGCACGCAGGTTCTGCAGTGGCAGACCCTAGACACATTTTAAAAGGCTGCTTCTGTGGGTGGCGCAACCAGCGCTGCAGGCCCACTAGCAGTATGACCCAATCAGGAATATCAATTACAGATACACTTTGTACAGGGAGAGCAAATGCACTTTAGCACTGGTCAGCAGTGGTAAAGTGCCCAGAGTCCTAAACCAACAAAAACAGGTCAGAGGAAATATAGGAGGAAAAAGGCAAAAAGTTTAGGGATGACCCAGCAGGAAGGGCCAAGTCCAACAAGGGGTCAGGGTGAGTTTGGGTTTTGTGGTGCTCTGGGTCATTTTTGGGTAAAGGGGTACTTTTAAGGATCAGGATGGGCTTGGGATTTGGGGTGCCCAGGGTAATTTTAGGGTTCGTGGTGTGTTTGGGTTTTATATGCTAAGGGTCATTTTAGGGTTCAGATGGTTTTGGGGTGCTAAGAGTAATTTTGGAGTTCAGGGTGGGTTTGGGTTCTGAGGTGCAAAAGGCAATTTTAAGTTTTAGGGTGGGTATGTGTTTTGGGGTAGCAAGGGTATTGTTAGAAATGCGATCCCTGGCTGGCCAGGGCTTGCGCCAAATTCAGTCAGAGACCACCATTCCTAAGTCAGGGCAAGGGAGTTACACGCCAAGATAACCCCTGCTCACCCTCTAGGTAACGTGGCGCGAGCAGCAAGGCTAAACTTGGAGGCTATGTAGGTTAAGTGTTTGCGCGCGGACCCAGCAACAACACCCAAGGCCCACCACAAAGGAAACTCCACACAAGGTTATATATAAAAATAGCCTTTGTATTATACCAAAACACATTAGATAAAAACACACATGTTACAATGTGCCAACAGGCACGGGCAGAATTTACAGGGGATATGTACAAGACAGGGCCACATGGACCACTGTCAGGAATCAGCACTTTTAGAACTTAGCACTTGGTAGAATTAGCACTTAGAACATATAATATCAATCACTGTAGCACAAAGTAGGACATAACACACAACCAGCCACTACTGGTACCAGGTGAGCACCACCTATGCAATCCTCACTATCCTAGGAGATTACACAAGGAACCTGGGCCTCGCTAGTACCACCTGTACTAGCAAGAAGGAAACCACCTAAGTATCGCTATACCTGTAGGGGTCTAAGGAAGGAAACACATGATGCATCACAATACATTCAGAGGTGTAAAAGCAACAACACACATGATGAATAAACTACCCATTCAGAGGTGTAAAGGTAAAGCACATGAAGCATAACATACAATCAGAGGTGCAAGGAACAGCAACACAATAGCGCAAAATCCACATTCGCCACCACCTGTGGCAGTCCCTGTGTCCCAATGTCAGGGCCTAAACGTGGCAGCTGCCCACGAAGTGCTGGGCAGCTGTGATGACGGGGCAGCGCTGGAGCCTCGCAGGCTCTGGCTAAAAGAAATGCCCCCTGAGCCCCTCTGGGCTCTGAATACACAGATGCAGCCTCACTGGGCTGTGGGGGTCCCTCAGGGGGGACCTGGAACACTGGGAGTGCCTCAAGCCTCTCTTAGGCTGGAGCACAAATGCAGGCGTGTTGGAGTCCCCCTCCTGGGGACTCGAAGCACAAGGAAAGGCCCCCTTTGCCCTCTTAGGGCTTTAAACAACAACTGGCTGCCAAGAGCATCGCAGGCTCTAAGATCACTGGGGGAGCCCGTGGGAGCGGCCCGCTGCCAATCGGGGCCGCTCTCCTACAAACACAGGCTGCCCCAATCGTTGGAGTCCCTCTCGGGGGACTCGGGAAATAATGGCCGCCTAGAGCCTCGCAGGCTCTTCATAATCACAGGCGCGAGGTTGCGCTACTGAGAAGGGGGGCGGACACCGGCAATGTGTCCCGACGCCCCCCTCTCCTCTTTGAAGGCACCGTCCCGCACTCACCGGTTCTCTTACTGCCGGTCTTCTCACTTGGTGCGGCTGGCGGTAGGAAGAGAGCTCCCGCTCCTCGGGGCTCTCGGAAGTCGCGGCTCCTTCAATCGTCTCCGGGATCCTCCCTCGCTCCTGGGAGGTCCCGGGGGGGGTAAACGGCGGCGACTCTGGCTCCTCTCCGTGACTGCACCGGGGCGCAGGGTAGGCTCCTGCCTGCTCCGGTGCTTCAAAACGGCCGCAGCTTCTCCGTGGGAGGCGGGGTAGGCTCCCGCCCTCCCTCTTCCGGTTCCGGTTGTCCCGGAGGCCCGCCCCCGGCCTGCCTGACTTCCTGGTCGCGGGCCGGGCAGCGAGGCGGGGACGATCTCGGCACAGAACTCCGGGACGAAATCGAGGAGGGCACTCGATCCTTTGCAAGGAACAGCGCCCGGTCCCAGCAGCAATTCACAGTCAGCGAGGTGGGCACTCGCTCGGGGCAGACAATGCCGGGTGGGCACCGGCCTCTGTAATTAAAGCGCTCACAAGCGCAATAAGTGAAATAAAGCGCTCCCAGGCGCTAGGCAAGTGAATACAGCGCTCCCAGCGCTATAAATCAGGAAAGGGTCCAGAGAAAGCGCTCCTCAGCACTAGTTGACCCAAAAGTCCAGCAAAAGGTCCTCAGGGCAGGCAGGGGGCAAGGCTGGGCCCAGAGCCAGCACACTGGGTCTCCAGACAGGGAGACACTCCAAGTGGCGGTCCTCTGGCCCAGCGACAGCAGCAGCAGCCCCCTCAGGATCCTGGAAGAGAACAGTTTCTCTGGGGACACAGACCCATTTTTATACACCACATTCCTTTGTCTAAGGTGCAGGGTGGGGGAGAAACCAGATGCAGCTGGTTCTTGAGTACTCTGTTTACCTCAACCACCCTCTCTATTCACTGGCAGGGCTAGGGTAATCAGTCGCACCACAGGGGGCGGAGCCAGCATTGTGTGGGGAAAGTCCAGGCCCATCAGGGACCAGGCGCAGCCCTCCCCAGCCATCAACATGCTAATCTCACACTCACCACCGGGCAGACCCATCCAGCCTTCCTGGAGCCAGGCTCACCAGCCAGCTCCAGCCAATCACACGCCAGGCATATTTTACATTAATATGCCAAGTCCTAGAAGTGGCATTTCCACACAAGACACACTCATGCCACATACACCATTGCGAAGCATTCACTCTCACGAGTTCGCACATATCAGATTAGAACCTGTACACCCCACGCATCAGGAACTACCAGGGACACATACATTCCCCATGCATTCCTATGGGAGGGCAGGCCTATCTCATCACATGCACCCAGAGTGCGCACGCACTTTCCTTTTTTTTTTTTTTTTTTTATTTCAGGTTGCAAACACACAGAAATTAAGACAATTATATGTTACATACATCCGCGTAACACAACGACATTGTCATTTTTTAGAAATTTACACAAATGACTATATATATATACATGTACTACTTTTCCCCCCTTTTTTTTTTTTTTTAGGTCGTTTCCTCTTGAATCCATTGTTGTACCGGAGCCCATATTTTCGTCCCTAGTTGCCTCTTCTTCCTTCCCTTAGTAGCGTATATAGCTGATTCAAAATTAAGTTTTGCTAAGAGACGGGCTCTCCACATAGAAAACGATGGTGGAATTGAATTAATCCCCTCCTGAGTAATACATGCTCGATATTCAGCTAACATAATAAAAATCAAAGGTTGTTGTTCCAAAATTAATGTATCTGATGAAAGTCCAAATAAAATCAGTTCTGGTGTAAGAGTTATCGATTTTCCTGTAATTCTTTCAATAAAACATTGTAATTGTTGAATAAGCCCATGTAATTTGATGCATGAGAAGAACATATGTATTGAGTCTGCTCCAATATGCATACATCGATTGCACACTATACCAGCCGTGCCCCCCCATTTCATAATTTTTTCCGGTGTGTGATAAAGGTTAAACATTGCCATATAATGCTGAGTTCTTGATCGTCCTGTAATCAGAATATTATTAGCCATTATAATTGATTCCTCCAGCATCAGATTATTTACATTCAACTTTTCTTCCCATTTGTGTTGAATTCCAGAGAGATCATCAGATAGAAAAGTCAAGAAGAGTTTATAATAATATCCTATTTTTCTTTTGACATATAGACTTTCTATCAACAAGATCGATTTTAAGTCTTGATACTTATTAAGCATTAACGGGGTTAGAAAGCTAGATAATTGTAAATATTTAAAGTAATCTTGTGAAGGAATTTTAAATTTCTGTTGTAATTCGGAAAAGGAGATTAGAGTATTTGCATTAGTCGGACATAAATCACTCAGAAAATATATACCTCTGTTATTCCACCTTTTCATCACTGCGTCTCTAAAAATGGGGGGAAAGCAGTGTGAAGAATTTAGGGGGGTATATCTTATAACTTTTGGGATCCCCGCCAATTTTTTAACGATTTTCCATGCTTTGAAAGCTGCTAATATGATCTTAAATTTTGTTTTTTTGTAATAGCTCGGTTCTATTATTCTTAAGAATTGATTGTTAGAATCCTGGCCTAAAACTAATTCATAAATCGAGGGAGAGTGTGCATTTGAGATGGGAGTTTTTTTGCCCTCAATTAATGGTGCAATACACGGAAATATCGTAGCAAGATAATAAAATAACAAATGCGGAACAGACCATCCCCCTCTATCCCTTGGCAGTATCATTTTTTTATATGCCCTTCTGATACCCTTGTACCCCCATAAGAATCTTCCTGACATTCTTTCAAGTTGTTTGAAATACTCCAGCGGGAATTCCAAGGGGATTGTTCTAAATAAGTATATACATTTTGGCAAAATTAGCATTTTTAATACATTATTTCTGCCTTATAGGGAAAGATGCAAATGGTCTATTCTTTCCAATGTTGAGTTCGCTTTACTCAAAACCGGGGCAAAATTTAGGTCTGGAATTTTTATTATAGGTGTAGTTAATTTAATCCCCAAGTATGTTGCTTCCCGGACTATATTAGCAATAGGAGGAGAGTCTTGACCAACATAAATTATTTGCGTCTTAGATAGATTTAATTTGTAGCCTGAAAAGGAGCCAAAATTATTTGCCAGATCTTCAATTCTAGGAAACGTCCTCTCTATATCCGTGGTAAGCACAACTAGATCATCTGCATATGCTAGGGCTCTATAATTTATACCCCCCACTGTCACTGGAGCGATATATTCATCTTGATTTAGTTGATTAAGAAAGATGTCAATGTAAATAGCAAAGAGGAGTGGGGAGGATGGGCAGCCTTGACGCGTTCCACGCTGGATAGGAAATAGCTCTGATTTCATAGCCCCGATTCTAACTGATGACATTGGATTTTTATATAAGGTTTTAAAAGCAGTTATGATTCCCGGACCAAAGCCCTTTATTATTAACAAATCCCAAAGATAGGGCCACGTCACCCTATCGAATGCTTTTTCTGCATCCAATAGGGTAATCCCTATTGATGTCTCCGTCCCCTCAGCCCAGTCCATAATAGCCACTACCCTCCGTACATGATCTGCTGTATCCCTATTTGGAATAAACCCGTGTTGCCAACGGGATACAATTGTTGCAATTATCTTTGATAATCGTGTTGCTAATATTTTTGAATATATCTTACTGTCTGTATTAATTAAAGATATTGGTCTATATGACGCCGGGTTTAATGGATCTTTATCTTTTTTAAGAAATGTCATTATCAGCGAATGGGCCCAGGAGTCCGGTGGGGAACCTCTCTGTGCTTCTAGAAAAAAGTATATCTTGTCTAATGCCATTTCTAAAAACCTTATAAAATTCCAATGGAATGCCATCGGGTCCAGTGGCTTTTCCTAACGCTAAAGAATTTAATGATAATTCAATTTCTTCCCAAGAGATTTCAGCCTCTAGAACTGACATTTGATCATTAGAAAGAAGTGGTAGAGTATTAGCTCTAGCAAAGTTCATACAATCTTGCGAAGAGTAGGAATCAACATTATATGTATATAGTTTTTGATAAAATTGTCGGAAAGTTTCTAGAATTTCTTCAGGATTATTATGTATATGTCCCGCTTCATCTTTAATTGAATCAATTGTATTGTAGACTTCTTTTTGTCTAGTTCTTTTAGCCAAAATTTTCCCTGCATTCTCAGCCATTTCATACATTTGAGATTTATGGGTTGCTATTATCCCTGCCAGTTTTAAAGCAAAAGATTCATATAAAGCGGCTTTATGGATTGCTAGATTTGTTTCGATATCTTCAGTTGGGAGATTTTGAATAATTGCAGTTGATAGTTTTTTTTCCCATAATAATACATTTTTAAAGCCTTGATCTACACTTGCTCGTACTGTCTTTTGTTTTTTAATAACATATGATAGTGATTCCCCTCTGACCCCCGCCTTAAATGCATCCCAAACATTTTGTATTGAGGACGTTCCTCTGTTTATATCAAATAATTCTTTTACCCATTTAGTCATAATATGTACATATTCAGTATCCACTAACAATTTTCTATCAAAAGTCCATGTCCTAACCCTGGGAGTCATCAAATTATCCTTAATTTCAATTAGAATCGGGTTGTGATCCGAGATTATTCGCGGAAAGATCTCAAATTGAGTATCACACAGTAGTATTTTCTTAATAAAAAAATAATCAAGGCGTACAGATTTTTTATGGGGAAAAGAAAAATATGTGAATCCATATATCATGAGATTCTTTTCGAAAGCAACCTCAAACAGCCCATGATCCATTAATAGAGTATTTAGAGATTTAAAGGATTTTTTTTTAATCCCTTGATAATGTGAGATGTCACGTATATTCTTCTTTATATCTATATGAAGATTGAGGTCCCCACAGAATATTAGTAATGGAGACCAATTAGCTAATTCTAGATTTAAGAAGTTTAGAATCTCTGGGTCATCGGAATTTGGGGCATATACTGAGCAAATGGTCTATATTTTATTATCAATTTCTAACTCTACTATTGCCCATCTACCATATTGATCGGCCTTGTTCCTGATTAAGATCCCCAACCCTTTTCTTATTAGAATTGCTACTCCTTTGGTTGTTGTGCCTTGTGATGTGCATACTAATAATTTCATCCCCAGCTCATCATACATTTTTCTATCATTCCATGTAACATGTGACTCTTGAAAACATAGGATATCCAATTTCATAGTCTGTATCATTTGAGCAGCCACTCCCCTCTTTTTTCTATTATTGATCCCACATATATTCCAAGAACAGATTCTCAATGTTTCCATTATGATATATTTTTTCTATTCCTACTACCACATTCAGCATATATACGATGTTATTGAGAGCATAGATTTCGAAGTTCATCTCATATCTTATTATATGTCTCATACCTTTCGCAAAGCTTAGACAACAAGCAAATTTAGCAAAAAAAATAATAACATTTCCTACAGCTACACCATTAGATAATTTCTGTTTTTGTTTGCAAACCTTTTTTTCCCCCATTTTACCCCCCCAGCTGGCCCACCCCAAGCTCAACCTGAGCCCTCCCACCCCTTCTCCCTCCCCCAACCTATCAGGGCAAAGGGACTGGTTTGTCCCTCTCGTTGATGATGTGATAGGCGCTAAGAGGCTCTCTCCCTAAGGTTCCACATCATATTGTTACTATTACTCCAATATCACACCAAGTAAGAATCCTTTAGCCCCACTTTCTTAAATCTTAAGATCTTATACAACATATAATATACCTCCATTGTGCATTTAAACCAACTACTACTAACTAACTACTACTCACTGTATCGAGGTTCTAAACAGACAAAGTGCCCAAAAAAAAGAAAAAAATATATACATGCCCTGATACTTATAGGGACATATAGCCAGCTTATCACTATGTCATCATGTCACCATATCGTAGTTATTATTTCCCTCCTCTTTTTTTTTTTTATTATTTTTCTTTTTTTTCCCCCTTTAGCCTTTATGTTCCTACCCTCCTGATCATAGTGAAGTTAATAACTCTTTGGCAGCCTCCTCTGATGTTAGAAAATAAGTACGTTCTTTATGAATTATTTTTAATTTTGCAGGATTCAACAGAAAAGCCTGTGCTCCTTTAGCCTGAAATTGAGGTATAAGCTGGCGAAATTGCCACCGAAGCTGAACCGTGGCATGACAAAAGTCAGGACGCACAAAGAATTCAATATCTTTACCCTTACGCTTCCTATTTGGTCTGGCCAAGTCATAAAGGGCTTCCCTAGCTAGAAAATTATTCAATGAGATCAGAATAGCACGAGGTTTTGCGGCCATATCTTGTCTACTTTTTTGAAAAGGAAATCTGTGCGCCCTTTGAATTTCTGTCTCCCATCTCCATTGTTTTAGTTCTGGAAAGGCTTCTGTGAATAGATGTTAATGTTATGTTATGTTAAAATCAATTTGTAAAGCGCTCGTACGCCCGTGGGCTTCATGGCGCTAGATAGATCAATCATATATTGTCTGGGATTAGATCCTTCATTTCCTTCGGGTACTCCAAGGACTCGAAGGTTGTTCCGACGTGATCTATTTTCCAAATCAACCATCTTCCAATTGATATCTTCTTTTAGCCCCTCCATAGCCTTTATTTTTGAATTTTGCTGGACCATAGAATCCTCTATTTGCGATATCCTGGTCTCTGTCTCAGCAACCCTTGCCACTGTGTCATTGGATATCTTCATTACTTTTCTCAGATTATTTTGCAGCTTTTTTACTGCCCCTTGAGTACGGAGGTTCTCTGTTCTTGTCTCTTCCCTGTGATGTAGCATAACTTGATACAAAATCTCCAATGTTATTTCAGGTGTTTCAGGTCCTTCTTTATTTATGCTGTCTGGATTAGGTGCGTTGTCATCCTGTCTTAGTCTGTTAGGAGACTCTTCTGGATCTGACTCTGCTGAATCAGATAGATCATTATGTTCCGGATCAGAAAAAGATTTTTCAAAATCTTGCAGAGATTGGCCTCTTCTTTCCAGCTCCAGCTCCTGTTCCTCAGTACTTTCTGAGTCTAAGGCTTGAGACAAGTCTGTCATGGAATAAAAATTTCCAGCAGAGTCTATAGATTCCAAATCCTCCCCTAAATTAGGTGGTCCTGAGCCCATTTGTTCTGGAAGCTCCTCAAGTTGACTCAATTCTTCATTCACCAAAGTATTTGTGTTAGTACCGTCTGACCCGATAGCAGGTACTTTTCCAGGAAGTACATTCGAAGCATCAGGGCCTTTCGGAAAGTTAGTTGAGCTACCGATTTTTTTCACAAACATTCCTGGTATTTTTTTGGGAATTGCACCTTGCCTACAACTCCCAGAATCCACCTTGTTCATATTTTGCGCATCCATTAGTGTTTGTACTACTGGTGTAATTTCGCTGCAAGAGGCATCTATTACAGTCATATTTTGAGAGACTCTCTCATATGAGGCTCCAACAGAAACTGTGCTAGTTGTACTCACTGCGCCAGTTGCTGATAACGCTGATGGTGCCATCTCATCATTAGTCTCCTGTGTTGCTGCTGTAGCCGCTCTTGTCTTTGGCTTCTGCTGTCTTTGAACCGCTGTATTAGGGTTTTTTGGCGCCATTATGTTTGTTTGTCCACCAGGATAGCGTTTTTTCCCCTGTAACTGTGAACGCTGTAGCCGTGGCTGTATCTGCTGCTGGCGTTCTGTATACTCCGGTGCTGCCTGGTAATCCCTCTGACCTCTCTGATTACTCTGACCAGGTGTGGAGACGGGGGAGGGGTAGGAACGCTGCTGCCACGATGCTTGCAGGAAACGCGAGTAGCTCTTCCACGGATCTAACCGCATACCAGAGCCGGCAGCTAAACAAACAAATCCGTGAGTTTTTTTTTGATTTATTTCTCCGAGTTTCTGGCGTCTTCACAGCCGCTCCGCTTAATGCTGCTGCTGCCGCTAAGCTCCGTTATCCGCCCGTTTTCCTCTGCGGTGACTCTGCAGTGACTTGTGGAGCCGGTCGGGAGCCTCTGCTCTGCGCTGCTCACACGGACACGATCGCGTCCGCCATCTTGCCCCTTGCGCACGCACTTTCCACTGGGACACAGTGAAAGTGCGCAGAACCCTAACATCACCATCACCAGGTCACTATTACAAGCAAAAAGTCTAGGGGTGAACCTGCCATAAGGGCCAAGTCCAACACAACCCCCTTCCAGCCAAAACGCAGGGTAGAACAATCACTACCGTGATGGACTTCCCCGCTTGGGGCGATAGAACACGGACGCGGGCCCGCAACTGCAGGGACACCCTCCTGTTCTACGCCACGGTGAACCCATGGGATTCCTTCTCAAAACACTGTCGGGACAAACTGGGCTACCCCACTGGTACTCCCTAGTTGTCCGCGGCCAGGACCAGGCCCTGGGCCACCCACATACCACCGGTCCTTGCCTATTCACAGAGCGGGGGGTAGTAACCCCTGGTACATAGTAGCCATTCTCCACTCTTCCTGTCTGCAAGACAGGACTAGACTGCCACTGGTTCTCCAGCCTAGGGCCTACAACCTCAGGCGGACAAGGAGTCTCGGGGAAGGCTCTCCTCCCCCTACATCTTCTTCTAGTGTTCCTCCTCCTCCTGCGAGGGGTACCTTTACAACGCCACTCCAACCCAGGGCTTATCAAAAGGTTCAGCAAGTTCCCTCTCCCAGAGAACTCACACTCACTTGCCTAGTGCCACACACCATACATTCACACACAACCCCCCCCTCGGACTGGTAAGGCAGTTTCTACCACCCCTGATTCCTCAACCTGACCACATGTGACACAGGTACCAAACTCTGGGTGCGGGACAGGGGAATAAATGTACTTGACACAATTAAACAATGATACCTTCAGGAGAAGAAAATAATGGAACTTCAAAAACAATAATTCCCTAAAATGTGGTCATCTAAAATGCAGAGTTTTGTAGTGTGGCCAGTTGCCACTGTGATACAACGCAAACACAAATCCTTATCCTCTCGCTGCTGCCAATGTTAGAAATGGGATCCCTGGCTGGCCAGGGCTTGCGCCAAAGTCAGTCAGAGACCACCACTCCTACGTCAGGGCAAGGGAGTTACACGCCAAGATAACCCCTGCTCACCCTCTAGGTAACGTGGCGCGAGCAGCAAGGCTAAACTTGGAGGCGATATGAGTTAAGTATTTGCGCACGCACCCCAGCAACAACACCCAAGGCCCACCACAAAGGAAACTCCACACAAGGTTATATATAAAAATAGCCTTTGTATTACACCAAAACACATTAGATAAAACACACACTTTACAATGTGCCAACAGGCACGGGCAGAATTTACAGGGCATATGTACAAGACAGGGCCACCTGGGCCACTGTCAGGAATCAGCACTTTTAGAACTTAGCACTTGGTAGAATTAGCACTTAGAACATATAGTATCAATCACTGTAGCACAAAGTAGGACATAACACACAACCAGCCACTACTGGTACCAGGTGAGCACCACCTATGCAATCCTCACTATCCTAGGAGATTACACAAGGAACCTGGGCCTCGCTAGTACCACCTGTACTAGCAAGAAGGAAACCACCTAAGTATTGCTATACCTGTAGGGGTCTAAGGAAGGAAACACATGATGCATCACAATACATTCAGAGGTGTAAAAGCAACAACACACATGATGATTAAACTACCCATTCAGAGGTGTAAAGGTAAAGCACATGAAGCATAACATACAATCAGAGGTGCAAGGAGCAGCAACACAATAGCGCAAAATCCACATTCGCCACCACCTGTGGCAGTCCCTGTGTCCCAATGTCAGGGCCTAAACGTGGCAGCTGCCCACGAAGTGCTGGGCAGCTGTGATGACGGGGCAGCGCTGGAGCCTCACAGGCTCTGGCTAAAAGAAATGCCCCCTGAGCCCCTCTGAGCTCTGAATACACAGATGCAGACTCACTGGGCTGTGGGGGTCCCTCACGGGGGACCCGGAACACTGGGAGTGCCTCAAGCCTCTCTTAGGCTGGAGCACAAATGCGGGCGTGTTGGAGTCCCCCTCCTGGGGACTCGAAGCACAAGGAAAGGCCCCCTTTGCCCTCTTATGGCTTTAAACAACAACTGGCTGCCAAGAGCCTCGCAGGCTCTAAGATCACTGGGGGAGCCCGTGGGAGAGGCCCGCTGCCAATCGGGGCCGCTCTCCTACAAACACAGGATGCCCCAATCGTTGAGTCCCTCTCGGGGGACTCAGGAAATAATGGCCGCCTAGAGCCTCGCAGGCTCTCCATAATCACAGGCGCGAGGTTGCGCTACTGAGAAGGGGGGGAGGGGCGGACACCGGCAATGTGTCCCGACGCCCCCCTCTCCTCTTTGAAGGCACCGTCCCGCACTCACCGGTTCTCTTACTGCCGGTCTTCTCACTTGGTGCGGCTGGCGGTAGGAAGAGAGCTCCCGCTCCTCGGGGCTCTCGGAAGGCGCGGCTCCCTCACTCGTCTCCGGGATCCTCCCTCGCTCCTGGGAGGTCCCGGGGGGGGGAAACGGCGGTGACTCTGGCCCCTCTCCGTGACTGCACCGGGGCGCAGGGTAGGCTCCTGCCTGCTCCGGTGCTTCAAAACTGCAGCAGCTTCTCCGTGGGAGGCGGGGTAGGCTCCCGCCCTCCCTCTTCCGGTTCCGGTTGTCCCGGAGGCCCGCCCCCGGCCTGCCTGACTTCCTGGTCGCGGGCCGGGCGGCGAGGCGGGGACGATCTTGGCACAGAACTCCGGGACAAAATCGAGGTGGGCACTCGATCCTTGGCAAGGAACAGCGCCTGGTCCCAGCAGCAATTCACAGTCAGCGAGGTGGGCACTCGCTCGGGCGGACAATGCCGGGTGGGCACCGGCCTCTGTAATTAAAGCGCTCACAAGCGCAATAAGTGAAATAAAGCGCTCCCAGGCGCTAGGCAAGTGAATACAGCGCTCCCAGCGCTATATATCAGGAAAGGGTCCAGAGAAAGCGCTCCCCAGCACTAGTTGACCCAAAAGTCCAGCAAAAGGTCCTCAGGGCAGGCAGGGGGCAAGGCTGGGCCCAGAGCCAGCACACTGGGTCTCCAGGCAGGGAGACACTCCAAGTGGCGGTCCTCTGGCCCAGCGACAGCAGCAGCAGCCCCCTCAGGATCCTGGAAGAGAACAGTTTCTGTGGGGACACAGACCCATTTTTATACACCACATTCCTTTGTCTAAGGTGCAGGGTGGGGGAGAAACCAGTTGCAGCTGGTTCTTGAGTACTCTGTTTACCTCAACCAACCTCTCTATTCACTGGCAGGGCTAGGGTCATCAGTCGCACCACAGGGGGCGGAGCCAGCATTTTGTGGGGAAAGTCCAGGCCCATCAGGGACCAGGTGCAGCCCTCCCCAGCCATCAACATGCTAATCTCACACTCACCACCAGGCAGACCCATCCAGCCTTCCTGGAGCCAGGCTCACCAGCCAGCTCCAGCCAATCACACGCCAGGCATATTTTACATTAATATGCCAAGTCCTAGAAGTGGCATTTCCGCACAAGACACACTCATGCCACATACACCATTGCGAAGCATTCACTCTCACGAGTTCGCACATATCAGATTCGAACCTGTACACCCCACGCATCAGGAACTACCAGGGACACATACATTCCCCATGCATTCCTATGGGAGGGCAGGCCTATCTCATCACATGCACCCAGAGTGCGCAAGCACTTTCCACTGGGACACAGTGAAAGTACGCAGAACCCCAAAATCACCATCACCAGGTCACCATTACAAGCAAAAAGTCTAGGGTTGAACCTGCCATAAGGGCCAAGTCCAACAGGAAGAATGAGGGGAAGGGAGTGGGAGGGGAGGGAGGAGGGAAGGGTGAGGGGAAGGGATAGGGGGAGGGGAAGGGTGAGGGAAAGGGGAAGGGTGAGGGGAGGGAGAAGGGGAGAGGGAATGGTGAGGGGAAGGTAGAAGGTGAGGGGAAGGGTGAGGAAAGGGGAGGGGGAGGGGAGGGAAAGGGGAAGTGTTAGAAATGGGATCCCTGGTTGGCCAGGGCTTGTGCCCAGGTCAGTCAGAGACCACCACTCCTAAGTCAGGGCAAGGGAGTTACACGCCAAGATAACCCCTACTCACCCTCTAGGTAACGTGGCGCGAGCAGCACGGCTAAACTTGGAGGTGATATGAGTTAAGTATTTGCGCACGCACCCCAGCAACAACACCCAAGGCCCACCACAAAGGAAACTCCACACAAGGTTATATATAAAAATAGCCTTTGTATTACCAAAACACATTAGATACATTAGATGACAGCCAGTCAGCTCCTGAGGCACAGCCGGGAGCAGCAGTGTAATTTGTGTTTTTTAACTGTGTAAAAACTGAAAATTTTTAACTTTGCTTAAAAACTTACCCACTTGTCTGCAGCACGATCACTGTGCACAGGCACTCATTGGAGAGCAAAAACGAGCGCTGGGTAGGGCGAAATCGACGGTCCCACCAGCTGGATCCCTCACGTTAGGACGGGGACATGCCCACTCGAGGCCACGCCCTCTTCACTGCCCCCTTGCCATAAACATGTGCATGTGCCGGAAGCGCAGCGGACGAGCGCAGCGGGCGCGACGAATGCGCGCCGAAGGCGCGCATAAGGCAAGCTCGTCTGCGCTCGTCCGCGCCGAGTCCGGGCCTAGGGCCACCCCCCTTACACCCCTGACTACGAAACCCAGGCAATACAGCCCCGAAAAACTCTTAGAGCTAAGACTCCTACAAAAGAACTGTAGCCAGCATCCTTACCACGTTGAATGTCTCCCGTATACATGCAACCTCTGCAAATCCACCCTCAAGCCCCTCCCACCCTCGGACCAGTGCCATGAGCACCGCATGTTCTTGCTGAACTGTAGGTCTCTGTCCAAGCATAAGAACGAATTTGCACTCTTGATGGAGGAGCACAAGCCCGACATTGTTTTCCTAACGGAAACCTGGCTCACCTTAGACTCGGACCCAGCCTTGGTTACAGCCATTCCCCCTGGCTTTCAAATCTCCCGCCAAGACCGCCCAAAAGGCAGAGGAGGAGGTTTAGCAATCGTTCACAAAGAGCAGTTCCTCTGCCGAATTATTGCAGAAAGCATCCCAGACTGCGAAAGCCTAGCGTTTAGTCTGGAGCTCTCGCCGAACAACTGCTTCTCAGGCACCCTCATATACAGACCCCCCGGCCCCCCAAAACAATTCCACATCCAACTAGCACGGATTGTGGCAGAACGTGTCAGCAGTACCGCCAATTTCACATTGTTGGGTGACCTTAACTTTCACTTCGACTCCAAACTAGATCACACAGCAGCTCTTCTTACCGACGACCTTGCCGCGTTACAATTACACCAACTGGTCAGCTCCCCTACCCATGATCAAGGACACCTGCTTGACCCAGTTTTCAGTAATTGTACTAATTTGACAACTAGTCCACCTCTCCCCCTCCCCTGGACTGACCATCTACTGGTCCCTTTTTTATGGCACACCCCCAGACCCCCAGCCACCAAACCCACTATAAGAATAGCCAGACCGTGGTCCCGCCTCCCTATCGAGACATGGACCAAAAAACTGTCCAGCAACACACCCCCGCTTAATGAGGACCCATGCTTCGCAAACCTTTCTTATGAGGAATGGATCACCAAGTCACTCGATCTTTCCCTACCTAAACGGAAAACCACCACAAAACGCTGTCAAAAATCAGCTCCATGGTACTCTGAGCCCCTCAGAACTACAAAACGTCAGTGTAGACAAGCGGAAAGGAAATGGCGCCTGGACTCTTTGCCAGAAAACAAAATCCAATACCAAAAACTACTCAAAATATATAAAGAACAAATCAAGGCCAGCAAAACAGCCTATTTCGCCAACGAAATTATCCTAGCGAAATCCAAACCCAGGGAAATTTTCCGTATTGTGAAAAGCCTCACCAAATTACCACCCAGTCTAGATGAGACCAAGACCGCAGTACACTGCAACAACATGGCAGATTTTTTCCTGCAAAAAATTACTACCATTTATGAATCATTCCCTGCTCCTCCCAACACCCTCTCTACCGCGAGCAATTCTGACCTGAACTCCTCCCCCACTTTGGACCACTTTGCTCTTCTTAACCTCTCGACTCTTGAGTCCTTGGCAAAAAAAGTCAAATCCGGGTCTCCGGAGGACCCAGCCCCGCCAGACATCATTATGTCAGCCTCGGCTATCACCCTGCCCGTCATAATGGACCTCCTTAACTCCTCCATTACTACTGGCGTAGTCCCGCCACAATGGAAACAAGCCATGGTCCGAGCACTATTAAAGAAGCCCAATCTGGATCCCTCGAACCTCAGTAACTACCGGCCAATCTCTCTCCTTCCCTGGCTTAGTAAAATCCTAGAGAGACACATTAACAGCCAGTTGATCAAATATCTCGAAAACCACCAGCTTCTTGATCCTACCCAAACGGGCTTCAGACCAAGACATGGCACCGAAACCGCGCTCCTCATGGTCACCGAGGAATCCAGAAACATCCTGGATCAGGGAGGATCAGTGGCAGTGATCCTCCTTGACTTAAGCGCGGCTTTCGACACGGTCAGCCATGACATACTGCTGGACCGCATGGCAAACATCGGCATAAAGGACAAAGCTTTGTCTTGGTTTGAATCCTTTTTACAGGACAGATCCTTTCGGGTATTTGATGGAACATCTTCCTCTACCAGCAGACCATCAAAATGTGGAGTCCCGCAGGGCTCCTCACTGAGCCCGGCGCTCTTCAACATATATATGAGGCCACTGGCTGAAGTTGTTCGTCAGCATGGAATTAAGATCATTTCATATGCTGACGACACTCAGCTAGTGGTCTCACTGGCACAGGAGGCTAACCATACCTCGAAAGGAGGGCTGAGGAAATGCCTAGAGGAAGTCAAGGACTGGATGTCCTCCTCCTCATTAAAAATGAATGGAGACAAGACAGAGCTTATGCTCCTGGGCCCTGCCAACCCTAACTCCCTCAGCACTCTATGGCCACCCTGCCTGGGTACCCCTCCGGCCCCAAAGGACAGCATCAAGAGCCTTGGGGTGTGGCTAGACAGATCTCTGTCCTTCGGCACCCAATCCACCAAACTGGCAGCCAACTGCTTCGGCCTCCTTAGAGTGCTAAGGAAGGTACTCCATCTTCTACCGATGGAGGCAAAACAAGTAGCCATTCAGGGCCTTATCCAGTCACGACTGGATTATAACAACGCCCTTTATCTCGCCGCCCCAGAGTACACGATACGGAGACTACAGACGGTGCAGAACTGTGCCGCTCGCACTTTGCTTCAGATTCCTCGACGTCAATCAGTCAAAAATGGACTGAAAAAACTGCATTGGCTACCCATTCCCCAAAGAATACAATTCAAAGCCTTATGCATTGCGCACCAGGCGTTCTGGAAAACGGGCCCTCTCATCACTCGCAACCTAGTGTCACACTACCTTCCCACTAGGAATCTGCGATCCAACCAGACCTTCACGGCCACAATTCCCAAAATAAAAAAATCCAGAACTGGCGGTAGGACTTTCACCTACAATGCTTCCAAGCTATGGAACACCCTACCCCTCCACCTAAGGAAAAATCCTAATCTTACCTCATTCAGGAAACAGCTAAAAACATTCCTCTTCAATACTGCCCAATAACGCCCTGGCTACCTCCTCTTGTTCTGTTGGTTTCTTAGCGCTTGGACGCCCCCGGGCAGCAATCGCGCTCTACAAATCGACATACAAATACAAATACAAAACACACACTTTACAATGTGCCAGGGGCACGGGCAGAATTTACAGGGGATATTTACAAGACAGGGCCACCTGGACCACTGTCAGGAATCAGCACTTTTAGAAGTTAGCACTTTTAGCACATAGAATTAAAACTGTAGTACAAAAATAACATATAGCACACAACCAGTCACTACTGGTACCAGGTGAGCACCACCTATGCAATCCTCACTATCCTAGGAGATTACACTAGGGAACCTGGGCTCTGCTAGCACCGCCTGTACTAGCCAGAAGGAAACCACCTAAGTATCGCTATACCTGTAGGGGTCTAAGGAAGGAAAACACATGATGCATTATCAACACATTCAGCGGTGTACAAGCAAGGCACATGACGTATCAACACACATTCAGAGGTGCAAGGGAAGGAAAACACATGATGTATCAACAATACATTCAGAGGTGTAAGAAAATGAACAATTGCGCCAACCCACATAAGTCACCACCTGTGACTGTCCCTAGGCCCTCTGTGTCCAGTGTCCAGGGGCCTAAACGTGGCAGTTGCCCACAAAGTGCTGGGCAACTGGGTGAGGATGGGGCATCACGAGGGAGCCTCGCAGGCTCTGAGTAAACAACTGTCCCCTTTGAGCCTCCTCTGGGCTCTAAAAACATATATGCCAAGGGGGGAGCCTCTCAGGGCTCGTCACTAGCGTTGGAGTCCCTCCCGGGGGACTCAAAATGACAATTGGGCCCCTGAGCCTCTCTGGGCTCCTTCAACAATGCCTCGCGTTGGACCTTAAAGGGGAAGCGGCCCGCTGCCTTCCGGGGCCGCTCCGAAGTATGCACGGGGCCTTTACAGAGCACTGGGGCCCCCGCCTCGAGACGCCCGCACTTCACTCACCGGGCTCTGCTGCGGGGGCTCCGAGGTCGCGCTGGGTTCCTGCGGCGTCTCCCTGCCGCCAGGACTCTTCTCTCTGGTGCTCCGGGGCTCTCCCTCGTCCTCGGGAGCCCCGGGGGGGGGGGGGGACAAGGAAAGACGCCGGCTTCTGCCCTCACCGGAGCGCGGGGTGGCCTCCCGTCCGCTTCCGGTTGCTTCTCTGTCCTGCCCCCGGCCTGCCTGACTTCCGGGTCACGGCTGTGGGGGCGGGACTTCCGTCGGGCCGCGCCCGGATTGGCCGGCCGGTAGGAACACTTCCGGGTCGTCGCGGGCAGCGCGGCGGCCCGTCTCCGGCGCTTCTAGGCGGGGGTGAGTTTACCGAGGAGTGGGCTCCCTCGAGGTAAACAAAATATAGCGGCAAGGTCCCTGGCAGGGTGGGCACCTGCCAGGGGGCAAATGAATCAAAAATAAGCGAGGTGGGCTCTCGCTATGGCGGCCAGGTCCCTGGCGAGGTGGGCACTCGCCGGAGGACTTCCTAACTCGGCAGATCAGGGGGCCACACGCCGGGTGGGCACCGGCTGAAGACAACAGCGCTCCCACGCGCAGAGGGACAGAATAAAGCGCTCTTAAGCGCTAGAAGCACAGACACAGCGCTCCCAGGTGCCCTCAGGCAGATAAAGCGCTCCCAGCGCTGGTAGACAAAATAAAGCGCTTCCAGGCGCTTTAGGGGAAACACAAGTCCAGCAAAAGGTCCTCAGGGCAGGCAGGGGGCAAGGCTGGGCCCAGAGCTAGCACACTGGGTCTCCAGGCAGGGAGACTCTCCAAGTGGCGGTCCTCTGGCCCAGCGACAGCAGCAGCAGCCCCCTCAGGATCCTGGAACAAGAACAGTTTCAGTGGGGGACAAAGCCCCATTTTTATACACCAAAATCCTTTGTTTAGAGGTGCAGGGTGGGGGAGAAACCAGTCGCAGCTGGTTTGGGAGTACCCTTGATGGCCCAACCACCCCTTTCTTTCACTGGCAGGGCTAGGGTCATCAGTCACACCACAGGGGGGCGGAGCCAGCATTGTGTGGGGAAAACCCAGCCCATCCAGGACACAGGTACACTCCTCCCACACATCACTCATGCTAATCTCCCACTCACCACCGGGCAGACCCACCCAGCCTTCCTGGAGCCAGGCTCACCAGCCTGCTCCAGCCAATCACACGCCAGGCATATTTTATATTAATATGCCAACTCCTAGAAGAAGCACTTCTACATATGACACACTCATGCAACACACACCATTGCGAAGCATTCACTCTCACGAGTTCGCACATATCACATTCGAACCTGTACACCCCACGCATCAGGAACTACCAGGGACACATACATTCCCCATGCATTCCTATGGGAGGGCAGGCCTATCTCATCACATGCACTCAGAGTGCTAACGCACTTTCCACTGGGACACAGTGAAAGTGCGCAGAACCCAAAAATCACCATCACCAGGTCACCATTACAAGCAAAAAGTCTAGGGGTGAACCTGCCATAAGGGCCAAGTCCAACACAACCCCCTTCCAGCCAAAACGCAGGGTAGAACAATCACCACCGTGATGGACTTCCCTGCTTGGGGCGATAGATCACGGACGCGGGCCCGCAACTGCAGGGACACCCTCCTGTTCTACGCCACGGTGAACCCATGGGATTCCTTCTCAAAACACTGTCTGGACCAACTGGGCTACCCCACTGGTACTCCCAAGCTGTCCGCGGCCAGGACCAAGCCCTGGGCCACCCAGGTGCCACCGGTCCTTGCCTATTCGCAGAGCGGGGGGTAGTAACCCCTGGCACATAGTAGCCATTCTCCACTCTCCCTGTCTGCAAGACAGGACTAGACTGCCACTGGTTCTCCAGCCTAGGGGCTACAACCTCAGGCGGACCAGGAGTCTCAGGGAAGGCTCTCCTCCCCCTACCTCTTCTTCTAGGGTTCCTCTTCCTCCTCCTGCGAGGGGTACACCTAGCACGCCATTCCAACCCAGGGTTTAACCCCTCAGGCTGCACCGGGGTCACAGGTGGGCTTTCCCACCCTCTGCACCCCCTTCCAGAGGTCTGCCCTCTCCCAACTGGAGAAGTTCCTCTGGAAGAAGAACCGGTCAGGACACTGGTTACAGTCGTCCTACCCTTCAGGTCAGGCTGAACCTGAACCTGGCCTCCCAACCTCCGGTCTAAAACCTTTGGTGGAACAATTGCCTGGCACTCCAGGACTTCTGGGGACTCACACGCAATCCCCCTGAGGCTGACACAAGCCCCATGTGTCGTGTGACTGTCTGCCTGGCGCAGATCTCCCGCCTCCTGTCCATCTGACAGTGCGCAAAGATCCCCCAGCACAGAAGTGGCGCCACCCAGGTCCCCCCAAGAAGATCTAGCCCAACTGGCTAGTCCCTGGTCCACTGGTGCATCCACTGGGAAACTCATCCCCCAATCACTCCTCACTTCGGACTTCTGTGCACTCCCTCCTGGAGTAGCACTGCCGGACACTGGAACCCCTGGAGCTCTAGTTACAGATGCTCCAGGTTCCCTAGACACTAGGAGATCCTCCTCAAGTGTACTAACAGGACAGCCTAGGTCCCTAACCTGGTGTTCCCTCAAGAAACCACCCAGGTTCTGAGATAGGGCTTCGGGCCTCTGGGGACTCTCAGCCTCCCACTGACTCCTGCTCCACTGAGCCAGGTAGTCAGCCCCTCCAACCCTCTCACTATACTGGGACCTAGCTGGGCTACACTTAGCCTCTTCCACCACGCTGGGCTGGAAGATACCTATACCACTACTGTTGGACTCACTCACTAGGGACTCTAAAGAACCTCTAGCACTCTCCCAGCGGTCTGCTTCATCTGCAAGCTCACATACGTCAGACAATCCACACCCCAACAGGTGTTGGCGCAACCCTGGTGAACAACAGCTGAGCAGGTGCTCTTTGACAATCAGATCAAACAAGACATCAAAATCATCTTTCGTGTGAACCTTTACCCAATCAAACAGTGTATCACAACATTCATCCTCAAACTCCACCCAAGACTGGTGAGACAGTTTCCTACTGTCCCTGAACTTCACCCTTAACTCCTCCTCTGGGGAAACAGGTACCAGACTGGGGGAACTGGGACTGGGATTTCCTACACTGAGATTTAAATAGCTGCCACCACTGGACTCAACCCTCCCCGGGGAATCCAGACTATCAACACTGCGCGCAGGGGATAGTCTACCCTCCAGAGCCACTTTGCCTCTGGTGGAGGCCCTCTCAGCCTCCTCTATCCTTTCCTGCGCTAAGACCCTCTCAGTCTCTAGCTGTTGCTTCTTAACCTCCAGCTGTTGCTTTCTAACGCCCAGCTGTGCCATAGCCTGGGCATGCTCTAACTTGAGCTTCTCTAAAGCCAGCTGATGCTCCCTTTCTCTCCTCCTATCCTCCAACTCCTCTGGGGACAGGGAAAGGGATGAGGCGCTGCCTCCTACGCTGGACCCAGCAAGGGACTCCCTATCTATGGGGTCCTCACTATCTGCTGGCGTCCCTGTGCTATCATTTTCTTCCTCCTCCTCAGACTCTTCAGGGCTCCCCTCTGACTCATCACCCTCATGGTGTGAGACCCGGGCCCTCTCCTCACTGTGCTCACGCTCCCAGTCATCCTTCTGCCATTGGATCAGGTTACCCCTAAGTTGGGACTGGGTGTCTGACTCATTCACTGCAATGTCTTGCTCTTCGCAAAACTCTCTCAGCTCATGCATAAACAGACCCCAGACATTAAAAGCAGACTCCATCTTGGCAGGATGCTCACAGACACGTGCAACACAGGGGACTTAACAATCTGAAGTAAGAGTACACAATTCCAAGACTTCAACAATCTCCTTATCAAAGAGAACTCATACTCATGTGTCCAGGAAAACACACCATTCATCCACACACACCCTCCCCTCGGACCGGTAAGGCAGTTTCTACCACCCCTGATTTTCTCAACCTGACCACCAGTGACACAGGTACCAAACTCTGGAAGCAGGGCGGGGGACAAATGTACGGGACACAATTATAAAATGACACTCTTCAGGAGAAGCAATAATGGAACTTCACCAAAAGCACAATAATCCCCAAAATGTGATTATCTAAAATGCGGAGCTTTGAAGTGCGGCCAGCTGCTACTGTGGTACAACGCAAACACAACTCCTCATCCTCACCGCTGCGTCCAATGTTAGAAATGGGATCCCTGGTTGGCCAGGGCTTGCGCCCAGGTCAGTCAGAGACCACCACTCCTAAGTCAGGGCAAGGGAGTTACACGCCAAGATAACCCCTACTAACCCTCTAGGTAACGTGGCGCGAGCAGCACGGCTAAACTTGGAGGCGATATGAGTTAAGTATTTGCGCACGCCCCCCAGCAACAACACCCAAGGCCCACCACAAAGGAAACTCCACACAAGGTTATATATAAAAACAGCCTTTGTATTACCAAAACACATTAGATAAAACACACACTTTACAATGTGCCAGGGGCACGGGCAGAATTTACAGGGGATATTTACAAGACAGGGCCACCTGGACCACTGTCAGGAATCAGCACTTTTAGAAGTTAGCACTTTTAGCACATAGAATTAAAACTGTAGTACAAAAATAACATATAGCACACAACCAGTCACTACTGGTACCAGGTGAGCACCACCTATGCAATCCTCACTATCCTAGGAGATTACACTAGGGAACCTGGGCTCTGCTAGCACCGCCTGTACTAGCCAGAAGGAAACCACCTAAGTATCGCTATACCTGTAGGGGTCTAAGGAAGGAAAACACATGATGCATTGTCAACACATTCTGCGGTGTACAAGCAAGGCACATGACGTATCAACACACATTCAGAGGTGCAAGGGAAGGAAAACACATGATGCATCAACAATACATTCAGAGGTGTAAGAAAATGAACAATTGCGCCAACCCACATAAGTCACCACCTGTGACTGTCCCTAGGCCCTCTGGCCTTGTTGGGGCTAGGACGCCCTGTGTCCAGTGTCCAGGGGCCTAAACGTGGCAGTTGCCCACAAAGTGCTGGGCAACTGGGTGAGGATGGGGCAACACGAGGGAGCCTCGCAGGCTCTGAGTAAACAACTGTCCCCTTTGAGCCTCCTCTGGGCTCTAAAAACATATATGCCAAGGGGGGAGCCTCTCAGGGCTCGTCACTAGCGTTGGAGTCCCTCCCGGGGGACTCAAAATGACAATTGGGCCCCTGAGCCTCTCTGGGCTCCTTCAACAATGCCTCGCGTTGGACCTTAAAGGGGAAGCGGCCCGCTGCCTTCCGGGGCCGCTCCGAAGTATGCACGGGCCCCCACGGGGCCTTTACAGAGCACTGGGGCCGCCGCCTCGAGACGCCCGCACTTCACTCACCGGGCTCTGCTGCGGGGGCTCCGAGGTCGCGCTAGGTTCCTGCGGCGTCTCCCTGCTGCCAGGACTCTTCTCTCTGGTGCTCCGGGGCTCTCCCTCGTCCTCGGGAGCCCCGGGGGGGGGGGGGGACAAGGAAAGACGCCGGCTTCTGCCCTCACCGGAGCGCGGGGTGGCCTCCCGTCCGCTTCCGGTTGCTTCTCTGTCCTGCCCCCCGGCCTGCCTGACTTCCGGGTCACGGCTGTGGGGGGCGGGACTTCCGTCGGGCCGCGCCCGGATTGGCCGGCCGGTAGGAACACTGCCGGGTCGTCGCGGGCAGCGCGGTGGCCCGTCTCCGGCGCTTCTAGGCGGGGGGTGAGTTTACCGAGGAGTGGGCTCCCTCGAGGTAAACAAAATATAGCGGCAAGGTCGCTGGCAGGGTGGGCACCTGCCAGGGGGCAAATGAATCAAAAATAAGCGAGGTGGGCTCTCGCTATGGCGGCCAGGTCCCTGGCGAGGTGGGCACTCGCCAGAGGACTTCCTAACTCGGCAGATCAGGCGGCCACACGCCGGGTGGGCACCGGCTGAAGACAACAGCGCTCCCACGCGCAGAGGGACAGAATAAAGCGCTCTTAAGCGCTAGAAGCACAGACACAGCGCTCCCAGGTGCCCTCAGGCAGATAAAGCGCTCCCAGCGCTGGTAGACAAAATAAAGCGCTTCCAGGCGCTTTAGGGGGAAACACAAGTCCAGCAAAAGGTCCTCAGGGCAGGCAGGGGGCAAGGCTGGGCCCAGAGCCAGCACACTGGGTCTCCAGGCAGGGAGACTCTCCAAGTGGCGGTCCTCTGGCCCAGCGACAGCAGCAGCAGCCCCCTCAGGATCCTGGAACAAGAACAGTTTCAGTGGGGACACAGCCCCATTTTTATACACCAAAATCCTTTGTTTGGAGGTGCAGGGTGGGGGAGAAACCAGTCGCAGCTGGTTTGGGAGTACCCTTGATGGCCCAACCACCCCTTTCTTTCACTGGCAGGGCTAGGGTCATCAGTCACACCACAGGGGGGCGGAGCCAGCATTGTGTGGGGAAAACCCAGCCCATCCAGGACACAGGTACACTCCTCCCACACATCACTCATGCTAATCTCCCACTCACCACCGGGCAGACCCACCCAGCCTTCCTGGAGCCAGGCTCACCAGCCTGCTCCAGCCAATCACACGCCAGGCATATTTTATATTAATATGCCAACTCCTAGAAGAAGCACTTCTACATATGACACACTCATGCAACACACACCATTGCGAAGCATTCACTCTCACGAGTTCGCACATATCACATTCGAACCTGTACACCCCACGCATCAGGAACTACCAGGGACACATACATTCCCCATGCATTCCTATGGGAGGGCAGGCCTATCTCATCACATGCACTCAGAGTGCTAACGCACTTTCCACTGGGACACAGTGAAAGTGCGCAGAACCCAAAAATCACCATCACCAGGTCACCATTACAAGCAAAAAGTCTAGGGTGAACCTGCCATAAGGGCCAAGTCCAACAGGAAGGAAGAGGGAGGGGTGAGAGGAAGGGAGAGGGGAAGAGTGAGGGGACGGGAGAGGGTGAGGGGGTTGGAGGTGGGAAGGGATAGGGGAGGGGTGAGAGGAAGAATGAGGGGAAGGGAGAGGGGAGGTGGAGGGAGGAGGGTAGGGGAGGGAAAGAATGAGGGGAAATGGGGAGGGATGAGGGAAGGGAGAGGGAAGGGTGAGGGGAAGAATGAGGGGAAGGGGAGAGGGGAGAGGGAGAGAGCAGGGAAGGGAGAGGGGAATGGTGAGGGGAAGAATAAGGGGAAGGGCAAGGAGGAGGGAAGGGGGAGGGGAAGAATGAGGGGAAGGGAGAGTTGGGAGGGAGAAGGGAAGGGAGAGGGGAAGGGTGAGGGGCAGAATGAGGGGAAGGGTGAGGGGAAGAATAAAGGGAGGAGGGAAGGGAGAGGGGAGGGAGGAGGGAAGGGTGAGGGTGAGGGAAAGAATGAGGGGAAGGGGAGGGGGAGAGGAGAAGGGTGAGGGGAAGAATGAGGGGAAGGGTGAAAGGAAGAATGAGGGGAGGAGGGAAGGGAGAGGGGAGGGGAGGGAGGAGGGAAGGGAGAGGGGAAGGGTGAGGGCAAGGGAAAGAATGAGGGGAAGGGAAAGGGGAGGGGAAGGAGGGAAGGGAGAGGGGGAGGGTGAGGGGAAGAATGAGGGGAGAGGGAAGGGAGAGGGGAGGGAGAGGGGAAGGGTGAGGGGAAGAATTAGGGGGAGGGAGGGGGAAGGGAAGGAGGAGGGAAGGGTGAGGGGAAGGGTGAGGGGAGGGAGAGGGGGAGGGGAAGGGTGAGCGGAAGGAAGGGAAGGGAGAGAGGAGGTGGGGGGGAGGGGGAAGGGAAGGGTGACGGGAAGAATGATGGGAAGGGAGAGGGGGATGGAAGGGTGAGGGGAACAATGAGGGGGAGGGAGGGGGAGGGGAGGGAGGAGGGGAGGGGGAGGGGGAGGGGAAGGGTGAGGGGAAGGGAGAGAGGAGGTGGAGGGAGGAGGGGAGGGAGAGGGGAAGGGTGAGGGGAAGAAAGAGGGGAAGGGGAGGGAGGAGGGGAGGGAGGAGGAAAGGGAGAGGGGAAGGGGGAGGGGTTGAATGAGGGGAAGGGAGAGGTGAGGGGGAGGGAGGGGGGAAAGGTGAGGGTGAGGGGAAGGAGGGGGAGAGGAGAGGAGGGAGAGGGGAAGCGTGAGGGGAAGAATGAGGGGAAGGGAGTGGGAGGGGAGGCAGGAGGGGAGGGTGAGGGAGAGGGGTAGGGAGAGGGGAAGAAGGAGGGGAAGGAGAGAGGAGGTGGAGGGAGGAGGGAGAGGGGAAGTGTGAGTGAAAGAATGAGGGGAAGGGAGAGGGGGATGGAGGAGGGAAGGGGAGGGGAAGAATGAGGGGAAGGGGAGTGGAAGGGAGAAAGGAAGGGTGAGGGGGTGAATGAGGGAAGGGAGAGGTGAGGGGAGGAAGGAGGGAAGAGAGAGGGGAAGGGTGAGGGGAAGAATGAGGGGAAGAATGAGGGGAAGGGAGAGGGTGAGGGGAGGGAGGAGGGGAGAGGGAATGGTGAGAGGAAGAATGAGGGGAGGGGTAGGGAAAGGGGATGGGTGAGAGGAAGAATGAGGGGAAGGGAGAGGGGAGGTGGAGGGAGAAGGGAAGGGAGAGGGAAAGAATGAGGGAAGGGAAAGGGGGAGGGGGAGGGAGGAGGGAAGGAGAGGGGCGGAGTAAGGGAAGAATGAGGGAAAGGGAGAGGGGAGAGGGAGGGAGGAGAGAAGGGAGAGGGAAGGGTGAAAGGGAAGAATGAGGGGGGAGGGAAGGGAGGAGGAGGAGGAGGAGGTGAGGGGAAGAATGAGGGGAAGGGAGAGGGGAGGGAGGAGGGAAGGGAGAGGGGAAGGGTGAGGGGAAGAATGAGGGGAGGGGGAGGAGGGAAGGGAGAGGGGAAGGGTGAGGGGAAGGATGGGAAGGGAGAGAGGAGGTGGAGGGAGGAGGTGAGGGGATGAATGAGGGGAAGGGAGGGGGGAGGGAAGAGAGAGAGAGGGGAAGGGTGAGGGTAAGGGAGAGGGGGATGGAGGGGGGAAGGGTGAGGGGAAGTGTCAGGATCGCAGAAAACTCTGTGGAATTGGACTGCACAGGAACAGAGATGCGATTCCCAAATCCACTCTGAACAATAACCCAGAGCCCACAGAAGACATGAGTCTCTAGGCCATCATCCCGAGGGAAGGGGGATTGGATAAAATAACAAAAGAGAGAGAAGAGAAGAGACTGTCTGGCAGGTTCTTGTCTTCAGATCCGGTCTGCAGATCTTGTCATGACTAATGCAAACATGGAAAAGAGAAACATAACATTAGCTCCTAACTCTATCTCTCTAACCTAATCTATTATTCCCTATGGGTTCTGACCTAAAAAGAAACTGTAGTGTAGTTCCTAGTTTCCCACTAGGCCCTGCGCATTGGAATAACATAAACAGTAGTATCGACGTGGAACTGCGGATATTCCAGGCCTCCACTGACTATGCTAAACTTAATTGGGTGTGTTACCAACTAGCTCAGAGGTCACTGGAAACTTTCTTCTCTGCATGGGAAGTGATCAGCTTCCCTGGCACAGACAAGAAGGGATTCAGCTTTCCAACAACCGTGCAACATGACAACTTTGCTCCTCAGATCAAGAGTCAATCTCTAGGGTCGTGTGAAACAATAGACAGTATTTCACTCAGTCAGATTAGTGCAGTTTACTTTCACGAGATGTAGAGAATAGAGAGACGGGCGTTTGTCAATAAAGGGTTAACATTTATTGAACAGTCTTTCTATTGAACAGTCTTTCTTCTCGTACAAGAGAAATGTATTGCCACAATTGCAAGACTTGTTATTATAAAAAGTACGTACAGTAAGATAAGGATTGCGAAATAATACTGTAAAAGCATTGATATGGTTTCTTAGCCATACAATGGTTTAAAAGTAATAAAACATATATACAGTCATATATACATTAGGCTAAAATACTCAACTGGTGCTTCTAACTACGCCTACCCCAGTGTGCCTGACCTAAGCCTAACACGTGGAAGGGGAGTAAGTAAGTAGCTTTAAGTTAAGTTGGTTTTGCCAAGGTTTGCTTCAAGAATTCTCGTCTAAGGGTTTAGTCAACACCATACCTCTGAATAGAATGATGGAAGTCTGGTATTTCCTTCAGGGGGCACTCAATATCCCAGTCACCCGCGAGGGCAGACCGGAAACGCTGGAGCTGGATTTCTCTGCAGGAGAAAGGCAGCGGCTCTCTTCTCAGCGCGTCGGGAGGAGGAGGCGGGGGACAGCGTCCGCGGCAGCTGGAATCTGCTGGGCTCTTCGCAGAGGGACGGCTGTTCAGCTCCTAAGCTTACCACACCATTGTTCGCGCTTTAGCAGCGATAATGGTATCAGTAGCTTCACCACCAAGGGGACAGCAGCAGCGTACTGCATGCAGCATACAACAGCAATGGGATGCACAACAGGGTGCACGACAGCAATTGCTTAAGGCAACGTTGGTAATATTTATACCTGACAGGTGCCGGGTTTGACGCAAGTTTGCTGGACATAAGACGTCAATTAAAGATGTCACTAGGAAGTGATAGCTATCAGTTGCTCATTAGAGTTCCATTACTAATCAAAACACAGCAAGCGGGGATTTCCAGGTTTGCTGAGTTTTTATCTTGTTGAAGAACTCGGAGTGTTAATCTAGGAATATCAGATAGTGACTTCTGCTCTGTCATTGCACTAATTGGTTGCAAAGGAAGTGGCAGAGAACTATTCTGGAATGTGGCTCTGTTCGTGTGAGGCCAGAGATGGCTTTTCTGAATATCGCACTTGAACGGTTATGCCAATATAGGGAATAAATGGATTTATAGCCGAATAGGGGCATAAGGTCGCAGTATCGATCGGGAACCTAGATAAACACGCAACACCCACTCCACGTTTTCATGTCCATCAAATTACTAAAACTAGAGCAATAGGATGCATGTGTAACATTGCCCACCCCAAAATACAGATATGCATTTGAACTAGGCGTATAATGTAATACGTGAAATTTAGGTACTGTACGTTTTTGAAGCATAGAAATCATTCAAAAATTATTGCATATGAAATCAATGAACGATTATGCAAAAAGAATTACACATGAAATATCTCTGAACAGAAGAAGGGCGAGATAAATCATCACATATAAAATGCATTGCAATAAATGTGCTAGAGGCTGATGTAAGTTTATGTCTCTAGATGTGTGTAGAAATAGAAGTGTGAACTTCTGTTCTCTAAGAATAGTTTTTACCTTAAGCAAAGAATTGTTCGTGCCAAAAAAAAAAGGTCAATATTAAAAAATGTTCAATTCAAAAGAATTAATGCTTGAACGGGGAAATAGAGTTCCAACGCTTTTAGCAGTTTTTGTTGATCAAAACTGAAGGCAGAATTCAGAGTTCATGGGAACGCTGTGTGTCGGAAATCTTCTCAAAAGTTATTGTTTCTGTACTGGTGAGAACATCGTATCAGACAGGCTCTCAAAGAATTGGTCTACAAATTCAGGTGACAGTTCAACCAAATTCGATAGCGCTGTAACTTGACAGGTGTGAGAATGATTGCTGTCATCATAGTCAGGAGCAGCAATGCTCACAAAACGTTGTACCTGGATGATGTTGCTTTTGTCACTCGCTCCACTGTTACCACTTGGTTGTAGCACAGGAGTCTCCACGAATGCCGTCATCAGGATTGGTAGCCGCTGGGGACAACACAATGCGTGAGCCTTTATCGGACTGAGCAAAGTATCGACGTCCATTGGTACTGCTGATGGAAGTGAAAGACAGATGTCCAACACGCATTCATCACCGCAAAGCATACACCGTAGCACAGGTAAGATGCAATTTTGCCATATAGGTCTGAATGAAAGGAACCAGGTCATGTTTAGATCTCTCAGCCTGGCCAATCCGAGGACGTTAGTTATCCTGTCCCGGTAGCGCATTGCTAGGATTGTCTCTTCCATTCCCATGGGAGCTATGTCTGAGCTGAGGCTTGCCATAACGAAGCAGGAGGGTCAAAAATAAAATCCCTGCTACAAGTCCCAAAAATAATGGTATGCCGCCAAAAACAGAGTGTACAAAATTAGGAACGATTCCCAAAATTGCCTGAAAAGGTGTTAGCAGTCCCGTAAAGACTGTCTTAAATATGCCTGGGATGCTTGTGGCACTAGACATGTTAAGGAGTTGGCTGAGCATTTCTACGAAATGCACGGGGCAATTTGTTGATAAAAGGTCATGAACTTCAGTAGCTGTCCTTGCAACTAGAAGATCATACGTCTCTTTTGATGACGTTATAGGCACTGTTGTCTGTAAAAGTACAGATTTCATTTTGCTTAAAGTATCAATTCGTATAGAATAGAGATTCAGACGAGGCCAGATGGGAGTCACTGTGTCTGCAGGCCCACTCGGGAACATTGCTTGCATACAGCATTTGACCATGGATGTTACTCTTACTAGATAACTTTTCCCTGGCAAAAGGCCACAACATCTGTGATCCGTTCTAAGAATGTAACTCCCGTTTGCGAGTTGCATAAAGAAGGGCTCTATCTGAGTTGCAGGTGTGACTAGCTGGTGGCATGAAAGGTTGTTAGAATTTCCATCACATGCTCCGTGTAAATTAATACCCTGACACAAAAGTATACCGCTTAGTGAATGTTTACAATTGTCACCACTAAGAAATACATTTTTGTCGCTGTCACTATAGCAAGAATGTGTGTATGGTAATTTCCATTCAGATTTTACATATCCTTTACCCAATTGTTCATACTGGCCAGCAGGTATGTACTCAAGGCACTTTTTAAATCGGAAAGTTGTTATCGGAATTGTGATAATTCCGTGTATTATCCATTCAATGACAGGACTCTCTGACATTGTCAATGGTAATCTCTCAAGTTTTTCGATGCTCAGGATTGTATAATCTGCTCCTTTCTGTGCCAAACTGATCTGTTTATCAGTGAGGTTAAAAATGGAAAATAATGACGTTGTGTTGATTAAACGCCAAGGCACATAGCCTGAACGAAGATTTTGCAGCGTCCAGCCTAATTCTATAATAGAACGTAATTGAGATTGGCCATGTTGTAACATTAGCAAGTCTCTGTCTATCACATCAAAGGCAGATGATACAATATTGTCCAACGAATATATTCTGGAAGACAGAGTCATTAACCCATTGTCTACTACAGAAAGTGATTTCTCCAAATTAATACGATCAATTTCTCGTATTTTTTCAGCTGTTTCAATTTGTTTGACTTTCCAAGCCTTGTTGTAAGCAGCATAGATACTGGTCACTATTAAACGCTTTTGACGCTGTTTGCGTGGTCCAAGAATGAAATCGCGCAAATCAGCACCATCTTTTAGTAAAGACAAGTGTTGCTTAATTTCAGCCAGTGTGGATGATGTTAGCCATTCAAGGCAGAGTTTCCCTACACTGTATGTTGTTATTATCCCTGGATGTTGTCTCTGGGAGTATCTCGGGTCTAATCTGGTCATTTTTAACCCCTGCGTTTTATTCAGGAATCTATCTTGACAGCTGTTTGTGTCAGTAGGCCAGATTAACCATTTTTTCCAATCAGGATGTGATCTGTTAAAATGTAAAATTTGTGACACGTCTAACTCAATATCTGTAGTTATATTTTCAGGTATTGGCTTTGGAATAGACGGTGTTTTAAGGTCTTTGATCTTAGCTAGGCCAAGACAGGATGTTTGGTGTATTGTGTCATTTAAAAACATTTGTTCTGGTATCATGCAGGTTCTAAATAGTGCTTCAATGCCTTGTACCTGCCACTCTTTTGTACCCCAAATGGTTTTTGTTTCAATGTTATTTTTCCAATAATCAAAACCAAATGTCATCATTTTGTCATAAAATGCTTCTGAATATATCAATTTAGAATTTGTCAGCATTGTTTTCATTCCTGTTTTATCTAACAGTTTGTAATAAAACGTTTCTGCATCACTGGTGTTAAACCCTGAGAAGTACTTGAATTTCTCAAAAAATGCTTTGGAACTGCTTTTAGGTGGTGTAGCACAATGTTCCCATTGATTATACATAAAAACATTTCTAGGCTGTGCAGATTTATGCAAGTAATGATCACCATAGTGTGTGTAACAGAATAACTGCTCATAACTAGATGAACCTTGTAAATAATCATGATCTGTGAATCTAGCTGACATTACTAAATCAGACATCATGTCATTAATACTGTTAAAGTCCCAATCATCAGAGAATGTACTAGGCGTTACAAAGTCACTCAAGGAAACCTTCAGTTGATGAGGATACTTCAGGATTTCGACCGGACCATATATCTCATAGTCTGTTCTCTCCCATACTACCCCACCAGGTATTGGAATTGCTGTGACATTTACTGTTGACAGTTCTCTTTTCTTCACATGGGATGATCTGTGTGGTTTCAGGACTAGGTTGATGTTCTGACTTGCTGTGTCCATTGTAATATATTTTCCCTCAATGAATTTTCCCAAACAAAGTACCATGATGAGCCAAAGCAGGAGGAAAAACACACCTAGACCGAACCAGAACTCTAACCAAGGGGAAACAAGGTAGATTTCCTTCAGTTGATGAAAGAGTTCCGTTGCTTTTTCTTTAAAAGTCTTTTTTGTTTCTGGCATCACTTCGGGGTCGTTTTGATCTTCAGAGAAGTTGTCGAAGTTGATGAAATAACCAGAGGCAGTTCTGTCAATTGATGGGATTGTTCTTTCAATCTGTCTTTCGGTAGCATTTTCTGATGCCACATTAGTGTAGACTGGTGTTGTTTCTTGACAAACTGTTTCAATCTGTGTCCCAAGAGGCACGAGTTCCATGGCATTATTGCATAGTCCTTCACCGTGCACTGCAGGCTGATCGAATGTGATTAGTCTTTCAGTTTGAACCTCTTGAATTGTTGCAAGTTTGGGTATTCTGTTGTTTCTTGGGAGTCCACTGGGCCTACTGTTGATTATAGGCCCCATGCTTGTGGTTTTACCAGGTCGATGGACACGACTCTGTTCTCCTTTTTACCAGCAAGGGGCGGTAGTACAACTGATCTTGTTCCGGTGACTGCCAAGACAGGTACTGCTTTTCTGTAAGAAGGCCCAAATTCCTTCTTAACCGCGATCTTTTCTCTGACTAGATCCCCAATCTTTGGAATCCAGACAGGCCTTGCTGGGGCTGTTGCTTGTGGTGCCTCGTCAGTGGTATCTGGCTGTTGCTTTAACTTTATGTTGCTTAAGGATTTTCTTGTTTCATTCAGTTCCTGTAAAACAGCCAAACGATCCTTTACATCATAGTGCGTTGTTTCTTCTTGTACCACTGACATCTGACTATCGAGGTCCTGAATATGCATTCTAATTCCGAACAATAGTTCGTATGGGTTGAAACCTTTTAGAGAATTTCTTGGCATGTTATTAAGACTAGTCTGGACACTTATTAAATGTTTGACCCACCCAGCGCCTGAACCTAATACCTTCGCTGTTATAGATTGCTTTATGTCCCGGTTTTTTCTTTCTACCACACTATTCCCTTCGGGGTGCGACGGACAAGAATACCGCAACCCAATTCCCATGCTGGCCATGGCCTCCTTATAGGCTCGAGAGCTGAAAGCAGGACCCTGATCAGAATGGAACGTGGTAATTGCGTATGTGCCGATAAAGACTCGCAAATCTTTTATAACCGTTCTAGCGTCAGCCGAGCGCTGGAGGCCTCATTATTTAAGTGTGTTTAGCCTTAACTGTGTACAATGGGACGCGCTTCTCTTCTTTGATTGCGCAGATAGACCGCCTTATGCTGTCTAGCAGGGATCCTGAAACTACACTGGCCTGTTCATTACTGCGATCTCTGTTGCAGTTTTCACAATTTTGAGCAAAACATTGAATATCTATACTCATTCCTGGCCACCAGTACTCTGATTGTAATTCTTTCAGAGAAACCTTAATTGTTTGGTGTCTCAGACCCAACCCCATGTGTGCTTCCAGTAAGAGGAAGCCCCTCCTGCTCCTGTTTGGAATTACTCTGTCCCCCACTCCAGGGATTCGAGCAAAAGGAACGGAGTTTGCATCGATTACGTATGCATAATTGAGTGGATAGTTTACGGGTAGTGCTGCACAGTCGCCTTTTACGGTCGTTTTTACTGCCAGCATGGTTTCCCCGTCTATGTATTTTTCTGTACGCTTTTTTGTGGCTACGGAAGCCGGTTTAGTTGCTTCCGCTGTGGCTGTATTAGCCAATGAATTCCCTGCAACGTGAACGCCATCACGTTGAAGACTGTGCGTGAATCACGTGAGTATTTTGTAGTTCTTTGTGTAAAAGAGCTACCTGTTTCCAGAGCAATTTATGCTTTATTGTGGCACCTGTGTCATCTTTGAAATCGTTTTCAATCCAGCTCCGCAGTTTGTTATTGTAAGAGTTGACGCAAAAATGAGAATCGCACACGATAAGTGTCGGGAATTCACGTTCTGCATTTTCGAGCGCCATCTTTAAAGATCTGATTTCAGTTCTCTGAACCGAACAGTTTCTTACAGATTCAGTTTTTGTTACTTTCGGTCTGAATTTACCGCACAGCCAACGACCTTTAATAATCGCACATGCTGCATTGTAGGATTTGCTCTCTACATTGAAATGCTGTACAAAACTATCTGTATAGATTATACAGGCGTATTGTGGGAGAGGCAGAAGTTCGATTGGCAGAGGATATTCTTCTTCATATTCTAAATCATTCAGTTCTTCGAATTGCGGGGCGAAATAGTATTTCACATCTTCCGCTCCTAGAGAATCTACACACTGTATCCATTTCGGATCCAGTGACACTGTAGGCAGGTTTACCGGGCTGAATAGCGCCTCGAAGGCGGATTCCGCTGTGAGGATATTAATCCTTTTGCCGTGTGCTAGTTCTCATTCATTTGCTAATGCGATTTGCACTGCTTTCACAGTTCTTTCTGTGTGACTGAATGCTTTTTCTGCTTGTGTGTACAAGTGAGATTTAATTGAAATTGGTACCTTTTCTCCCTCATTAGAGGTCAGGTACGTGAATCCGCATCTTCCTGGGATGACTCGGATTACAAGATCGATCGTGTTGTCACGTGTATCTAATTTTATTTTTGCTAACATGTCTGTTTGCAGTGATCTCAAAATTTCTGTGTGTTTTTGAGTCCAATTGATTTGTTTAAATTCAGGTTTAATTAGTTCGTAGAGAGGTTTAACCCTCTCTGCGTAATTTAGAAAGTAAGTTCTTCCGAAATTCAGAAAACCTAGTATGGATTGTAAATTCTTCAGCGTTTTTGGAGCTTGGAGTACAGCGCACTTCTCTAAGAAGTTGTCCGCTAGGCTTTTCCCTTCACTTGATAATTCGTACCCTAAGAATAGTACTGTCAGATGGGCAATTCGGGACTTTTTAAAGTTGAATTTGTAACCCTCTGCTGCGAACCCAAGTATAATGGTGTTCACTCTTTTCAAGTGAGTATCCAAGTCGTCGTCTGTGAGATGGATATCATCTACGTAAGACAATGCCTCATCATCATATATTTGTAGTAACTCTGTTACCCTAGCTGAGAATAGTCCTGGGCTGTTCTTGAACCCCTGTGGGAGTCGACAGAATTTTTTCTGCGACCCAAATGCAGAGAAAGCGGTCAAATATCTGCTTTCTGGTGCAATGTTTTGACAAAAGAAACCATTAGATATGTCTAATGTCGTTTTATATTTTTTCCTAACTATGTTATTCATTAGGGCTGCACTATGCGAGTTTTGTACTGCAAAAGTTTTACAACATGCATTAAGGTGTCTGTAGTCCAAAACTAGACGATATGAATTGTCTGGCTTGGAGACAGGAAACAAAGGATTGTTCATTTGAGAGGTGCATGTTTCAATCACCCCCTGGTATTCAAGTTGATCTAAGATCTCCCTGACTTGTTTTTTAGCTTCTTGCTTAATGGGATACTGCCGTTGGGCAGCTGGTTCACTTTTTAATTGGATTTTGTGAGGAGTTGAGTCGTCATCCCATCCAACATGATTTTTATATAATGCAGGTGCCTGGGCCACTGCCCATTTCCTTGCATATGTATATTTTTTGTGAATCGGAATGTGATTCGAGAAGGCAGGCATAATCATTTCTTCGCCACGAGGGCACTCCCTGACAAACTCTGGGGGCCAATCGTTTTCAGCTAACAGAATATCATAGCCTTTTGAGAGCTTATCCCAAAATAGACCTCTTATTTTCCTAGTCTTATCACCCTCTATACGCAATGTTATTTCGTATATCTTATGGGGCTCGCTAAGTCTGGTGTCGGCAGTTTCAACCTGAATGTATTCATTCGTGTCCACTGTCTCCAGATGACTCATCAAGATCTTGCGCGCTATACTGATTTCTGCTGCACTGTCCAACATTGTCAATGCCCACTCCCCGTTTTTCAACTGTGTCCTCAGTATTCTCGGCATGGTTGATTACTCTAATACTGGCTACCTTCTTTTTCTGAAATTGAGATTTCTTATTTTGAGCAGGTTCCTTGTCTTTGGACTTGGTGTGCTCTCCTGGGTCTGACCGTCCTCTTCTTTCCGAATTCTGTGGAAAAGATCGAGAGGGACGTGTATCAATACCTTGATATCTATCAGGTTTTTTCAGATTATCCCTATTTCTAAGGTTATATCTTTTCTCAGAGGGCTCCCTCTGGGGAGACTGGCGTTCTCGAGTCGGAGTTCTTTCCCTCCGTCGAGGAGACCTTCCTCTGGACTGGAAAACTTTTTCCTTGGGAGTGGATTGTTTATTTCCATCCCAGCTCTTTTTAGGAGTGTTTAAATTATTTTTAATAAATAATTTTTCAGGATTTTCGAGCAGTTGGGGCTTTACCGGTTTCCCACCCAAGCTGTCTCTACCTAATTCTTCATAGCATTTCTCTATGATTTTGGCAAGCTCAACAGGATCTTTTATATCCGTTTCCTTCAACTTCTGGCGGATCGCCACAGATGCTGCTTCTCCTTTTATGTTGGCTAATAATATAGCCGAGACCTGCTTGAAGTCTTTCAGTAATTTCATACCTAGATATAAAGCGGGCTCTGGACCGAAATTCATTCTGAATCTGTTTTAGCACTTCTGGTATTACCGCCATAGACGGAACACCGTGTGTTTTTGTGTAAATGGAAGCAAAGTCTGTACCCCAAGTGTCGCAGTCCTCCATGTGTGGTGCGATTCCCATAGGAAGGCAGATTGTCAAGATTCTGTGTTTCTCTATAGGGGTAGTATCAGGAAATACTGCCTCTATTTGAGTGATTTTCTGTGCTAACCAGAAAGGAATTTGTTCCCGTTTTACGGGTGTTTTACCAAGACATGACTGTATGTTCTGTGGTGTTATTTTATTAGTGTTCCCCTGATGAGGGGTCAGCTGTGGTACATTAACAGCTGGCTGGACTGTTGCAGTCCGCATTACATATTGGACTAATTGCCTATGTATTTTTATTAATGTTTTTAGCTGTACTAACAACTCTTCCTTTGACATTTTTACAATGTCAGGATGTGGTGTGTAGCTGGCTAGAACCGGCCACGTTGCTCCTGGTCTACCTAGTGGACCGAGCCTGGTTATGTGATCATTATGTTTTAGGGCGCCATTAAACCAGAGCAGGTGCTCTTGAAATTTAAGTGGAATTTCAATCTCCTCGAAAGGAGCGTACTCTTCCGGAGGTTCCTCTATTTTGTAATAGTGAAACTCTTTTGTTGTAGCGTTTGCCGCTGGAAAGTTTATCCATGAATAGAATACCTCTGTCTGCCGATATTCGTGAGCCTCTATCACGAAAATTACTGTACCACCTTGTGGTGTCAGTCCGTTTTCTATAAGTTTTAACGTTATAGATTTTCTTAAGTGGACCGGGATGATAATAGCATCCGGGTCTGTGTCTAGGAGACTCGTGTCTTCCTCTATTAGTAGGGTTGCCAGTCTAACTGCTTCCCTTTCTTCTTCACTGTCTGTCATTTTTTTTAGAAATGCAGGCTTTGCAGAGTTGGTCTCCAAGGAGACAAAGATTAGGTGCACAATATTTTGGAACACTGTATCCTTCAACGTTGAATAAACCAGAGCTTTACATAGGAATCTCTTCCTACTGAGTTCGTGCGGATTTTAACCTTTCACCCACTCCAGACGTCTATTGGAGTATTTACGGGAGAAAGGGGTCTGTGTGAAATATGCACGACTGAGTTACTCTAACGTCTTGCGTTAGTTTATCGCCTTACCAAACGTTGGGCGCCATGTACTGTAGTTCCTAGTTTCCCACTAGGCCCTGCGCATTGGAATAACATAAACAGTAGTATCGACGTGGAATTGCGGATATTCCAGGCCTCCACTGACTATGCTAAACTTAATTGGGTGTGTTACCAACTAGCTCAGAGGTCACTGGAAACTTTCTTCTCTGCATGGGAAGTGATCAGCTTCCCTGGCACAGACAAGAAGGGATTCAGCTTTCCAACAACCGTGCAACCTGACAACTTTGCTCCTCAGATCAAGAGTCAATCTCTAGGGTCGTGTGAAACAATAGACAGTATTTCACTCAGTCAGATTAGTGCAGTTTACTTTCACGAGATGTAGAGAATAGAGAGATGGGCGTTTGTCAATAAAGGGTTAACATTTATTGAACAGTCTCTCTTCTCGTACAAGAGAAATGTATTGCCACAATTGCAAGACTTGTTATTATAAAAAGTACGTACAGTAAGATAAGGATTGCGAAATAATACTGTAAAAGCATTGATATGGTTTCTTAGCCATACAATGGTTTAAAAGTAATAAAACATATATACAGTCATATATACATTAGGCTAAAATACTCAACTGGTGCTTCTAACTACGCCTACCCCAGTGTGCCTGACCTAAGCCTAACACGTGGAAGGGGAGTAAGTAAGTAGCTTTAAGTTAAGTTGGTTTTGCCAAGGTTTGCTTCAAGAATTCTCGTCTAAGGGTTTAGTCAACACCATACCTCTGAATAGAATGATGGAAGTCTGGTATTTCCTTCAGGGGGCACTCAATATCCCAGTCACCCGCGAGGGCAGACCGGAAACGCTGGAGCTGGATTTCTCTGCAGGAGAAAGGCAGCGGCTCTCTTCTCAGCGCGTCGGGAGGAGGAGGCGGGGGACAGCGTCCGCGGCAGCTGGAATCTGCTGGGCTCTTCGCAGAGGGACGGCTGTTCAGCTCCTAAGCTTACCACACCATTGTTCGCGCTTTAGCAGCGATAATGGTATCAGTAGCTTCACCACCAAGGGGACAGCAGTAGCGTACTGCATGCAGCATACAACAGCAATGGGATGCACAACAGGGTGCACAACAGCAATTGCTTAAGGCAACGTTGGTAATATTTATACCTGACAGGTGCCGGGTTTGACGCAAGTTTGCTGGACATAAGACGTCAATTAAAGATGTCACTAGGAAGTGATAGCTATCAGTTGCTCATTAGAGTTCCATTACTAATCAAAACACAGCAAGCGGGGATTTCCAGGTTTGCTGAGTTTTTATCTTGTTGAAGAACTCGGAGTGTTAATCTAGGAATATCAGATAGTGACTTCTGCTCTGTCATTGCACTAATTGGTTGCAAAGGAAGTGGCAGAGAACTATTCTGGAATGTGGCTCTGTTCGTGTGAGGCCAGAGATGGCTTTTCTGAATATCGCACTTGAACGGTTATGCCAATATAGGGAATAAATGGATTTATAGCCGAATAGGGGCATAAGGTCGCAGTATCGATCAGGAACCTAGATAAACACGCAACAAAACTCTCCAGAGCTAGCCTCTCTTCTGTATCATCCGCGTGCTTTTATGATCTTGTAAGCTGAATCGCACCTTCTCTCCGTGTGTCGTTAGGGTATGAATTTTAATGTCTTTTTCCTCGTACCTTTCTTTTGTATTACAATCTCTGAAGTTTGACTTTCTCCTCATGAACTCTCTTGACTCGACTGAACAGTTCGATAGTTCATATAGGTAATTGTAACTCTCTTGACCTAGATCTTTCTCTTCACAAATTAGTCTTTTTTCTCAATACAGTTCTCTGGTTAATATCTGACAACAAGGTTCTTCATAATTACGTAATTCACTGTTTTCTTTCTCACACGCTTCAGGGCAAAACTTATCTACGTATTGTTCCGTTCTCTCTCTTCACAGAGAAAACAGAGCGCACAAACGCGCCGACTCCTCCTCAGCTGTCGGCGGCAGGAAAACGCACTCGACAATGCGTCACAGATAACAGGTGATAATCGTATAGCGAAGTTCTCAGAATGATCTTGTCTTGACAGGGGAGATGGGCTTGGAAACTCTGAAGGGAAAAACTATGAGAACAGGACTTAGACTACGCTCTTCACACGAACTCCTAGATTAGCTTCTACCTGGGGCAAGATACGCGGTGAAGTGCGCAGCTCTCCGGTTGACAGCGCCTCACCTCAGCTGCGGTGACGATGAGGCTGGAAGACTAGAATGCTCCAAGCGACTCTGGCGGCCATCTTGGTGTGCCGGAGTCGCATGCATGCTGACCAAGAACCTCTTCCTTGTCGTGCATTTTCTTTCAAAGAATGTTCCATAGTGATCGTGTACAAACGAGGGGTAAGGGTTCTGACAGTACCCCCCAACAAGGCAGATCCCTTCCCTCTTGGCTTGGTAGGGAAACGTTGATGAAACAATTTAATCAACCTGGGAGCATGCACATCTTCTTTTTCCCATGATCTCTCTTCCGGCCGATAACCTTTCCAGTCTACCAAATAGTACAGTTGGTTTCTAGATTCCTTTGAGTCGAGAATTTCCTTCACCTCAAACTCTTCACCGTCTTCCAACTGTATTGGTTTGGGGGTTAAGATTCTCCTCAGACTAACTGGAGCCTTTTTAAGTAAAGAAATGTGAAAGACTGGATGAATTCTTAGGGTGGGCGGTAGAGTGAGCCGATAGGTTACTTGGCCAATCTTTTCTTCCACAGGATATGGGCCAATGAACCTTGGTTGGAATTTTCGGTTTCCTCGTAGTCTCAGATTTTTTGCATTTAACCATACACGATCTCCAACTTCAATGGAAGGCCCTGCTCGTCTTTTCTTGTCTGCGTATGCCTTATATTTAGTCTTAGTTAAGGTCAGATTCTCTTTTGCACTCTGATGTACTTGCTCTAGATGAGAGACAATTTCTGCTACAGCTGGAACAGATATATCTGTCTGCCTGATGGTTGAATTAGGGTGTCTTCCGTAGTTCATATAGAACGGGGAGTACCCGGTAGACACATTCTTGGCATTATTATGGGCAAACTCTGCTGCCCACAAATATTCTGGCCAGTTCCCTTCCTGCTTCAAGAGATATAACCTTAAATATTGCTCTACCTCCTAATTCACCCTTTCCGTCTGACCATCGGTCTCGGGATGGTAACTAGTGGAGTACCTCACCTCAGTTCCCAAACTTTCCATGAAAGACTTCCAAAAATGGGAAAGAAACTGGGACCCCCTGTCTGAGATAATAACCTTTGGTATCCCATGTATCTTAACAATTTGAGTACTAAAGTGAGTGGCTAACTGCTTGGCACTAGGAACCCCCTTTAAGGCAGTGAAATGGGTCATTTTGGTAAACGAGTCCACTACAACTAGTATTGTATTATAACCTTGGCTTAATGGCAAATCCGTGATTAGATCTAAGGTGACGGTATGCCAGGGATAGGGTGGAGTGGGTAAAGGTTGAAGTAGACCTTTTGGGGCCTGCCGTTCAGATTTTCCCAGAGCACAAGTCTCGCATGTTTTAACATACTCTTCGATATCTTTTGACATCTCAGGCCACCAATAATGTCTCTTGATTAGTTCTTTAGTTTTCGCTTCTCCCTTGTGTCCGGCTAGCTTAGCATCGTGACATTCACGTAGAACTTGTTGCTGCATTTCCTTTGTGGGAATGTATAAGGCGTCTTGATAATACGGCAATTGACGGATGATTCTCCTGTCATTCCCCTCCTTCACCCAATTCTGCATGGCCGCCTCGTCCATTACTTTTAAGACATCCTGTTCTAGACTGGCAGACGATGACGTGACTCCAATGATCCTCTCCGTTGGAATGATTGCTTGACTTTCCAGAGGGGTTTTGTGATCTTCGGTATCCATTCTCGATAAGGCGTCGGCCTTGCCATTTTGAGCGCCGGGTCTATAGGTGATCACAAAGTCGTAATCCGCAAAATACAATGACCACCTCAGTTGCCTAGGAGTAAGGGTCCTGGCGGTCTTCAGGAATTTCAGATTACGGTGGTCAGTGAAAACTGTCACTTGATGCCGAGCCCCCATGAGGTAATGGCGCCATTCTTTAAAGGCATCCTTGATGGCTAAAAGTTCCTTCTCCGTGATGGTATAATTTATCTCCGCTGGGGACAGTTTCCTCGAGCGATATGCCACTGGGTGTAATTGTCCTGTCACTTTATTCCTCTGAGACACCACTCCCCCAACCGCTTGGTCGGAAGCATCAGTTTCCACATAGAAGGGCTCCATGGGATCTGGATGTTGTAGGATAGGTGCTGAGGTAAAATCCTGCTTCAAGGCCTTAAAAGCTTCTTCGGCTTCGTTCGACCATTCAAATTTAGCTCCTTTTTTTAATAACTGGGTGAGAGGCAGAATTTTCCTCGAGAACTCGCTGATGAACCGTCGATAGAAGTTCGCGAAGCCTATGAAGTTTTGGACTTCCTTGACGCTCGCGGGCGACTTCCATTTGACCACAGCCTCAATTTTCTTTTTATCCATAATGTTGGACTTGGCCCTTATGGCAGGTTCACCCCTGGACTTTTTGCTTGTAATGGTGACCTGGTGATGGTGATTTTTGGGGTTCTGCGCACTTTCACTGTGTCCCAGTGGAAAGTGCGTGCGCACTCTGAGTGCATGTGATGAGATAGGCCTGCCCTCCCATAGGAATGCATGGGGAATGTATGTGTCCCTGGTAGTTCCTGATGCGTGGGGTGTACAGGTTCGAATCTGATATGTGCAAACTCGTGAGAGTGAATGCTTCGCAATGGTGTGTGTTGCATGAGTGTGTCATATGTAGAAATGCCATTTCCAAGAGTTGGCATATTAGTGTAAAATATGCCTGGCGTGTGATTGGCTGGAGCAGGCTGGTGAGCCTGGCTCCAGGAGTCTGGATGGGTCTGCCCCGGTGGTGAGCGGGAGATTAGCATGAGTGATGTGTGGGAGGAGTGTACCTGTGTCCTGGATGGGCTGGGTTTTCCCCACACAATGCTGGCTCCGCCCCCCTATGGTGTGACTGATGTCCCAAGCCCTGCCAGTGAAAGAAAGGGGTGGTTGGGCCATCAAGGGTACTCAAGGACCAGCTGCGACTGGGTCTGCCCCCACCCTGTGCCAGAACAAAGGATTTGGTGTAACAAAATGGGGTTGTGTCCCCACTGAAACTGTTCTCTTCCAGGATCCTGCCTGAGGGGGCTGCTGCTGCTGTTGCTGGGCCAGAGAACTGCCACTTGGACTGTCTCCCTGCCTGGAGACCCAGTGAGCTGGCTCTGGGCCCAGCCTTGCCCCCCCCCTGCCTTGCTGAAGGACTTTTCCTGGACTTGTGCCTTTATAGCGCTTGGGAGCGCTGTGGTCACCCCTCTAGCGCTGGGAGCGCTTTGTCTGCAGAGGCCGGTGCCCACCCGGCATTGTCCGCCCCAAGCGAGTGCCACCTCGCTTATTTTCGAGTATTTTGTCCTCTGGCAGGTGCTCACCCTGCCAGGGACCCTGCCGCTATTTTTGATTTCACCTCGAGGGAGCCCACCCCTCGGTGAATTCATCCCCTACCTACGGAGCCGGAGACGGGCCGCCACGCTGCCCGCGACGACCCGGAAGTGGTTGTTAGGCCAGCCACTCAGAGAGGGGGCCGACCGGAAGTCCCGCCCTGCCAAGGGAGAGCCCCGGAGCACAGCGAGGAGCCGGAAAACGAAAGTGAAGTGTGGAGGGAGCCCCCGAGGAGCGGGAGCTTCCGTGCAGAGCCGCCGCCGCCCCAAGCCGAGGAGCAGCCCCAGAGAAGAGAGCTGCAGCGTCCTGAGTCCGGTGAGTGGGGCTCTGTGTCCAGTTGGGAAGAGGAGGGCGTCGGGGCACGTTGTCGGTGCCCGCCCCTCCCCTCCATCGCCAGGGCAGTTGTTGTGAAGCCACGAGGGCTTCAGGCGGCATCTTTGTTTGTTGGAGCCACGAGAGGCTCAAACCGCACCATATCACCGAGCCTGAGAAGCTCCATCAGGGGGCAAAGTGGTGACGAGCCCTGGGAGGCCCGCGAGGGCATTTTTGTTTCCTGCCCACAAGAGGCTCAAGGCGCCCGATCTGTTGTCAGAGCCACGGAGGCTCTAAGGGGCACATTCTTTACAAGCCCTGAGAGGTTTCTGAGTGTCCCCATTGCTGTGTTCTTGAGCCCGGAGAAAGGCTCAGCAGCGCCCCATGTGTTTGAAGAGCCCAGAGAGGCTCAGGGGGACAGTTTGTTTATTCAGAGCCTGCGAGGCTCCCACGTGGGCCCATCCTTGCTTGTACCAGTTGCCCAGCACTTTGTGGGCAACTGCCACGTTTAGGCCCTGACTTTGGGACACAGGGACTGCCACAGGTGGTGGCTAATGTGGATTTTGCGCTATTGTGTCTCCTTTCCTTACACCTCTAAATGGGTAGTTTATTCATCATGTGTGTTGTGGCTTTTACACCTCTGAATGTATTGTGATGCCTCATGTGTTTCCTTCCTTAGACCCCTACAGGTATAGCGATACTTAGGTGGTTTCCTTCCTGCTAGTACAGGTGGTGCTAGCAGAGCCCAGGTTCCCTAGTGTAATCTCCTAAGGTAGTGAGGGTTGCATAGGTGGTGCTCACCTGGTACCAGTAGTGACTGGTTATATGCTATTTTTGTACTACAGTTTTAATTCTATGTGCTAAAAGTTCTAACTTCTAAAAGTGCTGATTCCTGACAGTGGTCCAGGTGGCTCTGTCTTGTAAATATCCCCTGTAAATTCTGCCCGTGCCCCTGGCACATTGTAAAGTGTGTGTTTTATCTAATGTGTTTTGGTGTAATACAAAGGCTATTTTTATATATAACCTTGTGTGGAGTTTCCTTTGTGGTGGGCCTTGGGTGTTGTTGCTGGGGTGCGTGCGCAAATACTTAACTCATATCGCCTCCAAGTTTAGCCTTGCTGCTCGCGCCACGTTACCTAGAGGGTGAGTAGGGGTTATCTTGGCGTGTAACTCCATTGCCCTGACTTAGGAGTGGTGGTCTCTGGCTGACTTTGGCGAAAGCCCTGGCCAGCCAGGGATCCCATTTCTAACACATAAGGATTCCACTAGGGGAGATCACAAATCCTAAGAATTCCACTTGGTTCCAGCTGAATGCACACTTCTCCAGCTTCACAAAGAGACTATTGTCTTTAAGTTTCTGTAGTACTCCTTTGACGTGTCTTTGATGTTCCTCCGTGTTCATAGAGTAAATAAGGATATCGTCAATGTAGACGATAGCGCATTGATCGAGGAAGTCCTTCAGGACATCGTTTATGAAATATTGAAAGGCTGCCGGGGCGTTGCACAGGCCATAGGGCATAACCTGGTACTCGAAGAGTCCAAACTTGGTCCGAAACGCCGTCTTCGACTCGTCACCCTCCTTCATTCTAACCAGATGGTAAGCTCCTCGTAGGTCGAGTTTGGTGAAGATACTGGCTCCCTTAATTTGATCTAACAAAACCGAGATGAGGGGCAGAGGATATCTGTTCTTTTTGGTGATTTTGTTGATGGCACGGTAGTCTATACACGTTCTCAGATCCCCTTCCTTCTTCGGCACGAAGAACAACGGCGAGGATAGTGGAGATTGTGAAGGTCGAATTAACCCGTTAGCAAGGTACTTGTCCAGATATTCCCTCAGGTGCTGATGCTCTTTTTCAGTCAGAGCGTACACTCTACTGCATGGCAGATTAACCCCGGGTTCCAGTTCGATTTCACAGTCGTAAATTCGATGAGGAGGGAGTTGTTCGGCCTCTATTTCATTGAAAACTTCTTCGAAGTCCTTGTATTCTTCTGGCACCTCTTGGGCATTGATAATACAGATGGATTGTTCAGTTTGACACAAAGGATAGGCAGGATTCGCTTCTCGCATTCCTTCATGTTTCCCAAAACAATTTTCCAAACAGTAATCTGAAATCATTTGGATGGATCTGGTGCTCCAATTAATCGTTGGGTTGTGCTCGGTGAGCCACGGAAGTCCTAAAATCAATTCGAACTGTGGGGCGTCTATAAGGTTGAATTGAATCTTCTCTTCATGCCCATCGATCGAAATAAGTTGAACGACTTCGGTGTGGCTTACTATGGGGCCGAAGATAGGTTCATGCCATCCACAGCTCAGGATCCCCCACAGACCCATGCCCTCACCACATCTTCAACAAAGCAGACTCCATCATAGCACCACACCTCCGAGATGTCATCAACTGCTCCCTCAACTCCGCCACCTTCCCGGAAAGCTGGAAACACGCAGAACTCAGCGCCCTTCTGAAAAAACCCACAGCTGACCCCACCGAACTCAAAAAATACCGCCCCATCTCGCTCCTTCCATTCCCGGCCAAAGTCATCGAGAAAGCTGTCAACAACCAGCTCGCCGCCTTCCTCGAAACCAACAAATCCCTCGACTCCTCACAGTCCGGATTCCGAGCCAAGCACAGCACTGAGACCGCACTCATCGCTGCAACAGATGACATTCGAACTCTACTGGACAACGGAGACACAGTCGCCCTCATCCTCCTCGACCTCTCCGCTGCCTTCGATACAGTCTGCCATAGCACCCTTCTACAGCGCCTCAGAAACGTCGGAATCCAAGGAAAAGCACTGGAATGGATCACCTCGTTCCTCACCGGAAGAACCCAGAGAGTCCGCCTCCCACCATTCAAGTCAGAGGCCACTGAAGTCATCTGTGGCGTACCACAAGGATCTTCTCTCAGCCCCACCCTCTTCAACGTATACATGAGCCCACTTGCGGCCATCGCTCGCCAACACAACCTCAACATCATCTCCTACGCTGACGACACTCAACTGATCCTCTCACTCACCAAAGACCCCAACACCGCCAAAACCAACTTACACGAAGGAATGAGAGAAGTAGCCGAGTGGATGAGGCACAGCCGTCTGAAGCTGAACTCGGACAAAACAGAGGTCCTCATCTTGGGCGCCTCCCCCTCCGCCTGGGATGACTCTTGGTGGCCAGAGGACCTTGGAAAAGCACCCATCCCGACAGACCACGCACGGAACCTGGGCGTCATCCTGGACTCCTCACTCTCGATGACCAGACAAGTCAAAGCCGTTTCATCATCTTGCTTCAACATTCTTCGCATGCTCAAAAAAACATTTCGCTGGATCCCCACCGAAACTCGCAAAACGGTCACCCACGCACTGGTCACGAGCCGCCTGGACTACGGAAACACCCTATACGCCGGTACCACCGCAAAACTCCAGAAAAAACTCCAACGCATCCAGAACGCTTCAGCCAGGCTCATACTAGACATCCCGCGTAAAGAACACATCTCCGGTCACCTGAAAAACCTCCACTGGCTCCCCGTAAATAAGAGGATTACTTTCCGCCTCCTAACCCAAGCACACAAAGCACTTTACGAACTTGGACCCGAATGCCTCAACACACGACTGTCCTTCTACACCCCCTCCCGTCAGCTACGATCCTCCAACCAAGCCCTCGCCACTGTTCCTCGCATCAACAAAACCACCATGGGAGGTAGATCCTTCTCCTACCTGGCAGCTAAAACTTGGAACTCTCTTCCCACTCACCTTCGCCTTACTCAGAACCACCTAGCATTCAGAAAGCAACTTAAAACTTGGATGTTCGACAAGTAATTCCCCCACCCTTCCTCAAGCGCCTTGAGACCCTATGGGTATGTAGCGCGCTACATAAATCTCTTGACTTGACTTGACTTGACAGCTCGAACAGGTTCACTCCTGGGTTTCTTGATGGCTAATAGGCCCACTCTGTCTGCAAACTTCAGGTCACAGAAGTTTCCAGTCGCTCCCGAATCTATCATCACTGAGACTTCCGTCAGGACGATGTCTCGAAATTTCACCCTCATAGACAGTATCAAATGAGGCGTCGCTGACTGTAACGTGTTGGCCACTCTATGCTCCTCTGGAGTTTTCTTGATTAACGCATCCACCTGTTCATGTCAGGATTGGTCAAAAGCGCCTACCTAATAACCGAACTACAACTCCCAGAATTCCTTGAGAGGGGGCGGGGTACTATATAAGCAGTGTGGGCCCTTCCCACACTGTTCGTGATTTTGTAATCAGCAGTACTGTTGAGGTTCATCGATTTGTGTGCTGTGCTGGTCTTTCCCTGCATGAGGCAGAGAGAGTTTTGTTTCCCGTTTTTACCAACGAGTCCTGCGCGAGTAAAGCAGGAAACGCGCCTTGGATTTGGATTACTCGTGTCTTTAACGAGTAGCGCGAGGGTTGCGCATCTTTGTTAGCCCTGGTGTTCCTGTGATCTGTTTTCTCTCTGGTAACAGCGGATGGAGAGGAACCCTACGAGGACGAACGGAGACAGTAGCAGAGGCACCGTACTGTGAGTTATATTGCAGCGCGTGTTTGTTTAACGCGTTGCATGGAACTGAATGACAGCTTTTTCCAAAGTGGTTTTTTTATACGGCGTGACAATACCTGCGCTGTGGGATACGGCCGGAATATACAAGTGAGAGTGGAGTGTGGCGGGGAACATTATCCTGCGCTCTACCGTTACGAAAAAAGGCACTAGTGTCGGTCAAGGAAATTGCCAAAGCGGAAGGTAGTGGGTTAAGCCTACACCTTGCCGTGTTTGGAGCTTTACATTGTGTGAACTTGGTGCTTGTGGACTAGAGAGCGGAGGTCAGTAGTGGGAGGCTACGACTTACCGTTTCCATTTGAGGATATTAGTTGTTCATTCCTGAAAGAAAGGATTGGTCTTTCATACACAGACTATTTATTATTTGGATACACTTTTTGATGGATACACGTTTACTTTAGAGCACAGATATACACAAGGCGGGGTAGGTGCTAGATCAATAGAGAGAAATTTAACACATGACCTTGTAGGCATCTGGGAGTAACTGGTGTTTTTTGTTTCATAGGGAATGTCGTGGCAGTTTAACATATCTGATTAACAGGGAGGAAGTGGAGCGCACTTCTTCAGGAAAGGTGAAAACTCATTATTCCACTTAGCGAGAAATACATGAGAGTAGGACTTACTTGTGTACATTAATAACCTGTATGCATATTGCTTTTGTCTTACAGCCATCCCTTCCCTGCTGCCCCCTTCCGTCCCCTCCTTGTTTTGTTTCCTCTTTATTCCCTCGCTCTATCGCTCGAACTCGCTGTATTATTAATATCGGCGTGTTGGTGAGATAGGGAGGTGGAGTTATATGTACAACAACCGGATCCTGCAGCGTGGAGTCTGACAGAATCACGAACCCACGAATTGCATTCTGCCTGGTCCGGTTGGGGTACATATGGCCACCTTGGATGATGTGTTGAGGGCTCTGGTTGTGGTCCAACAAGAATTGGCTGCGTCCAAGGCGGAGGCTGTGCTTCTTAAGGATAGGGTAGAACAGCTATCCAAGAACCCTTTTTCTACCGGCCCTTCACAGATTCAGGTTACAGTTCCTCCCCCTATTCCATTAGCCACTCCGGAACGGTATGGGGGGGATCCACGCAAAACGCAAGCCTTTATGACTCAAATCTTACTTCATTTCTCCTGTAAACCCGCCTCCTTTCCTACTAACCATTCTAGGGTGGCGTTTGCTATCTCCTATCTGGTGGGAGACGCCGCCAATTGGGCAGTGCCTTTGGTGAAAAGAGATGATGCTATGTTGTCTAACTGGACTGCGTTCAGGGACGAGTTTGAGAAAGTCTTTGACAGGAGGGCCACCAACTTCAGCGCAGATAAGGAGCTATTATCTTTGCGTCAGGGTAGGAGTGACTTGATAACTTACCTAACTACGTTTAATAGGCTGATAGCTGAAACAGATTGGCCAGAGAGTAAAAGGATGTCTTTATTTTATCAGGGACTGAGGGAGGAATTGAAGAACGCGGTGGCCTACATAGATCCTCAACCCACCACTTGTGTAGATATGGTGAACTTGGTCCTGAGATTGGATGGTAGGCTGACTGAGCTGAGTGGGGATAGAAGAAAGTGGGTTGTTCTGAGGTGCCTGCTTCTGGGAAGGTGCTGTCTTTTCGTCAGAGGTTTCCTGCTAAACCTGGTCCTAGAAGGCGCTAGGGACGGGGACATACTGTCAGGATTGGTCAAAAGCGCCTACCTAATAACCGAACTACAACTCCCAGAATTCCTTGAGAGGGGGCGGGGTACTATATAAGCAGTGTGGGCCCTTCCCACACTGTTCGTGATTTTGTAATCAGCAGTACTGTTGAGGTTCATCGATTTGTGTGCTGTGCTGGTCTTTCCCTGCATGAGGCAGAGAGAGTTTTGTTTCCCGTTTTTACCAACGAGTCCTGCGCGAGTAAAGCAGGAAACGCGCCTTGGATTTGGATTACTCGTGTCTTTAACGAGTAGCGCGAGGGTCGCGCATCTTTGTTAGCCCTGGTGTTCCTGTGATCTGTTTTCTCTCTGGTAACGGCGGATGGAGAGGAACCCTACGAGGACGAACGGAGACAGTAGTAGAGGCACCGTACTGTGAGTTATATTGCAGCGCGTGTTTGTTTAACGCGTTGCATGGAACTGAATGACAGCTTTTTCCAAAGTGTTTTTTTTATACGGCGTGACAATACCTGCGCTGTGGGATACGGCCGGAATATACAAGTGAGAGCGGAGTGTGGCGGGGAACATTATCCTGCGCTCTACCGTTACGAAAAAAGGCACTAGTGTCGGTCAAGGAAATTGCCAAAGCGGAAGGTAGTGGGTTAAGCCTACACCTTGCCGTGTTTGGAGCTTTACATTGTGTGAACTTGGTGCTTGTGGACTAGAGAGCGGAGGTCAGTAGTGGGAGGCTACGACTTACCGTTTCCATTTGAGGATATTAGTTGTTCATTCCTGAAAGAAAGGATTGGTCTTTCATACACAGACTATTTATTATTTGGATACACTTTTTGATGGATACACGTTTACTTTAGAGCACAGATATACACAAGGCGGGGTAGGTGCTAGATCAATAGAGAGAAATTTAACACATGACCTTGTAGGCATCTGGGAGTAACTGGTGTTTTTTGTTTCATAGGGAATGTCGTGGCAGTTTAACATATCTGATTAACAGGGAGGAAGTGGAGCGCACTTCTTCAGGAAAGGTGAAAACTCATTATTCCACTTAGCGAGAAATACATGAGAGTAGGACTTACCTGTGTACATTAATAACCTGTATGCATATTGCTTTTGTCTTACAGCCATCCCTTCCCTGCTGCCCCCTTCCGTCCCCTCCTTGTTTTGTTTCCTCTTTATTCCCTCGCTCTATCGCTCGAACTCGCTGTATTATTAATATCGGCGTGTTGGTGAGATAGGGAGGTGGAGTTATATGTACAACAACCGGATCCTGCAGCGTGGAGTCTGACAGTTCAACTCCGCCAACAGGTGGTGCCTCTAGTTTTCCTTCGGCTTGAAGGTTGTTTTAGGTTTCTTGGGGCAAAATTTCACGAAATGGCCACCAGTACCACAGTACATACATAGATTGTTTGCCCTTCTCCTCTCTGGTTAACGGACCACGAATAGTGCCTATTTGCATTGGTTCCGTCCCCGTATCTCCATCCTGACTCCGATGATTCTCTGATCGAACTCTGTCGAATCTAGGAACGGCATGTCTGAAGTCTCTCCTTTTCTCGCCTTTCCTCTCTCCTTGCCGAAAATCCAATTCCAGCGCGAGATCCACTAGCGCCGAAATCTCAGTTGGCCTATTGGGTATCGCCGCCAGCCCATCCTTTAGCTCATCCTTCAGGCCTCTGTAGAAAACTGCTGCTCTCTTAATCTCCGGCCAGTCTGTCTCCATTACAAGCTTGTTGAATTGCGCCAGATAAGACACCAAATCCCTATTACCTTGTTTTAGGTCCAACAGTTCATTATCCGTCGCTTGGGATATACCTCTCCTGTCGAAGATTCGTAAAAATTTCTGTTTAAATTCTTCGTAGTTTCGCAGAATGGGGTAATTCTTGGTGATTAATGGCAAGGACCAAGCAGCAGCGTCCCCGCTCAGATACGAGAGTATAAAGGTGACCCTGGAATGTGCGTCTGGAAAAATCGAAGGGCGACACAGGAAATGCAAAGAGCACTGCGTAATGAATATCTGTGCCTTTTGTGGGTCCCCGCCAAATCTCTCTGGGGCAGTTAGCGGGATGACCGGGGATAGGGAAGGAATAACTTGGGTAGTCATTCTATTGGAACTCCCTGACATGGAACCCGTTAATTCCTGCTCAGGACTAAAAGGCTGTCTAAACTTTTGCGCCAACTCTGCTGTTTCTTTCTTAGAACTTATTAACTCCGACCTAAGATTTCGATTTTCCTCTCTCAAGTCACTCTGCTCCTTTTGTATGGTGTCTAGAATTGCACCTAAGTTTTGCACATTTATCCCCTCTGCTATCTCTGTTCGGGTGCTATTAGCAACTTGGGCACTTCACTCTGTCAGGATCGCAGAAAACTCTCAAGAATTGGACTGCACAGGAACAGAGATGCCGATTCCCAAATCCACTCTGAACAATAACCCAGAGCCCACAGAAGACATGAGTCTCTAGGCCATCATCCCGAGGGAAGGGGGATTGGATAAAATAACAAAAGAGAGAGAAGAGAAGAGACTGTCTGGCAGGCTCTTGTCTTCAGATCCGGTCTGCAGATCTTGTCATGACTAATGCAAACATGGAAAAGAGAAACATAACATTAGCTCCTAACTCTATCTCTCTAACCTAATCTATTATTCCCTATGGGTTCTGAACTACCAAGAAACTCTCCAGAGCTAGCCTCTCTTCTGTATCATCAGCGTGCTTTTATGATCTTGTAAGCTGAATCGCACCTTCTCTCCGTGTGTCGTTAGGGTATGATTTTTAATGTCTTTTTCCTCGTACCTTTCTTTTGTATTTCAATCTCTGAAGTTTGACTTTCTCCTCATGAACTCTCTTGACTCGACTGAACAGTTCGATAGTTCTTATAGGTAATTGTAACTCTCTTGACTTAGATCTTTCTCTTCACAAACTAGTCTTTTTTCTCAATACAGTTCTCTGGTTAATATCTGACAACAAGGTTCTTCATAATTACGTAATTCACTGTTTTCTTTCTCACACGCTTCAGGACAAAACTTATCTACGTATTGTTCCGTTCTCTCTCTTCACAGAGAAAACGGAGCGCACAAACGCGCCGACTCCTCCTCAGCTGTCAGCGGCAGGAAAACGCACTCGACAATGCGTCACAGATAACAGGTGATAATCGTATAGCGAAGTTCTCAGAATGATCTTCTCTTGACGGGGGAGATGGACTTGGAAACTCTGAATGGAAAAACTATGAGAACGGGACTTAGACTACTCTCTTCACACGAACTCCTAGATTAGCTTCTACCTGGGGCAAGATACGCGATGAAGTGCGCAGCTCTCCGGTTGACAGCGCCTCATCTCAGCTGCAGTGACGATGAGGCTGGAAGACTAGAATGCTAACTCCAAGCGACTCTGGCGGCCATCTTGGTGTGCCGGAGTCGCATGCATGCTGACCAAGAACCTCTTCCTTGTCGTGCATTTTCTTTCAAAGAATGTTCCATAGTGATCGTGTTCAAACGAGGGGGAAGGGTTCTGACAGGAAGGGAGAGGGGGATGGAGGGGGGAAGGGGAGAGAAAGAGGGAGGAATAAGGGGAGGGAGGGGTGAGGTGAAGGATGAGGGGAAGGAAGAGGTGAGGGGAGGGAGAAGGGAAGAGAGAGGGGAAGGGTGAGGGGAAGAATGAGGGTAAGGGAGAGTGTGAGGGGGAGGGAGGAGGGAAGGGAGAGGGAAGGGTGAGGGGAAGAATGAGGGGAAGAATTAGGGGAGGAGAGGATAGGGGGAGGGAAGGGAGAGGGGGAGGGGAAGAATGAGGGGAGGAGGGAGGGGAGGGAAGGGAGAGGGGAAGGGTGAGGGGAAGAATGAGGAGTAGGGAGAGGGGAGGGGGAGGCAGGAGGGAAGAGAGAGGGGAAGGGTGAGGGTGAAAATGAGGGGAAGGGATAGGGGAAGGGGGGAGGAGGGGAAGGGAGAGGGGAAGGGAGAGGGGAAGAATGAGTGGAAGGGAGAGGGGAGGGGAGGGAAGGGCGAGGGGAAGAGTGAGGGGAACAATGAGGGGAAGGGCGCGGGAGGGGAAGGGAGGGGGGAGAGGAAGGGAGAGGGAAAGGGTGAGGGGAAGAAGGCCGGAAAGGGGGAGAGGAGGTGGGGGGAGGAGGGAAGGGAGAGGGGAAGTGTGAGGGGAAGAATGAGGGGAAGGGAGAGTGGGATGGAGGAGGGAAGGGGGAGGTGAAGAATGAGGGGAAGGGGAGGGGGAGGGAGGAGGGAGGAGAGAAGGGAGAGAGGAAGGATAGGGGATGAATGAGGGGAAGGGAGAGGTGAAGGGGAGGGAGGAGGGAGGAGGGAAGAGGGGAAGGGTGAGGGGAAGAATAAGGGGAAGGAAGAGGGTGAGGGGAGGGAGGAGGGGAAGGGATAGGGTGAGGGGGAAGGGGACAGGGAGGGTGAGGGAAGGGGGAGGGGTAGAGAAAGGGGAAGGAAGATGGAGGGGTGAGGGGAAGTGAGAGGGAAAGAGTGAGGGGACAGGAGAGGGTGAGGGGGATGGAGGAGGGAAGGGATAGGGGAGGTGTGGGGGGAAGAATGAGGGGAAGGGAGAGGGGGGAGGGGGGAGGAGGAGGAGGGAAGGGAGAGGGAAGAATGAGGGGGGAGGGGAGGAGGATGGAGGAGGGAAGGGGGAGAGGAAGGGGGAGGGGAAGGGTC